>NC_056733.1:962689809-962794809 GCF_019279795.1 Protopterus annectens | reverse complement strand
GGAGGAACTCATGGATTACCTCTTTTCTTTGGAGTATATATAGATGCTGCTTATCTGCATTTAGGATATCAACACTCATGAGGCCCTTTGAAATGGCCTCCTTTCTTGATCTGGTAAGTTCCGCACAATTCCCCAGTTTCACTGGCACCTTGGGTATGTTGTCCTTTTTGAATTTCTCTAAGTCTCTTTTTAATACCATGGTGGAAATAGACCCCATTCCTAAGTCATAGTATGATTAAAGTTCATGAAATTTGTATTCTTTCAGTCTTTGATGTTAGCCAAAAGCGCTCTTCACAGCACACGCAATGTGCCCAGTAATAACTCCTCCTGCAATTCGTATGGAGTTACATATATCAGTAACATATCTTATTGTAAATGCTTTTTTATAAGACCAGTTGTTCCTACTACTACTGGAACTGTCTAGGTATCTTTCTTCCTGCAGATCTTTTTTATGACTTTGTGTCTGTCTGTACATAAGGCACTGTCATCACTTGGTGTAGCAATTTCAATGATCAATGCTACTTTTGTCCTCTTTTCATGGACTACTATATCTAGTTTTCTCGCATCTGTTTTTTGAACTGTTGGTAATGGATGATCCCATGTGATCTAAACTTGATCACTTTCTATGATGCTCTGTGGCTCATTTTCCAGTGTCTTTCAGCTACTTTAATATTATAATGTTTGCACAATCCTCAGTGCAACAGTCTTGCCACATTATTATGTCTTTCAGTATGTAGTACTTCTGCTATTAGTGTGTCACAACCAGCAACGAGGTGTGCAACTGTTTCCAATTCTGTTTTACAAAACGTACATTTGTCTATTTCTCCCACATTTACAATGGACTTTGCAAACCAGCGTGTATGTAGTCCACCATCTTGGGCCCCCAATATTAACCTTTCATTTCTTGGTTGAATTCGCCTCTCCTTAACCATGCCTGCATTCGATTCTGATCAATATGAGGTTGTTCCAGAGGTTTTCTATACTTGCAGCTATATTTATGTATTTTCCACATTTCTGACTTTCTCACCTGGTCCTTCACCTTATATTCTTTCTTTTGTTTTTTGACACATTCCGTTGCTGCCTGATTTTATCTACTTCTGGTTTCATTTTCATTCCTGCTTGACACCAATGTGCTTCTGCAGGGAAGTCATTTTAGACTTTCTTCTCCTCATATTTCAAAACTTGCACTGTGTTTGGGTCTTGTGAAGTCAGCAGATATATATTAAGCCCCATGATTGCAGATCTATACATGCAATCAGTTTCGAGGAGGCCCATACTTCCTACAGAATGGGGACTATATAATCTTGGTATACACTGGTTTTATAAATCATTTGATGAGCATGACGCAGCTTTTTGTTTTCCCATCCAACTTATCCAACATCTTTTGGGGCAAGTCAATCACTCCAAAACTGTAAGTTAGAACAGGAAGAGCAAATTGGTTTATAGCTGGATTTTGTTCCTAGATGTCAACGCTGTTTTCAGGATTAATTTATGTCTTCTAAAATATTAATTTCTAAGTTTTATATGCATTTTGTTCATGTTTTATTGTTGATCCTTTATCAATTCCCAAATATTTTTCACTTCCTCTTGTTCAAGTTCTTTTATGTCACATTCGTGTTCCAAACTGATGTTTTCTTGGTGCTGACGCTTTCCTGCTTTAAATGTTGCTTTTGCACATACATCAAGAACAAATGACATTTTTATATCATCTGAAAATATTTTGACCACTTACAGTTCTGCTTTCATTTCTTTATCTGATGAACTATACAGTTTCAAATCATCTACAAAAAGAAGATGAGAAGTCTTTACACATTTTTGTTTTTTTTTTTTTGGGAGCCAAATTGTAGCCATGACCTAAACTGCTAAGTAGGCAGTTTAATGAGTTATGGGCAAGATAAAAGGGCAGGGGTTACAGAGAATCAGCCTGGAATATCCTCCTTTGAATTTTTGTCCCTGGAATAAAAATCTGGCCTTTATCATGGCTTAATTGCAAAGTGGTTTGCCACTGTTTCATGGTCACTGTGATGTAGGTTGTCAGTGTGGGGTGTATCTTATACATTTTAAGGACTCTTTAATCCATGAATGTGGGATACAGTCAAATGCTTTTTCATAGTCTATCCATGCCATACTTAGACTCTTCCCCTTTTTACAGTTCTCCATTATGACTTTATTTAACAACAAATGATCCTTTGTTCAATATGACGTTCTTTTATTACCTTTTTATTCTATTGTCGTGATTGAGTTTTTTTCTAAATGACTATAAAGTCTATCGGTATCAGCTCCAGTGTATAGTTTATACATCGTCGAAAGGCAAGTTATTGGTCTTTAGTTTTTAGGATAGTTTGCAGGTTTGCTCATAAATACTAGGATTATTGTTTTTTTCTATTGTTAACCAGGTTGGTGTGTTTTTGGGGTGTGCATATAAATAGTTCTTACTCATGGCTAAATCTACATGTAAAGATGTTAATACTTTTACCCAGAAGTTATGTACTGCACCTGGGCCTGGGGATTTCCAATTAGAAGCTTTTCTTAACTTTGTTTCAATGTCTCTGGCCATTACTTCATCCCATTTCATATCCTGTACATTTGAACGTCTTATTCTTTCTTTTACTTCTTATATCCATTTATCATTTTTGTTATGTTTCACAGGATCTTCATAGATATTTCTTTTTTTGGTGGTGTTTCAATTCCTTTATCTGCATATCTTCTACGTTTTTCTGCCTGTGCTGATATTTTTAGTTTATTATTTGCGATAGTGCATGATGTATTCAGATCTGTTCTGATGCTGTGCATTGGTTTATCATGTCTATCTTTCTGAGTATTTTCTTGATCTGCTCCTTCTTCTATACTCTTCTAACAGTGACACTTCTTCTCTTAACTGCTTTATAGTTTTCTCCATTCGATACTTCTATGATGGCATTCGATTTCCCCCCTTCCTTTCCCTTACTGCCATGTGTTATTGTGGTAAGACTTTGTTATTAATTTAGCTGTACAGTAATATATCCTATTTACTTCAGTCAAATTGCGTGAATCTCTATAGACAGTCCTAATTACTGTGTTCATTTGTTTTATCAAGCTTCTAACTTTGGCTTTTATTGACGTTCTGTAATCTTTTTCTTTCATTGATCTTAATATGTCGCTCCAAATCTATTAAATCAAGCAGCTCTTCTCTTAGATCATGTCCTTCTAAACTGAGGGCACATTCTTTGTTCTCCATTTCCTGTGGGTATTCTATAGAAAGTTCCCAATCATTTTCCTGTGCCACATTTTCTTCAGTTTCATCATGTGTCATCCATTGCGCTTTCATATGGGAACTCACTGGCCTATCACTCCACAGCACTGACTGTGTCAGAGTTGTCACAGTTTTCTGTTCCTTCCCTTGCTGTGCAGCTCCAACTGGATGTTTATATTGGTTTCCTTTTTAACTTCTGCATTAATAATCTTCTGTTCTACGTTGCCCTTGTGATCTTATGTTTTTTTACTGTGAAATTTTCCATATCTATATGCCTTTGCCTGTATTTCTCTTCGAACATCTTTGAGGCTGCCTTTTTTGTGTTGATTAATCTAGCTTTCTCCTTTGCATACATATGGCACCATATCAGATCTCTCCTTCTTTCCCATGTCCATATTTCTTTTTCATACCATTCAAAAGTCTCTAGATTTTGTTCTCTATATTTTCGAGCTTCCTCAGTCACTTCTTTTTCTAAACGGCCCAAGATTTCTTGGTCTATATAATGTTTTTCACAAATCTGCTGTGTTAGTAAACACACATTTTTATTTGAAGCTTCTGACAGTTTTTGTTGTGGAAATATTTTTCTTTCCTCTAATTTCTGTCTTAATCTTTTTGTATATCCTCTGTCTGGTAATTCTGGCCTTCTTGCATAATAATAATAATAATAATAATACATAATTTCTTTCTTATCTACATTATTATCTTTCTTATCCTCCCACCCACAATTACCTCCATACCATCATGCACCCACTACAAAACTTTACTAAAAGCGCACCTAAAAACATGCTGGCTATGCCCTTGCAACTCCCACTCTAATATCACCCACCCCATCCAACCACTACCTTTCTTTCCACTCCACTAACTACCTTGATTATAGCAAGCTCAGATGCTCATAAGCCAGTACTTATTATACAGCAGGAACTTCTTGTAACATTTGTTAATGTGTGTTATGTACTTCGCAGATAAAGATTCTAGTTGTCTACTGATGTACTATGTTCTTCATCTGTAAATATGTTGTAAGTAATTGCTATGTAAATTGTTAATCGCTAATACAATTTATATGTATAGTTGTATTTTATATTTAGTTGGTTCTGAATACTACTTTTTATTGTATTTGTATTTTTATTTGCACTTGCATTTAATTTTAAAAGTAAGAGCATGATGTTTCTTTAAATGTGCATAGTAGGTATGTCAGGTGGTGTGTGATTAGTGTTATTTAAATGTCTTAATTGGCGTGATTTACAGATTCTGAAGAAGTCTTTTTGCAATAAGCTGACAAAAGTGCTTAATCTGTAAAATAAAGGATTTATTATTCAGTTCCTGGCCTTTGGTGTCCTTCTGTTTGACGTCTGGACCTTCGTTTTTGGTTTGGTGTTTGTGAACTGGTTCTTGGTTATGCTGTTTGTGTCACAACCTGGTTCGAGTGTTAACAGCTGGACCTTACCACCAGCCCAGCCAGGAGGAAATGTATCTGACATCAGGTTGTTAACCTGATTAATACAACAACTCACTCAGCAGGTCGGACAGCTGAGTGTACGAATTACCCAACTAGAGGGTTCTATGAATGTAATAGTGAGTGACAACTCAATTGGACAAACTACACCACTAGTTTTGTGGAGACACTTCCTTGGACAGACCACAGAGGACAACGGAGTTGATGGTAGACCACACAGAGGTAACAGTTCATTGACTGTTAACATTGCCAAGTGGTTGAAAAAGGCACCGGGGTCAAAGAACCACTGGCTCGGTTGGTAATAACAACATGTTCCACAAATTTTTGGAACAATTTGTAAACAAAGTTATTAAATACAGAAAGTTATTAATTGAGAATGATTATTTTGGGGACTGTATTAGACTCAAACTTGTATCCAAAGGACTGAGGTACTGGAAATACCCGAACGGGTTGACAAGTGATTCACCTATGTACCGTGAGTGGCTAGAGGTCTTTGATCGGCAGGGCTTTGAGCTCATGGAAACCATGATTAAACATAACTGCAGGGATTTGGACAAATTGCTTGGAGAAGTGATTGATTTGGAAAAAAAGCATTAAAGGGGATATTCTATTTGTTCAATATAGTGACAGTTTTTGCAAGATCTTGGAAAAATTTTATCGGGTTTCCAAGGAGATGAGAGACAGGAAGTGCAAAAGGATTGAAAGGGATAGGTCAGAATATAATCAAGGGTGAGCCTATCCAGTACCCAGGAACAGTATCAATGGGAGGAGCTTCAATGAGGCTGCACAGCATGGCTTTCACCAGAATAATGACAACAAACAAAGAGACCATGCCATCCCATTAGAGCAGGCCCCAGTGCGGTGCTCAGAAAGAAACCACAACAGGAATTCAAACAACAATGGCCAGAGACAAGAATGGAGGCAAACGACGAACAACTTTGGGACGAACAAGAGGCGGTGAAAACAACAGAGGTTTTGGACTTTGAATTTGACAACAATGGATCTGAAGCTTTTTATATCGGACCAAAAATCATCCTAAATTATAAAGGTGACTTTAAAATCTGCAATTATTCTAATGTTTTTATCAAAAGTAAGCATTGTGATGTGCTTTGTAGGGGACCGAATTTCATCCCCACAGTTAAAACTAATGAGTCATTAATTGTTGATTTAAAAATGTTCATGAGAAAACTTAATTTAGCTTTAGTTTTCCGTGATAGGACTGGAAGTAACTGTACCAAAGAGTTGGTTCGTAAGAGTGTTTTCAACCCTCCCCTTTGCATGCCCCTTGTCATTTTTGAAAAATTGTGTGAGTTTGAATTCAGAAATTTGTTGGAACACACTTCCTTCAATGATGGTTCTAATAATTTGACAGAAAGTGAATGGAAATTACTGAAAGGGCTCTGCTCTGATAAAAGCATAAGGGTCATGAAGCCCGATAAGGGTGGCGGGATTGTTGTAATGTCTAAAGTAGACTATGTGAACCGTATGAATGTTATGCTTTTGGAGGACAGCATGTATGATGAAGTATCCATCAATTTAGTGAATTTGTCATATGTTCAAATCGATTATTTAGTGAAGGACATGTTAGATCAGGGTGCTATCACCATAGATGAATATAATTTCCTGAATTGTGAATATCCTATGGTACCTTCCATATATTAACTGCCAAAAATTCACAAATGTGTTTTTGACCCTCCACTAAGGCCTATTGTTAATGTTTCCAGGGCCAAAGTACATCTGTTTGCCAAATACATTGATGTAAAACTAAAAAAATGTATGGGGCTTCACTCTGAAATCTGTAAAGACTCATGGGATTTCTTGGGGAAGATCAGGAATCTAGTCTTTCATGAAAGCATTATGTTCCTAACTATTGATGTTGTAAATCTTATCAATGTAATTCCGCATGATGTGCGGTCTGAATGGTTTTATGATTATATAGTTGGGACAAAGCATTTTGCCAACATTGAGGTCTATGTTCTTGGCACCTTAATGGAGATGATATTAAAATGCAATTACATTTATTTTGAAGGGCAATATTATTACCAAAAATGTGGTGTGACAATGGGAGCTGCCTGTGCCCCAATTTTTTCTAATATTATTATGCTTGAATGGGAGAGGAAAGTCATCATTGGCTCAGAATATAAGCAATTTTGGAGTAACTATTGTCATTTTTTGGGTGACATTTTTACTGCATGGACAGGGCCTGTGGAGAGAATCCCAGAATTTATAGAGTATTCTAATAACACCACAGCCTTCCTTAAATTCACTTATGTATTTCATATTAATGTTATTCATTACTTAGATGTTGAAATAAGGAAGGATTACAATAATAGGAGGTATATTAGTAACATTTACAGGAAACCTACTTACTCTAACTGTTTGTTACACTTCAGCAGTTGCCACCCCTATTTTCCACCCCTATTTTCAAAAAAGAGCGTTGGTTAAGGGGCAATATGTCAGATTGGCCTGAATGATATCTGAGGATGATATCTTTGAAGCTGAAGGGAGCAAACTAGCCTAGATGTTTATGGCAAGGGGCTAGCCAAGTTCCTTGATTGCACAAATATTTGGTGAAGTTTCTGGCAAAAGGCAAGAGAGATTTTATCAATCTATCCTTGGGGGAACTTGTGGCCAAATTCAGAGGTTGGCCAATGATCACAACAACCAACAGTTGGTTCACTCAAGGGCTTTTATTACTACCTATACCCCTGACCATATGGGTATTCGTGATGTAGTAATGATGAATTGGCATGTCTTTGAGTGTTTCGAAGGGATTTCTGACTTCTTGGGGAAAGAACCTGAGATGGTATATAGAAAAGGGAAATCTTTGAAGAATTTATTGGACAGTGAGGTTGGCTGCAACTCTGGACTATGTTTTAGAAGGAGAGGTACGGCAAAGTGTGGTGCTTGTCCTCACTGTCCTTTTATGTTGGAAGGTGGTTCTATGCTGATTAACAACCAAGTAGTTTAATTCTATGTTTACTGTAATTGTAACACCAAGGGAATTATATATATAGCAAAGTGTGAAAAATGCCCTGGGTTCTACGTGGGAAAAACTCAGAGATGGTTTAGGAATAGGGTATATGAGCACACATTGGATATAAGGAATTTCAAAAAGACCAGTGCTTTGGCTAAACATGTGAGTCAATTTTTAGAGCATGAGTTTTTGTTTTTTGCCATTGAGCATGTTACCCAGAACCCAGGGGGTGGACCTTGGAAAGATATTTTGGAATTTAAGGAATTGCTTTGGCAAATTAAATTGCAGGCATATTCATCCCCTGGGTTAAATGAAAGTTGCTTTATTAGTAGTGTTTTAAAGTTAAGGTCCTATATAGTGTAAGGACCATTAATACAATTTATATGTATAGTTGTATTTTATATTTAGTTGGTTCTGAATACAACTTTTTATTGTATTTGCATTTTTATTTGCACTTGCATTTAATTTTAAAAGTAAGGGCATGATGTTTCTTTAAATGCACATAGTAGGTATGTCAGGTGGTGTGTGATTAGTGTTATTTAAATGTCTTAATTGGTGTGATTTACAGATTCTGAAGAAATCTTTTTGCTATAAGCTGACGAAAGCACTTAATCTGTAAAATAAAGGATTTATTATTCGGTTCCTGGCCCTTGGTGTCCTTCTGTTTGACTTCTGGACCTTCGTTTTTGTTTTGTGTTTGTGAACTGGTTCTTGTTTATGCCATCTGTGTCACAATTGTTTTTAAGTTCTAACATATTTTCTACTATATCTCAGCACTTGTGTCCATTTTATTCATCAAGCAGTTCAGGTTATTGCAGGCCTCCCAGGCTAGTTACTTGGTCCCTTGGCTTAAGCTATCTCATTTGTGGATCTGATTAAAACATAATTTACATAAACAGTTACCTTAAAATATGTGTGACAGCTGTTGCCAGACTTAAAAGAGATGTAAGGAGGTCTGTAGCACATAAATGTAATGAATATTGTACTAGCTAATATCGTAAAGCAGTGACAGGGCAATGTGATCAAACTGCTTCCATCTTGCTTGGGGAACCCTTATTGTTTTAGATATTTGGGAGAACTATTAAATATATAATGACCAACAACAACAACAAGTTTTATTTGTAAAAGTTAAAACATTCTAGTGTTTCAGCTCCTCAAAACCTTCAAATGAATGACAGACATATAAAACATCACAGTTTAAAGTACCCATTAATAAGAAATAAAACAATAAACAATAGTCATTATTCTGCTCCACAGTAACACAAATTGTTTAAATGTTGACAGGTTTCGTGTTCAGGCTTGTTGGTATTTTATTATTTTATATTTACTGGCAGGTCTGTAATTTGTAATGGGAGAACATTTTTTATGTAAATATGTCACTAATGTTGTGTTTAATATACAATAATGTAGTCCAGAGATATGCATCAGATTATTCTTAATGTGTGCTATCTTATGCAACATGGTCTTGCATAAACAGGTGGTGCAATCCAAGAATATCACGCCAGGACTTGACATTAGTGACACAGCAGTAATAGCATGTCAGGTAGCAGATACAGGACAGACTGTAGAAGAGCAGGACTGACAAAGCAGCAGCGTCTAGTCCATAAGCACTTGCCATGACCCAGACAAGACAGAATAACAGGATGTATACTGTAACACTCAGGTTATGCAAACAGTGTGATGCCTGGCCATACTGTGCATCAGAAATCAACACACCTCACAGGATAGGGGTGGTCAGTGCACAGATGGCTATACACACTGATAAATGAGTGCAGCACTACAGTGTGTGTTAAGGTCATGGAAGGTGTTTGCACTCACCACATGCTCTATGAGATTGTTGGATGTCAGGGATTGCACCCTCCAGTGACAAGTTTCTAGATGCCACTCTGACTGATGACATGTACTATACAAAAATGTTAAGGTGATGGTGCACCTGCAATCCGCTCTGTCATGACATTGGACAACCTTGAACACACCCATCTTAGGTTACACCCCTGTAAGCCTCATGATCAGTGGAGGCAGACTGGATGGCAGTTACAATGTGTCACATGGATACAACTGTGTTGGCAGCATTCACCACTGATGTCCTCAGTAGCAGCATTAATCTTATTGTGGCATAGGGCAGGTCATTGTGCAGTTGTTGCATGGCATCCCACACAGTACAGAGAACACTAACAAGCTAAACAGTGCTTTTCATAGCAGATAGTTGCACTTAGATCACCAACCTGCACATTTGTCTGTTGATTCTAAGTGCTGTACACATATCAGGGCTAGTGCAGAGATAATAGTGGCATTGACCTTCCTGATGTGGGTATGGCCATGTCAGAGACAGTGTGCATATCAGATGCAGTGTGGAGTCAGAGATGCGTGTGACATAAGCATGCACATCTAGTACAGGAGTGAGCATTGACACTGAGAACAATGGAACGCTGGATCTCTGGAACGTTGGAACACTAGACTACATAAACATTCAAAAGTTATCTTGTTGCAAAGCTCCATGTCAATATGAAAAAATATTCAGCCAGAACAAAACATCAGATGAAGGAGTCTGCAACTGCCATAACACTCACTTCTAAGGGCATTCAAACAAGATTTCAGTTTATGGCTGAAGAATCAGCGTCTATTTCTGCTGCAAGAGAAAAAAATACAAACTCAAAAACTCAGACTTCTTCAGCTGAAATGAATAGCAGTTCTGTTACGTCTTTGTTGCACTTAGTGCACCCAGGTAAAACAGAGACTAATTTGAGGATTGATACAAGTCAATCTGCTATGATGGAAAATTTACATGTATCATATAAAAATGCTGGTTTAAAAGATAATGAAGTACAAACAAATGAAACTGTTGGTTCAGCTGGAATAAATGTTGCCTTGAAAGTGCAGCAAATTGGTAAAAACGTGATTCATGCTTCGACAATGTGTGATAATTTAAATCACATGGTATAATTAATAGTCTGCAGTGAATAGTGGACAAATATGGTGGCATCACATTCATCTGATGACATAATGTATAAGCTACATTTAATGACAGAAAAGTTACCTACACTTGAAATATCGGTTACTGCTATTGGTGGTATTCAGACATCAATCAGCCAGCTACACATGCTATTGGTGGTTTGCAGACATCAATCAGCCAGCTACAAAAGCAGCAGACTAAACACAGTGTAATAATTCAGTTAATGCATTGTGATTTTTTTATGGAAGAGAGTTGAAATAAAGTGCTTAAACTACAAAAAGATAGTATTAACTTACAAGAGTGTTTGTTAGCTTTAGAAGCAAGAACAATAATTGAGAATGTATGTATTGCTGTTGTTTCTAAGGAATGGGTTAAGAAAGAAACCCTGAGTGCCATATTAAATAATATTTTTCAAAATACTTAGGCCGTATTTCAGTTCAAAGCTTTGATATGGACAGGTTTCAGAGAGTTCAAACATCACAAGTGGTGCAACAAAAATATCCACAAATGATTATTGTTAAATGTTGCAAAACAGTTGACACAGAGAAGAATCCTGCAGTGGCCATAAAAAAGAACTTTGAACATGAATGGTGCTTCAATAAAGATTTTTGTCTACCTGCCTTATAAGATGGTGAAGAAATGAAGAACATTTTCAGAAATGTGTTCTCTTTTGTGGTGAAATAACATAAAATCATATTTTGTATTTCTAGCTAAATTAAAATTTATTTGGAAAGGAATGGCTCTTTGATATTTAATTCTGAGTCTGAAACACGTCAGAAGTTAAACATTACAGGACTCCTCCAAGTCAGCTAAAAACTTCTGCTCCTTCTCACCTAACCTAAAAGACAACAACTATTTCTAGTTGGATTATTTTCCTATATCAATACCTTAGTTTTGCTTTTTGAATGTAATTTATCATTAAAGAAAGCTTAAAAATCCCAGTATAAGTAAAATTACACAGATTGATTTCAGGGTTCACAAAACTGGAAGTAACAATTTAAAAGGCTCATTTTATAATGAAATTTAAGCTTTGTTCAATGATAAATTACACTCAAAAAGCAAAACTAAGCTATTGGGAATGGAAAAACAAATTTCCATTACATGTTCTCTCCAATGGTATGGTGATAATGAAGGTTTATTTTTGGGGAGAAATAACTGAGAAAATTAATCGAGGATAAAACTGATGATCATGAATTGATAAAAACATTGTCAAATATAAAAATAATCAATCAATAGATCCATTCGATACAGGATTATGCACAGGATTCACATTATTCCCAAAGGATTTTTTAATACATATAAATAATACTGCAAAACGTTGGCATTGCAGTTTTGAGCCAGCTAATTTACAACATTGTTGGTGAACATGTTTTCAGATACAGAATTACTAGAAAATATATGACATAATAAGGTTGTTATATGATTATAAATTTGAAATGACTCTAGAGAATTTATTTGAAATTAATTTATAATATTTGAGAAGAGAATAAAGGTAAACTTGGCTTCTGTGGTAACTAAAAGAATGATCCTTTACAACTGGAAAGCAATTCCACTGACTGAGTTTTCTATGCGAGAATGCTGTAGTCTATTTATAAAATATATGTTATATGTATAGTTGTTTTGAAGAATATTTTTCTTTCATCTTTTATTTTTAATTTCTTTATTGCTTTCTTTTTCTTATCTTTTTGTGAATCTGTTTTAGTTTTTACTTTGAGTAATTGTTTTTGTTTATCCATACATTAGCAATTCAAAAATTTGAATTAGATATGTCATGATCATTTATTAAAATAAAATATTAAAATGTAACAGTAGAAATATCAGATGCTGTGTCTGCTGGGAACACGAAAGGAGTCAGTGTGGGTTCTCACCTGCAGCTGGTATGTAAGGTCCCAGTGGCTCTGTGTGCTGATTAGTGGTTTCCACTACGGGTGCTGTAGATGTGATTGTGTGACCTCTACCCCTCCAGGAATTCCACGGACAGCACCACTGTATCATCATGCCATAGCATTTGCATGTCAACATCCTTATCAGTCACAGTAGCCCTGCTGATAGCATCTCTCTGTTGACCCACTACTGGACCATCCATCAATGGAACCTATATGTATAAATATATAACACCAGTGCAGCCCATAGCCATATGGCTGTACTATCTCCCTGTGGCATGCACACCAGCATACATATTAAACATTTTATTGTTAATATGTTGATGAATCTAGGTTTTTTAGATATCCTGAGATGAGGAAACTCTGGGAATTGAGAACCCAAGCTGATTGTAATACAAAAAAATGTAATATATTGCGCACATTGTATATTTGTAAAACAAATAGACATCTCAGAGACTGCATTAGGGATCATATATATTGGGCTAATAAAGGCCTAGAATATAATGCTTTAGCGAAGCACACTTTAAATGAAGGACCACAACATACATTTTTATTTCAAGTTCTACAAGTGGTGAATGAGAGTAGAAGAATGGGTGATATAGTTAATAGAACGGAAACCTTAGAATTACAGTGGATTCTATGGCGAGGTTCTCATAGGGGACACGGCAAGAATGACAGTATCCCAATGAAACCTGTCTTAAAATCTAGAAGGGTCAATAAATGTAGGAAAGGTTTTAGTATTAATAGTTGAAATACATGTCATATGTTATATATGCCTTTGCATTTTACAGTCTATGGAAATTTACATTCTCTGTAGTTTAAATTATAGTGAAATTTATATTAATGTATGTTGAATTTATACAGGCATATACAATTCTAATTTTATTAACATATATATAAGTTATTTATTATTTTATTTTATTGGTAAATTTACGTTTTTTATATTAATATATATATATATATATATATATATATATATATATATATATATAGCATATGTCGCAAGGATATTTATTTGAAGTCTGATATTATGTTGTTTAGCTTAAATTAGAGAGCTAAAACTCAATTTCCAGAGCTTTTGCCAGAAAAAACACCAGTTTCATGAAGTTTGCTGTTGCTGTTAGATTTAGTTAGTTATTTGCTTTTTTTTTCTTTATACTGTATTTTTGTTTTTGTTTTGTGTGTTTTGTGTTTTTTTTGTGTGTAACAGCATATTAAAACTTCTGTTTTGTATGTTGCTTGTTTTCTTGACCTGGACTCTTGCTGGCATTTAAGTGAGTCCTCTTATTATTTCACTTTCTGGACACTGCCCTCTATCTTGTTAAATCTGACTATTGTTCTCTTTTACATCTCAAATCACTTAATCTTGTTTTTAAACTCTATTTCTTCAATTTCCACCCTTCATTTATGAAATTTATTCCCTTCAATTATTTAAATCCCAGTACATTATTTAGCATTATTTTGTACAAAAGTATAATCAGTATTATCTTTCCACAAAAGTAACTTTTTTTTTAACTTAGTCTTGCTCTTTTTAAACTTTTACACTGCATTCTAAACTAAAAAAATGACCACCAACTTCAAAATAAGACCACACCAGAAGTATTCCACACAACCAAAATACAACCATTGTCTCATGAAATACCACTCCCTGACCACAAACCAGCATATTGTTTCCACTGCACTATTCATGCTTCAATTCATCACCAAATGAATGACCACAGTTCAGAACATGAAATCCAGGTCACTGGAACCACAAATCAACATATGGTTAACAAAAAACCACCAGTTTCGGTCAACAGAAGTCCCACTCCCTTTCAAACAAATTTTATTGTTTTTAAATATCTTTTGTATTATTTTGAATACTTCTTGTTTTCTCTTTTTGTTGTTTGTTTTTGTTTTGTTGTATTTTTAAAACATCAAAAAAATTCAACCTTTCAAATTCTGTTCTGAGTCAGGCACCCATTTGTTCTCACTGTTTTCTCCCACTGTCTTTCTTTGTTAAATCGTTCTTTTATGTAAATCTGACCATATTCTACTTTCACTCTAACTTCTGAACCCTCACTACTCCATCTGTTCTGAGTCATCACCCAATCAAAATCCTTTTCAATTTAAATTCTGTATTTTTGTATACAGTATCAATTAAATACAAATAATTAAAATTTCTTAGCCCCTTGCTTTCCTTCATGCTGTTTTAAAAAAAATTAAACCTTTAAATTTTAAACAGGTAAACTCTGCAAACTTAAGTTCTAACTTATCCATCCTACTTCTCACATGTTACCTTAAAATCTTCAATCTTTACCTAAGCATCGTACTTTACTAGTAGCACTTTCTCTAATACCTTAAACTCTTCTAACTACTTGACTCATCTCTACTTTTCTCTCCATAGACAATTCTAGACACTTCTTCTACTATTAGCCTTTATTATTTTCTATTCTTACTATATGGCTAGCTATTGCTTTCCCCCAAAAAATTGTAACCCCCGAATCTCTTCTCCCTTTTCCCTTAACTTTTTTAAAGTAGGGTCTTTCAGTCCTTACTTCCATGTCGCTGCCGCTGTCCTGGTGTCTGGGTAATCTTACCTGTTTGGCATATTGACAAACATCCCATGTACTGACAACACACAAACAACCCCACAAAACACAAATACATGGGAACAACACATACAGAGATGCATGGATGAGAGCCTTATAACCACAATAGGACTGGCAAGACCAGTCAGGAGGAGAAGGTTACCACACACACTATAGACCAGGCTCTCACACCATACCATCATAACCCAGTCTCACACACATTCCATACACACAACAACACAAAGATCACACTGCCACAAACTGATCAGCAAACAGCCAAGCCAGCAGACACCAGGCAAACACACACCCACAAACACACCACCCACAACACCTCACAGCACCACACAGCCTACCTACACAGTCAACAACACAGGGCCACACACTAAGGCCAACACTAGTGCCTCACAACACAAGTCCAGACACACTGCCAGAGACACCACACATAGACCTCACACCACATAGTAAGTACCAGCCGATAGTCAGAACACTTAAACTGCAAGAACAGCCAGTCGGGCTTCAACACAAAAGGTGCATCCACACAGCAGTACCATGCAAATACCATTGTAAACTCAGTCCACGCTTCTCCCTGACGACTGCAACACGACGATACATAGGTCAAGACCTCAATTCTCTCTGATTACCCTGATCCTGCCAATCCCAGACACACTGGTCATTGGTGACTCCAATGAGCAAACCGCACTGGCGAAAGATGCTAGATGATCATAAGATGAAGAGCTTGTGAATGATGCTTTCTATTCAAAGGTGTGTGTCAAGCTGGAACCAATGGCTGTCTCTCTGGGCATTCAAGACAATCACTGTTCTGGCCGCTTGCATCTGGCACCTGCCTGGGCAAATATTGAACAATTCTCTGGGGCGGGCTTAGTGCCACCCAATTTATAAATTTAGGGCGAGGCTCCATCAACCACCAAACACCCCCTTTTAAAAAAGGCTCAATGCTCACTAAATCCCCAATGCCATTCCAAAAAGCCTCAAATCGTAACTAAAAAGGTGCTGGAGTATGGAGTCCAATGAAGTCTCCTGATGCTTGCCTTAGAGGCCTGTCCTGACCCAGAGCATATGAGTGCGCTGCAGGTCACCTGGTCAGTGCTCCACCCCAAGCTGCCAGCAAGATCAAGGACCTATGGGGGCATCAATATTCATCCAAGACACTCCACACCTCAAGACTGGTGGCAACGCGACGAACGGCATCAGACCAAATCACAATGCAATAACCCCAAGTAACCTCTGTCTGCACTGGCGTGCATTAGGCACAGGCTCACAAACCCAGGAACCCTACATCCTTACAATGCACAACACTAGCAGATAAACCTATACAAAATCATAGTCACACTCTCAAACTTGGTGCCCCCTGATAGACAACTGTGGAACCAAACACCTAACACCCTAACACACCCAAACCCAAAGAGCCTGGAACAAATAAAAACAAAAAACTCAACAGGAACTAGTCAATCCCCCACCAGACCCACAATATTGAGGAACTCATCACCTAGTCATATCCCCCAACACCAAGGAACAAGTATAAACACCTCTCAAACATAAAAGCTCAATCATGACTTCATCACGGAGTAATCCCCTGGAACCCCTCAGAACACCAAAAACCGAAACAAAGTTCTAAGCTTCTAGAACTTCTCACTTCTAAAGACCACCCTGCCTGAAAACAAAAGAGAGAAATGAATACTCAAATCCTCCTGCGCTACTTACATCTACAAATGTCCTAAGCACCTACTGACTTGCTGCAAAGATCGCAGGTAATCAAAAATAAAACAAAGACTTTTGTACCAAAGGCAGCGGCCTAAACTGCAAGTACAAGCCAAAACAAATCCTCTACAACAAAAGGACTACAAAGGCTACAAGATAAGACAAAATCTAGCTTAAAAAGAAAAACTATAAGACTATAAGTAAAAAATAAATAAAATCTCTCAAAAGAAAAAAAGCAAATAAAAAGAAATAAAGGTAAAACAAAATTCTAAAGGGCTTCTTTAGCTATTATAAATAAATTTTAGCTAAAATAGATCAGAACTATATGAAACTAACTCACAGAATCAATCTAGAAAACAACTTGATAGGAAGACATAGGCCAACCTGCTGGCTGACAGGTTCAGTGCTCTCCCCAAAATGAAACAAACTAGAGATATCAGACCAAGGCTTGTTCACCCCAAACATCTCCAACGCGAGAACTGCTCATACTCCAAAAGCAAAAACACAGTATCCATGGGACCTGATGGTGTCCCATGGTGTGTCTGCTCTACCTAACTCGGGACTAAACCCACAGCTAGGACAGCTGTTTAATCATAGTCCAGCCTCCCCTCAGACTCGCTCAGGGAAGGACAGACTGCAACTGGTCCCCCACTTTCACAAGGCGGGTCCTTCCACCGACTCTGAAATTACTTCAGCCCATTAGCTTGACACAAGCCTTATCTGTCCACCGAGAGGATCATAATGGATCTCATAAATAAAAGAAGATAGGGGAATTTGCAGACTTTGGATCCATCCCAGTTGCAGTCAACATCAGGGGTGATGGACTAAAACCAGTTTATTTCCTTTACAGTTTGCGTTCCCAAAGCCTAAATACAGAAAACCATAGTCTTAGTTACCTTCCACATTAGGGCCTACAATAATATTGACAGCCTCATCATTTAAAATCATTGAATCATCATCAGCGAAAAATACATCCCATACATCACACGGAACTGGTTGAAAACAGAACCCACAGGGTCCCACAGGCTGGAGCCATGTCAGACCCCAGTTCACTCACAAAGTGGTGTACCACAGGTGTACCAGGCTGGTGTTTCCAGGTCCTCTCTCACTATCTGAAGCTTCAAACATAGTACAAGAACAAGCACAAGTTATGAGTACAAACTTACCGATGAAAGAAAACCAAGCCATAGTAGAATGCACCTGAGACAGCATTCAGAGAACACGATAACTGGTGCCAGAGATACAGGGTGCCAGAGCCTCCTAAAAAAAGTTGCCTAAAATGCTCTGAAAAAATAAAATGCGAAAACAAGGGAAAAACCCCTAGGGGAAAAAACCAATGGGCGAGCTACTCCACAGTTATCAGAATGGCATCAGGGACCTAGGATATCGGTCTGTGGGGTCACTGTCATTACTACCCATGTAGCTAAAGACCTTCTACATTGCCCACCTTATCATGAAGGATTCTCATCTAGGAGGGGATTCTCACCTAGATCCCTATAAGGTCAACTCATAGTCCATCAGGACTCATCAATTGATTACAATAATGTAATACCCCCGAGAATGTATCTGACCTGACAGGCTTGCAGCAGCAAAAGCCAAAAAAAAGTTAAACACCAAAATGGGTCTCAAACATCTGTCCTGTGCGTCTCTGCCGGAACTCCAGCTCTATTCAGGCTTGCTCCTTGCAGACAGAGTGACCTTGCCCTAACGACAGGCCATGTCAAACCCAGATTTGATGAATATGCTTCACCCAAAAATCTAGATCCCGTCAAGGAGCCACAAGGGGAGAGACTTAAACCTCAATTACACGGCTATTAATAGGGAGGCTGGAGGATAGATTCATCACCACTCTGTGGAATATGCTGTGGAATAAAATATATGTGAGACCAGAGCAGCCTGCTGCCTTGTTCAAATCTTGAGAAACCAATGGATGGAATGGTATATATCAGGGAGGGATTACCTCAGTGTCACTGCTCAACAGACAACAAAGGCATGGCAAAATAATGGGTATAGTTCCCCATTACTAAAGGCCAAGCCACAAAACTATGGGCTAGGCTTGTAAATGCCCTCGGGCAGATAGCCTAGTATGAACCTATGAACCTATGAACCTAAATGAATTTGTATATATAGGTTTAGATCATGAATTAGCTTGCTTTGTCTTTAAATTGTAATTGACACTTGATCAGTCTGCTTCTGAATGGTCGCTTGGAAATTTTGAAAATTTCAAATGTTATTTAAAGACCATTATCAGCTGTTATTTTTTGGTCTGATGAAGCAATACTAAGTTATTGTGAAAGTGCTTACTGTTGTGAAACCTTGGAATAAAATTCAACTACTGTTTTTACTTTACTGAATTCATTATTGGAGCGTGTTTCCTTCATCTGGGATTTTCTTTGTACATTTTATACAATACAATATAATACATACCTTGTCAGCAGGACATTGCACTTGCAGACTGGACGTTCCTATGGGATACAGATGTGGAGTCATACCCACTTCAGTTCATGCAGCCACATACTTCATACCATAGTAACGTGGCTAATATTAATCTTGTGCCTCCGTACACACAGGGGTAGTAGATGCCAGGGCAGTAACTATTTGAAATGTTGGGACTTGGTCAAATACAAAGACTGAATAGTGGAAAGAGTGGACTTAGATATACTAAGTCTCAGATGTCATTTTACTAAGACTGTCATGCCATTTCTCAGAATATTCCCTTTTCTCCAAGGTATGGCAATCTCAGAGATTATATATTTGTCTGGGGGGTGGAGTGCATTGGGATTCCCCCCCAGCAAAAAGAAGTTTAAAAGAGAAGAGAAATTTTGAAATTTCTTCTTCTGCTGTGTTGTTGGCCTTTTTTGGCTTGGTGGACTTGGCATTTTGAGTGTTGACATTTCCATAGGAAGCCTGCCAGGCTTGCAACCACATACAGATCAACAGCTGATATGAGAGGGCTGGTCCTCCTGCCTAGTGAATGATACAAAAAACTACTTAACCTCTGCTAGGTTCGTAGGTATATACAAGACTAATGAGCATTATAATCCTGATAAGCCTAGCCATGCAACCCAACTGTGACCACAAATTTGATTTATAGAGATGGTGATTTACTGACTGTCAATCTGTCCATCGCAGACATAAGAACCAGACCAGGGATGAATTTCAAATTACCCATTCTTTAGTCCAAGTTGCACTTAAAAAGGGATAGGATGGACACAGATGGGGAGCATGTTCCAGCGAATGGGAAATCTCTGAGAAACATATCCGTTTCTCCAACATGTGTAATTATGTCACAAGCAACATTCAGGCCTTTTGATCTAGCAGTTCTGATACTGTTTTGTGTATGTGCAAAAGGTTAATCAAAATAGGGTCCAGTGATGCAAAGATCACCTCTCAGATGTCTGTATGATACCGTATAGAGACGGGGCTTTGAGGCAATCAGTGTAGGGCATTGTGTGTTACTCCCTGTATTCGTTTGGTAAGAAATCTTTGTGGAAATTCCAATTACTGCATGTGTCTTGTCAGGTATATACTGACGTGGACATTATACTCTATGATGGGTCTGATGAGGGATGACTACTGTGTCACGATGACCTCTCTCGATCTAGATGTCATGTCTTTGCTTATGGGTTGAGCAACATAGAAGGATTTTCTTACTACCTTGGGCACATCCTGGTTGAAGGTTATGTTACTATCTACATGAGTTCCCAGATTCCTGACTAGTGAATCAGCTTTTAAGGATGTTTAATTGATGTCATAGTTACCTGGGTGGCAGATGTCTGAAAAGGTACTATAATTCATTTCTTGGTACTGAGTTTTATGCCATGGCTTCGGCACCAAGCTTTTCTCTGTATTAGACCTTCCTGAAGGGTGTTCTCATCTTGGGGGGATTGAATGACTGCTCGCAGCTTGCAATCATCCATAAACTTGCTCAGCCAAAGGCCTTTGACATTCACTTTGACATCTGAGAAGTAGATACCAAAGAGGAGTGGACCCAGCACAAGGCCTTGGGGGGAATCCATTGGTGACCAGGCTCTTTGTAGAGGTGGCTTCACTGATTCTAACCTCCTGGGTCCCATCAGTGAGCCAGCTAGCTATCTACCATGTTATAAAGGGATTTATACATATTTTCATATGTTTGTTGACAATGCCTGAATGGATGAATGAATGAATTGTATCAAATGCTTTAGCCAGATCTAGTTAGGCAGTATGCACCAGTGTCCACTCATCCATTGCCTTAGTGACCTTTTTGAATAAGTACACTAGAGTTATTATTAAGCATGACCTTTCTTTGACAAAGTCAAACTGTGATGGATCCAGTGTCTGGAGGTCTCTTGTGTCCTTGTTGATAATTTCCATGATAATTCTTTTCATGGCTTTGCAAATAAGACTAGTTAGACTAATGGGTCTGTAGTTTCCAAGATCTGGTGAAGATCCTCCTTTATGTAGGTGGATGACCAATGCAGTCATAATAAGATAAGTATGAATAGTATTCAGACTTACAGAGTGGTTCCCAATGAGAAAAGGGTGTGCATCAGGGCTCAACTCGGGGCCTCCAACTGTTCAAACATTAGCTAACAGGTCAGAGATGACAGATCAACAAAGCTGCTGTATGCAGACAATTTGTCATTATAAGCAGGCTCTGATCAGGATGTTCAATGAATGATGGGAAAAGAATAGAAAATTGAAGGTGCACAGGATGAAACTTGAATACAGACAAGACAGCTGCTGTGGCAGTGAATGGGGCAAATCAGAGGAAGGTGAAAACTGAGACACAAGGTAGTGGAACAGGTTAACAGCTTCTGGTATCTGCAACAGGCAGTTGAGGAAAAGAAAAGCCTGGATGAAGAGGTCAGAGATGCTGCAGCAATTTGGAACAGAGTATCAGGGAAATGTTTGACAAAAGAATGCTAAAGAAGCTGAAAAGTAAGGTGTACAAGACAGTGGTGCGACCACTACTACTGTATGGTACAGAAACCTGGGCAGTAAAGGTTGAAGAAGCTAGAGGTGATGGAAATGAAGTGCCTGAGAAAGGTGGTAGGATGCACACTGTGGGATGGATGAAAGAATGAGATCCAGTTGCAGAGAAGGTCAAAGAGAACATATTAATGTGGTTTGGGCACCTGTCCAGGAAAGCAAAGCAGAATATGATTTGTGAATAAGATTTACAAGAGACGGGAAGAAGGCAAGAGAAAATGAGAACATCCAGACAAGAGATGGATGGATTTTATGAGAGAAGATCTGCAACAGTCAGGCATGACTGTTGAAAAAGGTAGGAGAGTGGCACTGAATCAAGAGAGGTGATGGCAGTTGATATGACACCATGAACGCAGGTAGAAAAAATGGGGAAAAAGGTGATGATAATTATGATGATAATGATGATGGTGATGATGGTGATGATGATGGTGATGATGATGATGATGGTGATGATGGTAATGATGATGGTGATGATGATGATGGTGGTGATGACGGTGATGATGATAATGATGATGGTGATGATGGTGATGCTGCTGCTGCTGATGATGGTGATGATGATGATGATGATGATGATGATGGCGATGATGATGATGATGATGGTGATGGTGATGATGATGATGGCAATGATGATGGTGATGATGATGGCGGTGATGATGTTGGTGGTGATGATGGTGATGATAATGATGGTGATGATGATGGCGGTGATGATGTTGGTGGTGATGATGGTGATGATAATGATGGTGATGATGATGATGGCGATGATGATGACAGTATTGATGATGATGGCGATGATGATGGTGATGATGATGGTGGTGGTGATGATGATGATGATGATGGTGATGATGATGATGATGATGATGGTGATGGTGATGATGATGGTGATGATGATGGTGATTGTGATGATGATGATGGTGGTGGTGATGATGATGGCGATGATAATAATGATGGTGATGGTGATGATGGTGATGATGATGGTGGTGATGGTGATGATGATAATGATGATGATGGTGGTGATGGTGATGATGATGATGATGGTGGTGGTGATGATGAAGATGATGATGGCGATGATAATGATGATGGTGATGGTGATGATGATGATGATGATGGTGGTGGTGATGATGATGGCGATGATGGTGATGATGGTGATGATGATGATGATGGTGATGATGATGATGGTGATAGTCATGATGATGATGATGATGATGGTGATGACGATTGTGATGGTGATGATGAATATGTGATACTGTCATTGTGCAGGTATGTAGGGCCATAGCAAACCTCTGTCATATATATGCAATAGTATCCCATAGAATATTCTATGCTCTCTACATTTCGCTCACAGGATGTACGGCAGTACCAGGTGAATTTGGAGTCACAATGAATGCATCTTGTGCAGCGTTCAGGTGTCAGACTGCCTCTTCACATATACCCTTTGGTTTGTGCATATCCTGTGTTACCAGCACAGCATTTGAATAGCCACATGTGAGTCACTGCTGCACACGACTCAGTTCACAGACATCTCCACACTGACATTCCCTCTCTGACTGGTGTCACAAGCATGGCAGGGAGTACAACAGCTGCACTGTCAATGCAATTCTACTTATTTCCATTTTCAATGCTCTGCATTCACGGCAAATATCCACAGTAATTCCAAAACAATTCTGTTCCTTTGCTTCAGTGCAGTCTTGCAAAAGACAGTAGTGGCAGTAACAGGGACACTTAGGGCACAAAGAATGCTTGTGAGGCCAGAGAATGCCATCACCTTCAAACTGCCTGCTCTGTGTAGTGCACTATCCATATGCAAGACACATATGCTGTTTAACAACATCTCTGCATACTCAACAGGACAGAGAGAGGACATAGTACCACAGCAGTGCGGGTGCTACTTTGTGTGTCACATGATTTGACAGTGTGTGCCTGTACATGCATATGTCATATTACTGCCTGTACATGCATATGTCATATTACTGCCTGTACATGCATATGTCATATTACTGCCTGTACTTGCATATGTCATATTACTCATCAAGCAGATGTACTGATGGCCACTGGTACTTCACCCAGTGTGAGACACAGGGTTTTTCATAATGTGCTATGGAGAACAGGATGTTCCTGTTCTTCCTGCAGTGAAATTTCTAGAAGCACCTGCTAGGTTAACATGGTGGCCCCTTTAAAAAGGCCGAGTCCAGGTTTGACATTGCATAGGTGCTTTCTGACACCCATGGACATCACCATTCAGGGACCAACCAGACATTGGTATAATGACCTGAGGTGGTGCTACCATGACCTGCTTCACCAGCAGGAGGCACAAGTTAAGGAAATGCAACCAGTGATGTTCTGTATATTGTTTTTTTACATTTACTGAGATATGTGTTGTTCAGCTGTGCTCCTTCCTTTGACTCACATCTGCTGTTTAGATGTGGTCAGCACTGGCTGCTGGAGAAAGCAGGAGTGCCACTTCAAGCAGAGGTCACATATTTTAGAATATTTTACATGGATCAGTACATATGTAACATGACTGAATTAACTCAGGATTAAGTAATACCTATTGAAATTGGTCTTTCATAATGCTAGGACAAAGGGATTATGCACTTTCTGAACACATTTTAGAGTACACAGATGCAGAAAAAAAAATAAACAAGATGACTTTTGCTAATGCTGGTGTAATTAACTACAAAACTTGACAGGGCATGTGATGTGCAACATATACCTCTTCCTTAGGTATGTTGTAATACAGATCACAGCTGCTATCTTAGCCAGCTAATGACTGAAATTATTACACAATACGTTAATTCTGGAAAGCTTTCTCACTGTTGTACTACAGATTTACTTCGGATAAAAGTAGTTGTGTTTTCTGCATCTGATAAAACCAGAGAAACATTATTGTGAAGTGCTTTCACTAGATCCATGTCTCACCAAATAATCCACTATAAATTTCAGAAAACATTTTATATTATTTTTTCTGCATTCAATAACTGTCGAAATGATTGTTTCCTTAATGTAGTGCAGGGTAAAAGCTTCAAAGCTTCTCCTCTTACCGTGTGGCTTGGCAGGTCGTTCCATAAGAAACACAAGGAATACATCATTATGGAATAAATCATATTTCAATATGGAGGCATGCCTCTGCAAGGAGAGAGAATTCCTATTTTAACCACAGTGGGGTGTTTTTTTAATATCACTCAAATAGCATGCATTTCTACCTCCCATTATTTTACTTCACTGCATAAACCACAGCTATTATTAGTCTTTGATTTTCGCAGAACACACAAAGGCTGCATTTAAAAATTAAATTGCACCTTTACTGAATGAGATAAGCCTGTGCCATTTATATACCAGTTTAAAAAAAATTAAATGCTTTCATGTAAATAAAAGTTCTCAGGTTTAAATATAACAAATCAAATAGTTTATTTAAGTTTATAGTTTAAGTTTATTGATCCACCACATAATGCATGCATGCAGGTCCCTCAACAACAAGTAGAAATATGACTCTGTCATTGTACATGTGGGTGTGAATGACCTGAGATGTACCTCCCTGGACTACATGAAAAGAGACATGAAGGAGCTCTCGGATTATGTAGCCCAGGCAGGTATGACCTTAGTCCTGAGCAGCATCCTACCATCACCCAGAATGATACCACAGTACAAGCAGAAAATGATTGATTTCAGCAACTGGCTAAGTTTCTGGTGTAATTCTAAGGGGATCCAGTATCTGTCTGCCTGGGTTGACATGACTGACAGACCTTGATGCTTTGCCAGAGATGGCCTGCATCTGTCACCCATGGGCTTCCGGCTACTGACCAAGGCTCTTGCCACCCCTATAGTGCCTTTTTTAGGCGGTGTTCCAAAGACCAAATTACCACAGTAACAGCTACAAACAAATGTAATCTGAGGGTTATGCTGCTTAATGCTAGAAGTCTAGATCTCAAAATGCACTCGCTCAAAGTACTCCTTAAAATGGAGAACATTTAGAGAACATTGACATTTGTGCTGTAACAGAGACCTGGTTCAAGGCAGCAGAAAGCACTCCTGCACTACCAGGCTATAACTCATTCCACAGCTTCTGGCCCCGGAACTTAGACCAAAGCTCCAAAGGCAGTGATGTTTCCATATTCATAAAGGATGCACACACCTCCAGACTGGTAGCCCAACATAATGCATCTCATATACTTCAGATGCAGCTAACATTGGGTAAGTCAGCGATTCAGGTCGTAGCCTGCTATAGGTCCCCAACCATATCCCAAAATTCACACTCCACGTTCCTAAGCACCCAGGAGAATATTAGGGTCCAACCTAACACTCTTATACTGGGTGACTTCAACTACCCCTCCATTAACTGGGAAAACTACTCATGTACCAATACACTTGCCCAACGTTTCCTGGAATTCACTAATTCCAATGCCCTGGACCAGCTCGTTCTCACCCCACTAGAGATAGCAACATCCTTGACCTGGTCATTACTAAATGGGTGACCGTTGCTCTACACAAATAGTCAATTCCTTCCTGGTTAGATCTGACCACAAACTAATCACCTTGGAAATCCACATTCCACAAACCCCCTACCCCCTCCGCAAAGGTAACCACCATGAAAAACTTCTCCAAAGCTAACTTTGTACTTCTAAAACAGAGGTGGCTAACTTCACGGCACCCATGTAAATGGAGAATAGTTGCATGATCACCGAATCATACACCAATGCACTGTATGAATACGTGCACAAATGCATGAATTTTGCCATATCCAATAGAACCAAGATGCTCTCCTCCAAAAAAAGAAGCCAATCTAGTGGTCCCCTGCCATAAACAAACTCTACAACAGAAGAAGGAAACTGATGCAGAATAAGGTGAAATCCCAAGACTGGAAAAACTCCCTTATAAGCCTCAGCAAAAAGTTGAGATCCCTCATCAAATCCTCTAAAGCTAGCTATGAAAACAGAATTGCAGCAGTTAGCAAAGAGAACCACAAGGCCTTCTATAGTTACGTAAAGAATCTCCATGGCAATACCCAGATTTGCTCTAAGCTACTGCACAATGGTACCACCTATACTGAGCCAACAGATATTGCCAATATACTGGCCAACAGATTCATTGCCAACTTTACCCCCCCCCCCCAAGGACCAATCACAATACCAGTAGACTGCCAGGCACCCAATATTACTGCTGCACAGGTTAAAACAGCACTGTCCAAGGCCAAGAATACAGCTTCTACAGGACCTGGCAATATCCCTGGCTGTGTTCTACATGAACTACAAAGTGAACTGGCACATCACCTGTGTGCTCTGTTCAATCACAGCCTCACCTCAGGCTTTGTCCCTACCAAATGGCAAACTGCTACAGTCATCCCTGTCTACAAAGGAGGAGTGACTACAGACTCTGGGAACTATCGCCCCATTAGCCTGATGAGTCTGATATGCAAAGCTATGGAACGCATCATCATGGATCTAAGAAACAAGAATACAGGGGATCTCCAAACTCTGGATCCCACACAGTTTGGTTTTGTGAAGGGCAGATCATGCCTGCTCAACTTGGTCGACTTTTTTGAGTCAGTCACCAGAGCTGTGGATGAAGGCAACGTGGTTCATACAGCTTACCTTGATATGGCCAAGGCCGTTGATACCATTCCCCACTCAAGAATCATAGGAAAAACTCATTAAGCTTGGCATCAACCTCTATATCACTAGTAGTGAGTTGCAAACTGGCTCACAGATAGAACCTACAGTGTGAAAGCTGACTCCAAGTCAGACTGCCGACCAGTCACGAGTGGAGTCCCACAGGGTTCTGTCCTGGGTCCTCTCCTGTTTGCTATCTATTTCTCTGAAGTCCAGGCCAACACAAAAAGACTCTGGCTGACAAAGTTTGCAAATGATTGTAAGTTGGGAGCTATTATTAACTTCCCGAGTGATGTATACATCCTACAGAAAGGCCTCACTGAGACAAACAATTGGTGTCAGAACCATGGCCTTAAGCTCAATGACAAAAATGTGTCATCATCCCCCTTGGGAAAAACCCGGTTCCCTTGAATTACCACATTGATGGTAGTCCACTGGACACAGAAGGTGTTACAAGAGATCTGGGAATGCAAGTTGACAGCAACCTCTCTTTTGACCACCACATTGACACTGTGGTCAGAAAGTCCTTCCATGTGGCACATCTCATTACTAAGGGTTTTGCATGCAGGAAGAAAGAGGTCATTGTCTCCCTCGACTCTTCCCTCATTAGGAAAATCATTGAGTATGATGCCCATTTGGCATGTACTTTACTAGACACCTGCAACAACTGGAGAGGCCACAAAAGTACCTCACAAAGAGGATCCTAGGCCTTAAACACTTGTCCTATATGGACAGACTCAAAAAACTCCAACTATTCTCTGTCTCATATCGCCTACTTAGAGGCGATCTCTGCTTGACTTACAAAACCATGTCTGACCCAGCTCTGTTAGAAATGCTACATCTAAAGAAATCCCAATCCATCTACACCATATGCTCCAGAGACCTCAGCCTCATTACCACAATCAACAGAACATGCTAGAGGGACAGATTCATAACCCAGAGACTGCCCATGGTATGGAATAGACTTCCCATACATGTCAAGCAGAGCACCTCACTGGCCTTCTTCAAGAGAAATCTTGATGAGTGGATGGGAAATAGAAAATTCACCCCAGGGATCACTCCAGTGGCTCTACTTGACAGAGGCACTGGGAACTAAGGTCGGGTGGCACAATGCCAAGGTAATCCTATGGGCTAGGCTTGTAAAGGCTCCAGGGCCTTTAGCCTAGTACACACCTATGAACCTATGAACCTATTAATACTCAAAAACAATAGTTGTCTTCAATCTTGTTTACACCAACTGTGCAAGCCTTCCTTGACTGTATATCTGGTATCTTCCTTCATGCCCCTTGGAAAGGCCCATGCCTGGATATCATACTCACACCTGTATAACTCTCTTAGACAGTTCCTTGCCTGGGTATCAAGGTCCTGTATAGTTCCTGTGGACCAGGTACTTGCCTGCATCTCTCTGAAATCTCTCTGCACTGACAGACAAGCATTGCTGTTGTTTCCAGCCTCCATTCTCTTTCTAAAGAGGGTGTATTACTTCATCTTCACTTACAGGCCATCTCTTTAGATGATATATCTTCCAAATCTCTCTCTGGCTCTACCTATGGGTCATTTTATTGAATGACAGGTTTTTCAACTTCATTAAATAGGTTCACAGAAGACTACTAGATTAATGGCCTTAGGGCCGTTACAAGTCAAGCCATGTAGTACCCTTGTTCCCTAGTTGATCATAGCAGAGCAAATCTATGATAAGCATCAAATGCCCCTGTCCATGAGGGACATAGGTGCTACCCTAGGGTGAATTTACGGTTTCCCATCCAATTGTCAAAGTTACATTTATATAGGGTCATTGCGGAGCTCTGCTTTACATGAAGTGGGAGTTTCTTCCAGAGGAGCAGCAATTTCTGGGAGACATATCTGTTGATGTCACAGGCTAAGCTGAGATCCCTGGAGTGAGTGACTCTTGTTACATTTGATTTGCAGACGTGCAGCATTTCTATTAGGGCAGGGTCAGAGATCGCTGTGTAGGCCAGGCACAGGTCACCCCTCAGCAGCCTGTGGGATACAGAGTACAGAAACAGGGCCTTCAGTCTTTCTGTGTAGGTCACATTTTGGAGGTGCTAAATTTTCTTGTTTAGAAACCTCTGTGGTACCTCCAGTTGCAGTAGATGTCTAGTGAGGTACATGCAGAAGGGGGCATTGTACTCTACTAGTGGTCTGATGAGGGTCAAGTATAGAGGAGTTATAGCATCCCTAGTCTTAGATGTGATGCCCTTATTTATGAGATGTGCAATGTAGAAGGCTTTCCTTACCACTGTGGACACATGGTGGTCAAAGTTTAGATTGCTGTCAAGCTGTATTCCCAAGTCTCTCACCATTGTGTTTGAGCTTAAGGGGGTGCTTTTTGTAATTTGCAGGGGCTACGTCTTTGCCAAAGGGGATAATGATGCACTTCCTTTTGTATTTAGGTTTAGGCAGTGATTCTGAAACCAGTCATGTGTCTGTGTTAGCCTCTTTTGTAATATGTTAACATCATTGGGGGACTCAATAATTGTACTTAGTTTGCAGTCATGTGTGAACTTGGTAAGAGACAGGCCATTTACTTTCTCCTGGACTTGTGAGAATTGGAATCCAAATATTAGAGGGCCCAGCACATATCTCTGTGGTACCCCACTGCTAACTGGTCTACTGGTGGAGGTGTTCCCCCAACTTTGGCAGTGTGCGTTCTGTCAGTGAGCCAGTTTGCTACCCATCTAGTAATGTATGGGTTAATCCCTAGTTGAGAGAGTTTCTCAATGATACTTGAGAAGGGGATCATGTTGAAAATATTGGCTCAGTCAAGATAGGTGGTATGTACTGCTTTGCTCTCATCCAGGGCTTTGGTGGTATTCTCAAAGAAGTCTGCCAGGTTTAATAAGCAAGATCTGCCCTTAATGAAGCCAAACTGGGTCAGGTCAAGAATTTGGAGGTCACCATGTCCTTGTTGATGAGACCCTTCATGATTCTTTCCATGTCCTTACAAATAAGGCTGGTCAGCTATGCAAGAAGGCTTTAAAATGCACTGCACACTGCACATGCTCACATCCATGAACATGGCAGTGCATACAGAGTGGGTTTACAATATACTGCACATTGCACATGCTCACATCCATGAACATGGCAGTGCATACACAGTGGGTTTACAATTTACTACACATTGCACATGCTCACATCCATGAACATGGCAATGCATACAGAGTGGGTTTACAATATACTGCACATTGCACATGCTCACATCCATGAACATGGCAGTGCATACACAGTGGGTTTACAATTTACTACACATTGCACATGCTCACATCCATGAACATGGCAGTGCATACACAGTGGGTTTGCAATATACTGCACACCACACGTGCTCATACCCAGAATGTACAAAATGACACACTACAGTTCCATTAATGCACCATATTTATGGCTGGCGCAATGGTGCAGCAATAGCATTGTCACCTCACAGCAAGAGGTTCTCTGGTTTGAATCTCGGCTGAGGTGCCTTCTCTGTAGAGACTGCATGTCCTCCTTGCATTTGTGTGGGTTTCCTCCGGGTGCTCTGGTTTCCTGCCACGTTACAAAGACATGCATCTGCAGTGTTTCTACCTGGGCCTCCGCTGAAAATTGGCTTTGTTCCAAGTCGGACTTTCCCAGTTAACAAATGTTAAATAAATAAATATCTGGGCTAGTGAACATGGCATCCATGAGAATAAGTTATCCTTGACGTGAGTTATATGTTAGGTAGATAAACTCCTCTAAAACAATGTTTTGCTACAAAAGTCCTCACAGATACCATGAATAAGAGATGCAGGAACCTTTCCTACTCACCTGGTCATGAACTTCAAAAGATAGTGTTGCAAACTGGCTTACAGTCTGATAAAACAATATTGTTAGTGTAGGTAGACATTTCTAGGTGAAATGCTTGCATTTTGTGATTCTTTTTTTTTAATATTTCAGAACCCAATGTATGTTTTCTCAGCACATCTGGTCATACTCATCACCTTGTGTGACAGCAGGAACCAGCTGTTCCATAATTGTGTATTCATAGGTTCATCAGTAAGTGCTAGGCTAGCTACCCCTTTGGGCCATTTTAAGTCCAGCCAATTTCACTTTAAAAGGTGAGAATCAAACCCTGTACCTTGTACCTGTGAGGTAAATGCCTTAACCATTGCACCAAACCTGAACATGGTAGAAGCAACATTACATTATTTATTTATTTTATTATTTTATTTTACATTTGTTGACCGGGCTAGTCTAGCTGGGTATATGTCCATTTTCAGTAGAGGCCCAGGGAGAAAACCTCCACGTAGAAGACATACACAAACAGAACATTAAACATTAATTACAGGAAGCTTGTTAGACAATAATGTGTTCCATGGTTATATCCCCCCCAAAAAAGGATTTAGAAGTATGTGGTAACACCCAAAGCAAAGTGATGAGCAGGAACAAGAGAACAAGCTACTTAAAAAGGGATTGGAAGAATTAGCTGAAGGGGAGTAACGTTGATAAGACAGTAAGATGGCCAATTCTGTTGTTCCTAGGTACAATAAATTAGCTTAGAAGGTTGTGGCCAAGAAAGAGAGATGTAAAAAAGATGCTGGACAAGACTAACAGTGAGAGATACTCTAGTCAGGGTTAGTACAGGGACATAGCCAGTGGGTTGTAAGGTATGATTTGAGTTTCTTTTTAAATAGTGAAGTTGCAGAAAGAGATGTAAGTTCACCAGGAAGTAGGTTCCAGCTTTTGCCTGCAGTGTTAGTGAAAAGGGATTCTCCTGCTTTATTGTTAGATTTTTGAGTAGTGACGAGTAGTTTGTTTGTAGAGTGTAGGTTTGTAAGATTTTTATATGGGCAGGTTAGACTTGTGAGAATTGGTGTGTTGCTTGGATGATAAAGGGTTTTATGGGTAATAGTTAGTTGGTGAAGTAAAATTTGGTTCTACAGTTCCAGCCAACCCAGTTGTTTCAGATTTTGGCAGTGATGAGATATGATAAGGGAGCCAGTAGCAAATCTGGCAATATTATTGTAGGAGATTGCCAGCTTGTTGAGGTTGCTTTTTGATAGATTTGTGTATACAGGGGAGGCATAAAAGAGTGTTGAGATGAGGTGGGTGTGGGCAATAGTAGTTCTAGCTATGGGAGTAAGGAAGGGTTTAATTCTATAAAGGGAGCGTAGTTTTCAGTTAACTGATTTTATTGTGGTGTTAATATGAGTATCATAGTTAAGGTTGTGGTCAATTGTCACTCCTAAGAGTTTAATGGTAGTGTCAGGGGATATAACTACTATTTTTAGATTTAATAGTGAAGTAAAGTGGGGTGGACTTGAGTGTGGGAGTAAACAGCAGTAGTTCAGTCTTTCTGGGGTTAAGAAGGAGGCAACACTGTAAAAACCAGTCCTCAACAAGTTCAAAGACATTTTGGGTGAAGGACTGCAGTTCAGATGGTTCTGTAGCTGATGAGATTAAAGTGCAGTCATCTGTGTATTGAATGGATACAGCATGTAGGATACTAATAGATAGATTGTTTATAAAAATAGAGAATAGAACCTTGGGGTACACCAAGGGAGACAGGAAAGTGAGAAGATAGAGTGTTGTCCCAGAGTACTATCTGTTGCCTGTTATCTAAGTAGGACATGTAATTCACCAGATGTATTCCATGGATAGGGATGGTCTGGTGAGTATTTCAGTGATAATATTTGGAAACCTGACAGCTGTTTGATATCTACTAGTATGGCTCCTGATGCTGTGAACAGGTTATCCTAGAAAGCACTTTCACTGAACTTGGACCTTGACATTTTCCCTCACTTCTGGGCAATCGGGAGGGGGGGGGTCTGCCCTCACACATGGAAGGTGCAGAAAGCTTGACCTCCCAAAAAAAAATACATTGTTTCATGTTTGCTGAAACGGGCTTTCTTCTTAAGCATTTAGACATGTTAGAATTCATGACAATTCTGTTTGTAAAGTCATCACTAATCCTAACATTTACTATTTACATTATATTGGCTCCTAGTCCATGAATCCAAAGATCTGTTTACTGGACCAGATATCATCAACAGCATACCAAAAATAAATGCATTCCTCTTCTTTCTTGGAAGTCTTGTGTCTCACTAGCTCTTAATGATTGATAATACTTGGAGTGGATCACACCACAGCTTGTGACAGTGAGTTTACATTGAATTACTGATTTTTGCATAGACCTGCTTTCATTTTAGTCACATCCCTAGTATTTTAATTTCCTCTCTTGATCATTTGAGACTCAATAAAATTTACTCCAGCAAAGTTAACATTTTTAATGGTCTTATATTAATAATCCAAACATACCAAAAGAATAAGCAAAAACTTACTAAACTATTCTTGAAATATCTTCCCTGCAGCTGCAGAGAAGAATCAGAATGCCCCTGTACAATGAGTAACGTTTCCAGACAACACATTAATGTATTTGTCAGGTCTTGGGGTCCATTCATTTAGCTTTTATCCTCTTCCGTGCTCACGTGAATAAGAAACAGTTATATGAACAGTTGCAGTGTAAGTATGAAATGTTTGCAGTAAGACTCCTGGGGTTCTAGACTTCGGCTTACATAGACTACATAAAAGCTTCAGTAACAAGGGCTGTCCATATGTGTTGTCCTCATACGGCCATCATTTCTTCAACAGCTTCTGGACTTGTCTTCGAGCTGGGTAGTGTATGCTCTGCAGGTGACGTTTGTGGACATTTTGGACTTGTCCGTGCTGAGGGGTTGGGAGGGTGGCCTAATGGTTAAAGTGTTTGCCTTACAAACACAAGGTGCAGGGTTTGAGTCTCCCAAGGGATAATTGGCTAGGCTTAAAATGGCTCACAAGGGCAGTTAGCTTAGTACTAATCTATGTACCTATGAACCTATGAGTAGTGTATGCTCTGCAGGTGACGTTTGAGGACATTTTGGACTTGTCTTCATGCTGAGTAGTGTATGCTCTGCAGGTGACTTTGAGGACATTTTGGACTTGTCTTCGAGCTGGGTAGTGTATGCTCTGCAGGTGACGTTTGAGGACATTTTGGACTTGACTTCATGCTGAGTAGTGTATGCTCTGCAGGTGATGTTTGTGGACATTTTGGACTTGTCTTCATGCTGAGTAGTGTATGCTCTGCAGGTGATGTTTGAGGACATTTTGGACTTGTCTGCATGCTGAGTAGTGTATGCTCTGCAGGTGACATTTGTGGACATTTTGGACTTGTCTGCATGCTGAGTAGTGTATGCTCTGCAGGTGACGTTTGAGGACATTTTGGACTTGTCATCGTGCTGAGTAGTGTATGTTCTGCAGGTGACGTTTGAGGACATTTTGGACTTGTCTTCATGCTGAGTAGTGTATGCTCTGCAGGTGATGTTTGAGGACATTTTGGACTTGTCTGCATGCTGAGTGGTGTATGCTCTGCAGGTGACGTTTGAGGACATTTTGGACTTGTCATCGTGCTGAGTAGTGTATGCTCTGCAGGTGATGTTTGTGGACATATTGGACTTGTCTGCATGCTGAGTAGTGTATGCTCTGCAGGTGACGTTTGAGGACATTTTGGACTTGTCATCGTGCTGAGTAGTGTATGCTCTGCAGGTGATGTTTGTGGACATTTTGGACTTGTCTTCATGCTGGTAGTGTATGCTCTGCAGGTGATGTTTGTGGACATTTTGGACTTGTCTGCATGCTGAGTAGTGTATACTCTGCAGGTGACGTTTGAGGACATTTTGGACTTGTCATCGTGCTGAGTAGTGTATGTTCTGCAGGTGACGTTTGAGGACATTTTGGACTTGTCTTCATGCTGGTAGTGTATGCTCTGCAGGTGACGTTTGAGGACATTTTGGACTTGTCATCGTGCTGAGTAGTGTATGCTCTGCAGGTGATGTTTGTGGACATTTTGGACTTGTCTTCATGCTGAGTAGTGTATGCTCTGCAAGTGACGTTTGAGGACATTTTGGACTTGTCATCATGCTGAGTAGTGTATGTTCTGCAGGTGACGTTTGAGGACATTTTGGACTTGTCATCGTGCTGAGTAGTGTATGCTCTGCAGATGACGTTTGAGGACATTTTGGCCATGTTTTACTTTGGGCACTGCATCTTCTGTAGCTAAATGATGTGAACTTGTTTCCATTCTAGGTCAGGTATCATTTGCAAGTGATGTTTGTGGATTTTTTTTTTTTTTTACATTTGGCAATGTACTTCCTGCAGGTGAATTTTTTGAACTTGCCATTCTGGACACCTCATTTTACTGATGGCTGTCAAGAAGGACATCTCTTGCAAAAGCTCAGACTAATACCTTGATGTGAATGTAAATTATGTTTTGGTGATGGTGACAAGGGCTTTATTTGTCTTTATTTGTCTGCACCTGTTTTTTTGCTAGTAGTAATGAAGCCCAACCATATATCCTGACAGACTGATGCATGCACAGTCTAATGTTCTTCATTTTTGACAGTCTGAGCTGTCATAAAATTTTGTAAAAGGTTTGTTGAAAAAAGCAGTACCTGATGTTTGAGCTGCTTGATGTTTCATGATAACGTTAATGATAAATTGCTTAACAGTTATAAGTTAAGGCATGCAGGTTCTTTTAGATTTACTATACTCAATAGCCAACAGGCCCATGCAAAAAAATATATCAGACTAAATAAACTTATATAGTCTTTTAAACATTTTCATAATAATCACTGCAAACTATAACCAGAACATGTGACATGCATTGCATTAATGATACCAGCACAGTTTATATACTTCCATGATTAGAAGTGATTAGCTGCTGACCAGTGCACAAAAATAAATCAGATAAAACCTAGTCTGTTAAAAGGCCCTGCAGAATCTGATAATATGTTATATACAATTAAGCAGTTTATCCTTTTTGAGTTCGCAATAGGTAAGTTATTCTGTGATAAAATAAACAGCCTCATTAAGGAATAAGCCATGAAAAGCTTGTGTTTCCAGTGATTTAATCATTCAGACATGGAAGTGTGTGGAAGGTCACACCTTTTTTTTTTTATTTTATTTTATTTATAATAATAAAATACAAATAAATTTAATCATTCAGACATGGAAGTGTGTGGAAGGTCACACCTCAACCAACCTACTTACATTCTCTCATACTGGAACATTTTTACATGAAAACATTCGAAGGCTTTACATCACTATAGTAATGTATATTATTAAACAAAAAACAGTACATCTAAAATGTTCTAGAAATTCATGCTGAGCTGTTGCTTCTTGCAAACTGTACAACCTAGGCACATTGTATTGCAGTACTTTGTTTGGACAGTTTAAGTTTTCAGATGATACCAAGCAGTTCCTTTCCTGCTGCTTTTGTTTTTAGATATTTATAGAAGTGTGAAATATGACACTGATATCTATAACTAACAATGCAAACAAAACTTAGTAGCTCTCGGGCTGTACACATTACAGTCAAGTGCCATTAACATTTTGAAGCATCACCTAAGGTTTCACCTAAAATTATGAAACAATGTGTAAATCACTGGAATATGTCATTCTTACTGAAAACTCAGAAATATTGCATATTTTTGTTACGGTAAACAGATAGTTAACAATATCTCTAGTGTAGTACATAATACATTAACAATGGCAGTGTATTATTTGTCTCCCATTATGGCATTTCAAACCATGCCCTTCAATAACATGAATTTCATTCAGATATGGAAATATTTACAGGTACACAGGTAAGTACTGGGCTAGCAGCCCTTGTGGGCCATTTTAAGCCTAACCAGTTTCCCTTTTTGTCCTTGAAATAACCAATCATTTTTGGTTACCGACTGGCCTTAATCATCTCATCATTGATAATTATATATTACCCCTAATGAAAATAACTGGAGACCATATCATAGATAATTGGAGGGGATCCATGCATGGGATAACATGTTTAGGATCTGCCTCTGTCATAGGTTCATAGGTGTTTACTAGGCGAATGACCACAAGGGCCATTTAAAGTCTAGCCATGCACACCAAATCTCTAACAAGTTCCGATACCCTTGATAAGTGTAGGCAGGGATTTCAGAGATGAAATATTTACAATCAGGGGCCAGGGAGATGAACCATTTACAATCAGGGGCCAGGGAGATGAACCATTTACAATCAGGGGCCGGGAGATGAACCATTTACAGGTTGCCTGTGTCCATTACAGACGTAGGTGCCAAACCAGGGATTCATTTCCTGTTCTCCATCAAATTGTCCAAATTGCACTTAACTTGGGTTAAGGATGAACTCTGATTCACATTGATGGGGATCCTGTTTCGTAGATGAGGTAGTCTCCGGGATACATACCTGTCTTTCCAGCTGGTCCTATTTATTTCACCTATGAACCTATGAACCCCTGTCTATTACTAATACAGGGAGCAGCTTTGAGGTACATTTTCTATTTCCCATCTATTGAACTAAGCTGTGCTTGAATATGGGCAGGGATGGACTTTGTTTTATGTGGATGGAAAGTCTGTTCCAGAGCAACAGTACCCTCTGAGAGATATAATTGTCCCTCCAAAGCATCCTGGTGATGAAGCAAAAGAGTGTTACATCCTTAGAATGAGTATTTCTGATGCCATCTGAGTTGCTGATGTGCAGTAAATCCATCAGTAATGGGTCAGAGGATGCCTTGCATGCCAGACACAGGTCACGTCTTAAAAGTCTATAGGATACCAAATATAGTGATAGGACTTTGAGTCGGTCCATGTAGGATATGTTGTTTAGGCCTTGTATTTTTCTAAAAAAGTATTTCTGTGGGAATTCCAGTTGTTGCAAGTGTCTGGAAATACATGCCAAAGAGGGTATTATATTCAATGACTGGCCTAATGAGGGCTAAGTAAAGGGGGAAGTGACATCCCTAGATATAGACACAACACCTTTGTTTGTCTGTACAATACAGAAGGACTTTCTTACAACAATAAACACGTTGGTCAAACGTTAGATTACTGTTGACATAAGTTCCTAAATCCCAAACAGCTGGTTCAACTCTTAGGGGCATATTGTCAATGTGGTAGCTCCCTGGAGTAAACGACTTCTCAAAGGATACAATAAGGTATTTTTTGCAATTATTTTCAGTCCATGATTTTGGCACCAGTTATTTATTTGGGAAAAAACATTCCTATAGGATAGTCATGTCATTTGGGGATTCAATGATTGCACCCGCCTGGCAATCATCTGCAAACTTAGTAAGCCAGAGACCGTTGGTGTTGGCTTTTATTTCAGAAAAGTAGATGCCAAACAGTAGAGTTTCCAGCACAGACCCTGGGGGACTCCATTGGTGACTGGTGTGTTTGTGGAGCTAACTTCCCCTATTTTGATTATCTGCATCCTATCTGTGAGTCAGCTGGTAATCCAGCAGAAAACATAGGGTTTTATTCCCAGTTTATTAACTTTCTTAGTATGCTTAAGTGGGGATTTGTGAGAAAAGCTTTGGCCAATTCAAGGTATGTGGTGTGTACAATTTTGTCTTCATCCATTACTTTAGTGCCTTTTTCAAAAACCCCAGCAGGTTGAGTAAGCATGACCTGACACTAATGAATCCAAACTGAAATGGGTCCAGTGTTTGGAGGTCCTGATTGATTAGTTCCATGAAAAGTCTTTCCATGGCTTTGCATATGAGGCTGGTTAGGCTTATGGGCCTGTAATTGCCCGAGTCTGTGGAAGGTCCTCCCGTATGCAGGGAAGTGACTATAGATGTTCTCCATTCACTTGGTACAAAGCCTGTATGGAGGCTGATATTGATCAATGTTGTTATGGATGTGGCTAAATCATGAACAGTGTTGTTAGGGGTGTGGCTAAATCATGAACAACGTTGTTAGGGGTATGGCTAAAATCTAAATCATGAACAGTGTTGTTAGGGGTGTGGCTAAATCATGAACAGTGTTGTTAGGGGTGTGGCTAAAATCTAAATCATGAACAGTGTTTTTAGGGGTGTGACTAAATCATGAACAGCGTTGTTAGGGGTGTGGCTAAAATCTAAATCATGAACAGTGTTGTTAGGGGTGTGGCTAAATCATGCTTCATGATATTTAAGATGTATCCAGGGATGCTGTCAGGACCCATCTATGCAGTATGTTTAGCTTTTGATAGCACTTTTAGAACTTGGTATTGTGTGATAGCTGGAGGTGAGCCAGTTTCAGATATATCTTGAGGGACCGATGGAGGAGAGAGAGGGGTAAAGTTAGAGTTAAATTTATTGGCTGGTGGGTTTGATATATCTTCAGCCTCAGTGTAGGTAACATCATTCACGATCAGCTCAGCACATTACTGCTTTGTGCTTTTGAGGTTACAAACATGACTAAAAATGCATTGTGACTGTCTTTGGTGTGGGTAGTTATTCTATCCTCGGACGTAGCTTTGGTGGATTTTATTAAGCTCTTGAGTTGTTTATTTCAATGACATGGGGTCTAACATTCTGGGAGTAACTCTTCTTACTTTTGGTCAAAGTTATTTTTCTTTTATTATAAAGCTTGTTGATACTATGGTTCCACCATGCAAGTTTATTTCTGGGATTTGCCCTGCACTTGTTCCTATGGGGTACAGCTGCATCCGTGTAGCTGTTAAAATGCTGATATAGTGTGGTGGTGTACATTTCTGCACATTCAGGTGAGTTAACTGGGTTTGGTCAGGGTTTGAAGCTTGTCAATGTATCACTTAGAAGCAGGTAGTAGGAGGAGTAGGGGAAGTGATTTGTAGTGACCTAACAAGTGATGAAGATACACAAGGGATGGTGCAAGATGCTCCCATATTAGTAGGGACACCTTCACCTTTTTTTCACCTCCTGTGCAGTAGCTGTTCTAAATGTGAGAAAGGTGTTGTAGCCCTGCACAGCGGGACGGCTCTCTGTTATTTTAAACCATGTCTCAGTCACTGCACAGACATCAATGTCCGCCAGGGTGAGAAGGGCTTGTAGAGAGTGGAGCTCTTCTTGTTTTCTTGTTCAGGCTCCTAGCTTTGATCGGTAGCACCTTCATATTTCCCTTTGCTTGCTTCATTACATTGGTACGTTTATGAGGGTGGCAGTGCCTAAAAAAGCACCATGGGGGTGGACAATATTTTTGCCTGTAATCAAAACCCCAGAGGGGACGGATGCAGACCATCCCTAGTATAGCAACATGGTCTGGCTATCATATCCTCCCAGACTGACAAATATTGGACCACCTTTGAATGACACCAAAAACTAAGCCAATTATTGAAGTCAGTTACTTTGCGCTCATATTGTGGCATCATCAGTGGAGGAGGTAGAATGCTGCTGAATGTTAGGCTCACACCTGCCTTGGACATATAGGCAGAGAGCTTCATTATGTGGATTTTATATACTCTAAGAAGGAGCTACACCTCAAGCCATTAACACCTGCATGAACTATAACAGTGTCACACTGAAATTTGATGTTCAAGGACTTGAGGGGATGTCTGATCTGACAGATCCTGGCACCAGAGAAGCAACTGTCAATCTTTCCTTGCAAAGCCTGGTAAGAGGTATGTGTGCATGTACACATACAATGCAGTCTTACAATGCAGTCACCTATAACAAGAATGATTGGGTGGGTTAATTCCTGCCTCACAGGCTCACCATCTGTGACTTCGGGACCCCTCGTGCTATGTGAGAAAGTAGCTTTAATATGCTGAGTGTGCTTTGTGTCTGTGCTATGTTTTGGAGATCTTTGAGGTTTAGGCAAGTTAATCTTCAGAACTTCAGCATGTGATGGATTATCTGTACTGTGATGGTGTTGGAGAGGTGTGATATGGGGCGTGCTGCTGACAGTTTTGATGTCTGAGTTTACTGAGTGTGAGTATTTTTCCTTCAAGGATATTATATATGTACATCTCTCAGTTATGCTGTTTGAGTACTAGATAGTCATCAGACAGCATCAGGCAATTCTTACACTGCCTCAAGGTACCCAACTCAGTCAGACTGGCCAGAGAAATTGTGGGGAAGTGCTGGCCCATGATATCGCCATGAATTACTCTGGGGGCAGGGGTAATTATAACTGTTTGAGTTCGGTTTTAGGATAATGTTTGGGTGGACTTGCTACTTTGTATTTAAAGTTCAATACAAAGCAAGTAGCCTGGAAACCTTGTTTTGCCACCAACATGAACCAGTAAACTAAGTATAGTAAAAAAAAGCACTGATTTGATATTAAAATCAGTAAAAGCAGTACTAGTACATTCAATATTAAGCAATTTTATCAAAACGTCTTTTAGCCTTTGGTGAGTAAGTTTAAGGGGAGAGAATTTGCAAAATGACACTTCTGCGCTTATTGTGAACAGCCAATAAACAGCGAGAGGGAGGGACTTATGTTGTCTAATTATCATAAGGGAGAGGTACAACATGGTGAGTGGAAGGGAAAAACAATTAGACCCTTAGCGCTGAGATGACTGGCCTGGAACTGTCCCAGTGCAAAGACAAGTGCTGAAGTAGCCTGACATAAACTCAATACACAAGAATGAAACCACTGCTTAATAACAACAGTTAGATCACTTAAACAACAAAAATGCAGTACAACTATGTTTTGGAATTGCTAATATAGTCTTAAAGACCTTAGCTAAAGAAGATACGCACTACTGAAATGAACTTAAAATTAGAGCTAGGAATGAAAACACTTATCTGTCTTTCTCTGTGTGAAGGAACATATAATTCTGAATGAATTATTAATGGAATTCTGTGGAATTTAATGGAATTTATAAGTGGTAAACAATATTTAATACCTCCTGGGAAGTGCATCCTAGATAACTGTAACGGTATTTTGTTCCATACACCTTATCTTTCACATGTCGCGTATTATTTATATTAAGTCACTTCACTGAGTCAACAATGTCATATGGATGTCAACTGGAATTACATGAAAACGCACTCACAGCATGAAATAGATAGCCATTCCATCTGTAGAAACAACAAGAGAGATGTCTGTTAGTCCCACTTGAGCTACCATGGTACACCTTATTGTGATTATGGGTGGAGCGATTCTTTAAAATAGCCTATATCAAGATATATGTAAGGTTAGTTAAGAATAACTATGGCCAGGTGATGGAGAAATTAAAAAGGAGGTGGGGAACAGTGGTGATTGTAATTATATCTGAAGAGGAATGAAGGAAGTGTTGTGAAGGTATGATAAATTAAAAGCTGTACCTGTTATATGGGATCAATATATGAGATGCCTGCATAGATAGTTCAGAACTTCCTTTCAGATACAGAGTTGTTGGAAGGTATGGTAGGGCAAATATTTGGAAATACGGTGGAAAGGAAGCAGGAAATCTGCATATGTTTTGGCAGTGACAGACAGCTACACATTTATGGAATAGGTTTATAAAGAAATGAGAGAATGTATGAAAACAGAGTCCCAAAATACTGGACGTTCCTCCTTTTGGGGTTATTTATAGAAGAAGAAAAATGGAGAAAGCAGGAGAAAGTGTTGTTACTGTACCTGGACAGATGGGTAAGGAGTCTTGTAGCTAAAAGGTAGTAGGTGAGATCAGCTGCAGCGAGGAGATGGCAAAGGTCTATCACTTGAGAATGTAGAAGCATATAATGGCAGCCCCAGGGGCAAAGAAAAGTAGGAGAAAAGGAAGGAAGGAATGTGAGAGAGGGCAGTACAGGTGACATCATTTATGTCTTATGGTTTATTAGAATATATGAACTTGTAGGGGGTTGTAGGTAAACGTATGTGGTAGTCTTGACCAAAGGAAGATGGGCTCAGGCAAATAAAAGTCTTCTTTTTCTTGTTTTTCTTTTGGATGCTCCAGTAAGGGATAGCCACAGAGGATCATCTGTTTCCATTTCTTCCTGTCCTCTGCATCTATATATATATATATATATATATATATATATATATATATATATATATATATATGTATATATGGATCTAGGACTTTTGATCGAAAGATCAAAAGTCTGAATCCATTATCACCAAACATACTTTACCGACAGCGCTTTCACAGAAAAAGCGCTTACAGTAACGTATGTTAAAAAAAAAAAAAAAAAAAAAAACATTAAACCTACTTCTATGCAAGGGGGCAAGCCGCCCTGCACCCCACACCTCCCCTACTTTAATATTCTCACTCCGAGGTCGCACTATAGTGGGGAAAAGGGAATTTTCCCTTATCTGCACCATAGTACGACTGGCACAACGAGCATACTTATCCAAAAGTGCTGCTTCGGTGAACAGCACTTTCGGTTAAGTATGCTCGGTAATTTCTGCTTTGGTGGAAAGTGCATTCGGGGATCTGTATGGATCCCATATCTATAGATATATATATATATATATATATGTGTGTGTGTGTGTGTGTGTGTGTGTGTGTGTGTGTCTATATATATATATATATATATATATATATATATATATATATATATATATATATATGGGTCTACTTTGTTTCATTGAATCTCATTTCACTGAATTTCATTTCACCACGACCACATCACTGAAAACACAAATAACTGAAAACTCATTTCACTGAATCTCATTACTGCAGTTAGTATATATGGCACTGTGTAGAGTACCGTAAGGCAAGTAAAAGGTATATGCCCTTTTCCCCACTGTAGTGTGATCCTGAAGTTAGTATACATAGTTAGGGAGGGCACAGCTCTCCACATTGTAGGGTGTGGGGGGCATAGCCCCCACTTATTTTGAGTACATATTGTCTTCTGGACAGAGTTAGTTATTGGTGTTGTAACTATACATATCTATTGGTTAAAATGTATTGTTTTGAAGTTTTTGTTAAACACAATATAAAGGGCGGCTGCGGTGGTGCAGCGGTTAGCATTGCTGCCTCACAGCAAGAGGTTCTCAGGTTCGATTCTTGGCTGGGGTGCCTTCTGTGTGGAGCCTGCATGTCCTCCCTGTGGTTGCATGGGTTTCCTCCGGGTGCCCCGGTTTCCTCCCACATCCCAAAGACATGCAGTAGGTGGATTGGACACCCTAAATTGGCCGTGAGTGTGTGCGTGTGTGTGTGCCTTCTCCATGGCTCCATGGTAGTTCTAATATATACATTCATTGATTTATAGGTACTATTGTGCTATTGTTCTGTGAGGATCTGAAGAAGCCTATACTTACATCCCCATGGTAGTACTTACATATACATTCATTGGTTTATAGGTAATACTGTTCTATCCTTTTGTGAGGGTCTGAAGAAACCTATATGTACATCCCCACGCTAGTAGTTATATATACATTCATAGGTTTATACATACTTACTGTGCTATCATTCTGTGAGGATCTGAAGAAGCCTATACATACATTCCCACGGTAGTACTTATATATACATTCACTGGTTTATAGGTACTTACTGTGCTATCATTCTATGAGGATCTGAAGAAGCCTATACTTACATCCTCATAGTAGTACTTTGACACTTATATTTCATGTGTGAGTAACCAGAACGTGGGCAGAGCAAGGAAATGTTGAGACATTTACTTGCTGCCCCTAATGATGAGGGAAACAGGTGCTAAACTTGGGGTACGTTTGCAGATTTCCATCTACCCATCTACATAACATTTAAATCAAGTAAGAAAAGTACTTTGCTTTATGTGGAATAGAAGACATTTACATAGAAGAGGTATTCTCTCTGATACATACCTCTCCCTCCAACGTGTTCTGTTTTCTGTTGCAAAAAATACTAAGATCCTTCAGCAGATGTTCTGCGCAATGAAAAACAACATCTTAAAAAAATGGATACATGGTGATCAAAGCACAGATCATTGCTGACCTAGGTCCCCAGATCCCTGACTACAGGATGAACATTAACGGGAGTACTGTCACTGTGAGAGTGACAAGGGAAGTCATGCTTACCAAAGGATACAATCATGCATTTCCTGCCATTCGTCCAAAGCTGTTATACCTCCTGAAGAATTTACACAGTTACCAGAACCATTAGCTATGCATCCTGCTCAGAATATGCACAGCAAAGCATGAGGAAGACATGTGTGAAAGGATGAAGCATCAGGGAGTTTCAATGAGGAGCATGGAATGCCAAGAAACTACCTGAGCCATAGTATTACGATTTCATCACATAATCTCTCAACTGATGAGAAAACTGTCCTTGGAAAAGTTCTTTCCTTTATTCCAGCACAGAATGGAGATTTGGTAGAAGCTATTACTGAATTTAAAATATTTGTATGTAATTTCTGCCTTAAACACTTTTTTTCAAATGAGTGTTGATCATTAGCTGCACTGTTTAAAAAAAAACAAGTTTGTTTATTCCAGTATGTCCCACTGTTGTGCTTCCTTTTGCTAAAAAATGTGAAACAGATTTAATTGATTTATTTAGACATAAACATTGTAATAAGTTTTTAATTTGTCTAAAAATGAACTATTAGCTTTGGATAATTTAAAACACAATTTTAATATAGCAGTACATCCTGCTGATAAAGGAAGTGCAACTATATTAATGGCTGCATCACTGATGTCCCGCTCACCAGGTTGGATAAAGAGAAAGTCCTGGTCAGCTGTATGTCCAGTGCCAGGATTTGTCAGATCACATGTGCACTCAAGTCACTCAACAAGTATCGTTATGACTCCGTCATAATTCAGGTTGGGGTGAACGACTTGAGATTTACCTCACTGGGCTATATGAAGAGAGGCGTAATTGACCTCTCTGAATACGTGTCCCAGGCAGGAATGCCCCCCAAGCCTTGAGCAGCATTTTGTCCCCACCTAGAATGATGCCACAACATAAACAAGAAATTATAGACTTTAATCATTTTAGTAATTCCTATATGCCCTGTAATAGTGACCATCCCTGGAAGCAGAAAAAAAGCATTGTGAAGGGTCAGATGATTAGAGCAGCCAGAATGACCTTAGAAAAGGCAGACTTTTTATCTGAAATTGAGTTTATTTCTGAGTTGTTTACAGCAAGAGGTTATGCTGTCACCTTGATAGAGGAAGTATCAAATGAGGTTATAGCGGGGTGGGGTGTAAAATATCTTTTTAGGTAACACCCCACAGTGTACCACTATGGAGAGGGTTACTGGTGATCAACCTTTTAGGAAAGCTTTGGTTTTACAGTACAGTGGTGCTTCTAGGGAAATTAAGGACTTAGTTAGAAGGAATTGGAAGATGTTGAAGTTTAACCAGGACATTGTTAACAAGGTAGGGGAGAGTCCAGGTTTTGTTTTTAAAACAGGGGGCAACTTAAAAAGGCTTTTCGAAAAGAATAACAGCAGGACTAGACTGCAGGGGGACCAGGGTACGAGAAAGTGTGGAAGATGCGGGTACTGTAAATACATTTTTGACAAAGTAAAAGTTACCTTGAATAACTATGAGAAGAGTAGTGTGCAGTTTAGAAAGGGTAACTGTGCCACCAGAGGTATTGTATACCTGGCTTTGTGCAAAGGTTGCCCTAGTTTTTATGTTGGAAAATCTGAAAGGGCACTTAACAAACGTATTTACGAACACACCTACAATATTAGGAAAAAGAACTTAAATAGTGCATTGTACAGGCACCTACATATGAAACCTACTCATATAGGTTTTCTTTTTGGAATTCTTGAACAAGTTCATATAGACCCCAGGGGTGGGGACTGGGAGAACTGATTGAGCTGCAGGGAGACTTACTGGCAATTAAAATTAAATGCAGCTCAACCTCCAGGACTCTATTAAACCCTACTTGGTCAGGAGAGCTGAGAAGTTGTAATGAACTTTTAACATGGGGACTATTTTGTAGTAAGTTGCACTGTATTTGTACTTTGTGACAACTTTTTTGTTACCTTATAACTACACAGGTCATTTACATTTTACAGGTCACTTAAATCATGGTTATGTAGTGATTTTGTTATTGGATTTTTTATTGGACCTACTTTGTGAACATTTTATATTTTAGATGAGAACCTTGTACGGTCCAGCTTTAAAAAGTGTTGGCGCTTAAATGGGAGGGGGTACTATGTTTTTTTGTACTTGAAAAAGCCCTGCATTTGAGTCAGGGTGAAAGCTCTTGTGGTGATTTTTTAATAAAACAACTGTTTACCAGCCATTTCCTGTTGCTGCCTGGACCATACTTTTTGTTTTTATTGGTATTCCATTTACTGTTTTTCTACTTGTTGTGGTGACTTTAATAATTAACGTCGTTTCTGGTGTCATTCAAGGGGGATCCAGTTTCTGTCAGTTTGGGATGACATTGTTGATAGACATCGCTGCATTGCCAGAGATGGTCTGTACCTGGCACCTCTGGGCTTTTGGCTGCTAGCTAAGGCTCTTGCCTCCCCCATAGTGCCTTTTTTAGGCAAGGTCTCAAAAACAAAACTTTGGACATGAAAATATCCAGCACAAACAAAATAAGGGTTATCCTGCTGAACTCTAGGAGTTTAAACCAAAAGCTGCACTCTCTGGAAGCATTCCTATCCTTGGATGATGTATTTGTGCAGGCACAGAAACCTGGTTCAAGGCCACAGAGAGTACCCCGGTCTTGCAAGGCTGCAATGTCTTCCACACCTTCAGACCACAACATGAAAGTGTGAGAACTAATGGTGGAGGAGTATCTCTCTACATTAAAGATAAATACTCCTCCAGACTGGATAGGCAAGATAACTCTATGGAGCTACTCCAAGTTTAGATTACCTTGGGTAAGACCCCTCCCCCCTTCAAGTCATTGCTAGTCACAGGTCCCCTTCCATGAACCAAGAGGCTCATGCAGCTTATTTGGCTTTACTTGAGTCAATCAAAATACAACCTTACACTCCTGTCATGGGGGATTTTAACTATCCTACCATCAACTGGGAAATCTATACAAGTCCCAACTTCCTTGCACAAAAGTTCCATGACTTTGTTAACTCAAATGCCCTGGAACAAATTGTACCAAATCATACAAGGGGCTCAAATATACTTGACCTCGTTCTCACCAACACGAGAGACCACTGAGCTACCATAAGTGTAGCACCCTCACTAGTAAAATCTGATCATAAACCGGGGTCATAGACAGGGGTCCAGGGAAGTAAATATTGTGGGAAGAAATATCCAGGGAATTGTTATGGCTAGGCTTGTATAGGCCCTAGGGCCGATAGCCTAGCACCAACCTATGACCCTATGAACCTATAAGTCAGTCACTTTTGAAGTAGCAAGAACTCCAGAATCCATCAGAGGTGAACTCAGATTAAAAAAATTCACCAAAGCTGACTAAACCCTCCTAAAGTTTGGCATAAATGATTTCCTAGCCTGAGTCCCCACAGATGGTCTTGGTAACTATATTAAAGTATACTCTGATGCCCAGTACCAACACATATACAAATGTTTAGACTTGGCTGTGCTGGATAGGACCAAAATAAGAGTCACAAGAAAAAACAAGCCACTCTGGTGGACATCTTGCATAAATAAGCTATACAACAAGCGTAAGAAGCTGTTGTCTAAGAATACCAAAGGGAGGTCCCAACACTGGAAAAGTACCCTCCTAAGACTAAATAAACAAATAAGACAACTTATAAAATCCTCTAAGAGCAACTTCAATAAAAATTTAGCATTAAGGATAACCATAAGGCTTTCTTCAGCTACATTCATTGCATAAAGGTAGGACCCAGACGTGTGCTGAACTAGTGACAAATGATGTCACACACACACACACACACACACACACACACACACACACACACACACACACACACACACACACACACACACACACACACACACACACACACACACACCACACACACACACACACACACACACACACACACACACACACACACCCACACACACACACTGATCCTGCAGAAATTGCTAACCTACTAGCAGACAGGTTTGGTGAAAATGTCTCCCCTGTATCACCTCCAAACATATTACAGACCATACCTTCAACAGTTCCCCCACCCCATATAGCTAAACAACAGTGCATTGAAGCTCTCTCTAAGGCAAAAAAATATATAGTCTCTATGGGTCCTGATGGCATCCCAGGCTGCATTCTAAACAAACCAAAACAGGAATTAGCAACCCCCTTAGGCACCCTATTTAACCACAGCCTGAATATAGGATTTGTCCAAGATGAATGGAAAACTGAGACTGTTATCCCCCTCCAAAAAGGCTGCTTAGCAATAGATCCGGGGAATTATAAACCCATAAGCCTGACCAGCCTTATCTTCAAGGCCATGGAATGTATCATCATGGACCTCATAAATAAAGATATAGGTGACCTCCAAACCCTTTATCCAGCCCAGTTTGGCTTTGAAAAGGGTCTATCATGCCTGTTAAACCTAGTAGACTTCTTCATAAATATGACCAGGACCATAGATGAGGACAAATCTGTGCACACAGCATATCTACACTTGGCGAAGGCCTTTGACACAATCCACCATTCAGACATTATTGACAAACTCACCCACCTAAATGTCAACCCCTTTGTTGTTAGGTGGGTCACAAATTGGCTCACTAGCCATGCACATGCTAACAAAGTGGGTGACTCCACTTCAACCAGCAGACCTGTCACCAGTGGAGTTCCACAAGAGTCAGTACTGGGTTCCCTTTTGTTTGGTATTTAGTTCTAAGACGTTCAGGCCCAAACAAAGGGGCTGTGGCTGACCAAATTTGCTGACAACTGCAAACGTGGCATGATCGTTGACTCTGCAAATGATGTCAGTGTACTCCAACAGGGGCTTACACAGACAAATGATTGGTGCCAAAGCCATGAACTCAAACTAAATGAAAAAAATGCATCATCATCCCCTTTGGTAAATGCAATGTCCCTACTAACTATCAAATAAACAACAATACCTTAAATATGAATGCTGTAGTGAGGGATTTGGGCACCAAGTACACTGTGATTTAAATTTTGACCACCATGTGTCCACTGTAGTAAGAAAGGCATTCTACATCACACATGTCATTAGCAAAGGCATAGCCTCACGTGCAAAAGAGGTTATAACCCCCCCCCCATACTCATCCCTTATCAGACCCATAATTGAGTATAATGTCCCCTTTGGTATGTACCATACCAGGTACCTGTAGCAACTGAAGAGACCATAGAGATTTTATAACTAAGAAGATCCAGGATCTTCAGCACATGTCTTGCATGAACAGACTGAAGTCTGTACTCAGTAGCATATAGGCTGCTTAGGGGAGACTTGTGGCTGTCTTACAGAGCACTCTCTGACCCCAACCTGATGAAATTGCTGCACATCCGTAAGTCAAATGGGACTAGAATTAGCTGCTCCAGTGCTCTAAATCTGGCCTGCAATTTAAACAGGACATGCTGGCAAGACAAATTCATCTCACAGAGGTTGTCACATCTTTGGAATAGGCTACCAATTTATGTTAAGCAGAGCACCTCTATGACTCTGTTCAAAAACAGCCTGGATGAATGGAAAGGAAACCACAAATTCCTGCTGGGAATAGTTCCCACATCCCTAATGATCATGGACAGTCATTACTAATAATTATCTTAGGTATCACCTAGACTTTTGAAATATAATGGGTGCAATAGGCTAGGCTTAAAACGACCCTTGGGTCAATAGCTTAGTAACCTCCTATGAACCTATGAAATGTATAATAGTTTGATGTTTGAAATGGTGGCTGATATTTATACAAAGGTTCATAGGTTCATAGGTTCATAGGTGTGTACTAGGCTAATGGCCCTGGAGCCTTTACAAGCCTAGCCCATAGAAGTACCCTGGCATTGTGCCGCCCGATGTTAGTTCCCAGTGCCTCTATCAATTAGAGCCAATACCAACCATTAACCAATATTCAAGCAGATAATATTGTATCTAAGGTTAAAGCTATTATTTATCATTTAGTTTTGGATTCACACCTTCATGGTGATCTTTTTGAGTTTTTTCTGTTTTGAAACCTGTTCTACATGTTACATATGGCCTACTTAAAGTGCATAAAGATCTGTTGAAACCACCTATGTGATCCATAGTCTCTGCTCGTGGTTGGCTTACTGAACGTATATCAATATATTTGGAACAGATTCAAAAGCCATGTCTAATATCTTTTGAACACATTTTGATTGTTTTGGGTGATTCTTTGAAGATGTTATGTAAATGGAATGGGAATAATTTATGTATTTCTTACTTAATGGTTACTCTTGATGTTAAATCACCGTTCACTTCCATTCCTAATATAGATGGAATTGAATCTATTAGGTACTTGCTAGGTAGATCTGCTAATATTTCCAATTATTTTATTAATACTGTATGTACTTTACTTGAGTTAGTCTTTGAAAATAACGTGTTTGCTTTAGTGTTCAGCTCTATTTGCAACAGGTTACAGTAGCTATGGGTATGCCTTTTGCCAATACGCATGCCAATTTAGTCATGTATGAGTGGCAACAGCAGTTTATTTTCAATAATTCTTTTAGTGATACTGTTTTGTTTTATGGTAGGTTTGTTGATGATATTTTTGATATGGTGGTCAGGTCAAGATGAATTAGAAGTTTTTATTTTTACCTTAATAACTCTACCACATTTCTTAAGTTAGAAGCTGTATTTTCCAAAGTTAATATAAATGTTTTAGATGTTAATGTGTCTAAAGATGACTCTGGAATGTTAAACACTAGAATATATAAAAAGAATGTTAAGGAAAATGCATACTTGCATTGTGGTAGCATGGATCCTAGTTATTTATTTGTTTATTTTATTTTTATTTATTTAACATTTGTTTACCAGGAAAGTCCATCTGGGACAGAGGCCATTTGCAGCAGAAGCCCAGGAAGAAACACTCCAGATGCATGTCGTTGGAATGTGGGAGGAAACAGAAGCAACCAGAGGAAACCCACACATGCTGACTCTGCACAGAAGGCACCCAAGATGAGAATCGAATCGGAAAACCTCTTGGTGTGAGGCAACAACTCTAACCACTGCAACATTGCATCACCCATTCTTGAATACATAGTTATGTATTAAAGAATGTGTTAAAGGGTCAGTTTTGCCACCTTTCTAGATTAACTATGGTTAATGTGGTTTTCCTTTCTGAAGCCTCTATTATGTACAATGACTTTCTGGCAAGTAGATATAGGTTAGAAGAGATAACATCTGCCTTTAATATTGTTAAACATTTAAGGAGTGATAGTATGTGCCCAATCATTAAATCTGGTACTACTGCTATTAAAGATAAAGTTAATACAGATGTGAATAGCTATGTGCCTTATGTTATGATCCACACAAAAACTGCAAGATATATTATAAAGATTTTAAAGCAAACTTGGTTTATCCTTATGATGGCACATGATATAAAAATTTGATTGGGTTATGCCCTAAGATTGTTTCTAAGAATATATTATGTTTTAGGAGACAGCTGTGCTATAGGATAGAGCATGCTAGGTTTAATGTCTTTAACACAGGCATTATCCCTGGAATTGGAACTTTTCCTTGTATGAATTCTTGTTGCTTTCAATATATTGGTAGTTCTCCCTTTCTTAAGTACCCTGTAACTGAAAAAGTTTTCTATTTTCAAACCATTGCTGACTGTGAATCCTGTAACTTGATTTATGTCACATGTTGTACATCTTGTACAGCATTTTATGTTAGTAAGACTTTAAAGATAGGCTATCGCAGCATAGGGTCTATACTGAATTCTCAAAAGCCAACAATGATGAATCTGACATTGTCGGCACGAGAATAGTGAAACTGCAGAATGTCGAAGAAGTAAACGGAAATCTCCATAAGGGGAAATTTCCATTTACTTCAATGCAGTGTGGCCTCGGAGTTGGTATATTTAAGTAGTGGGGGGCGCACCATTTAGTTTTTTTTTTTGTCTGTTTTACTTTTTTTTTGGAACGTTCGATGTTTTAACAGTTCAATTACTAAGGGTCGGTCTTTAGTGATTTGAACATTCGATGTTCCGATATAGACCCCACAGCATATATATAATATCAGAAAGGGTGCTTTAACAAATTCTTTAGCTAAATATGTCTTTGAGAAGGATGAATCACATAGTTTTAAATTTAGTATATTACAACTTGTTAATTCAACTATTTGTAGAGGTGATATTATCACTTTAACAGAGTATTATGAATACAGGTGGATTGTGGTTTTGCTGTGAACACTCCAGGTTTAAATGAATTTTGCTCCTCAAAACCTGTTCTGAGGCTACATGGATTACATCATTAATTCATAAATTGATTCAGTTGATTTGTTAATTGAATCATTATTCTATTGTTTAATTCCATTATTTGAATGCTGTTGGTAGGGATATCTGTATACCTGATGAAGTGTCTTTGAACATGGAAGCTTGCATTGTCTAATAATAAAGTTTTTAAGCCATGTTTAGTACCTGTTTTATACTATTTGGCATTTAGTTTTAATCAATGGTTTTGACACCAGCTATTGGTTTGGGAAAGGCCCTCGTTGACGATTGAAGTGTCCCCTCTAAGAAGGTTATGATGGCACTAGTCATCTGCAGACATTGCCACCCATAAACCCTTAACATTTGATTTGACCATCGAGAAGTAAATGTCAAAGAGGAGTGACTCAGGGACTGCACCATAGTCTACAGCACTCACAACAGGTCTTTGGATAAGGTAGCACTTACCACCCTAATTTGCTGGGTTCTATTTGTGAGCCATTTTGGTATCCAACGAGTTACATAGGGATTTATATTTAGCTGTGAGAGTTTATCTCTCATTCTTGAGCATGGGATGGTGCTGGATGTCTCTGTGAGGTCTAGCTATGCATTGATTATGGATATGATTTGCCCTTGTTCATTGCTTCAGTTAACTTCTAAAAGAAGTTAAAAGCTTCAGAAAGAAGTTAAAAGCTTCAGTAGAGATAGTTTATACTTTACCTATGTCTTTGTTTATTAATTCCATAATGAGAGAGTTTATACATTACCTATGTCTTTGTTTATTAATTCCACAATGAGAGAGTTTATACATTACCTCTGCCCTTATTTATAAATTCCATAATGAACCTTTCCATTTTTCTATTGCCTTACAGATGAGGCTGGCCAGGCTAATCGATTTATAATTACTGGGTCTATTTACACGCTGCCTTTCTGCAATGGGATGACTGCTGTTGTTCTTTATTCATCCAGCATGATGCCTGTTTAGACACTGATATTGCTAAACCTCTATGGGCGTTCAGACAAATTCTGTTTCACACTAACCAGTAGACAGCCCAATATGTTATCCATCCCATAGAGGTAGCACTTTTAGCCCTGAATACTTGTTTTGGGAGATTTGAGGGGTAGTGTAGATGTATGTATGTGACTTGGAGACATAAGAGGTGAGAAGATGAAGTTTGATCTAAATTTGTGTGCTAATATTTTGGGTCTGAGCATGTATTTCCTTGAATAGATACTTTAGAACAGATGGTTCAAAGTCGACATGTTCATGGAACAGCTCCATGTTTGCGAGCCTGCACATCGTTTTCTTTCTTCTCTTTATCTTTGGTAGACACATTTCTTCCCTTTTCCTCATGATTGATCTCTCTTTATCTTTGGTGGACGCATTTCTTCCCTTTTCCTCACGATTGATCTCTCTTTATCTTTGGCAGACACATTTCTTCCCTTTTCCTCACAATTGATCTCTCTTTATCTTTGGCGGACACATTTCTTCCCTTTTCCTCACGATTGATCTCTCTTTATCTTTGGTGGACACGTTTCTTCCCTTTTCCTCATGATTGATCTCTCTTTATCTTTGGTGGACACATTTCTTCCCTTTTCCTCACAGTTGATCTCTCTTTATCTTTGGTGGACACATTTCTTCCCTTTTCCTCACGATTGATCTCTCTTTATCTTTGGTGGACACGTTTCTTCCCTTTTCCTCACGATTGATCTCTCTTTATCTTTGGTGGACACATTTCTTCCCTTTTCCTCACGATTGATCTCTCTTTATCTTTGGTGGACATGTTTCTTCCCTTTTCCTCACGATTGATCTCTCTTTTTCTTTGGTGGACACATTTCTTCCCTTTTCCTCACAACTGATCTCTCTTTATCTTTGGTGGACAAGTTTCTTCCCTTTTCCTCACAATTGATCTCTCTTTTTCTTTGGCGGACACGTGTCTTCCCTTTTCCTCACGATTGATCTCTCTTTATCTTTGGTGGACACATTTCTTCCCGTTTCCTCACGATTGATCTCTCTTTATCTTTGGCGGACCCATTTCTTCCCTTTTCCTCATGATTGATCTCTCTTTATCTTTGGTGGACACGTTTCTTCCCTTTTCCTCACGATTGATCTCTCTTTATCTTTGGTGGACACATTTCTTCCCTTTTCCTCATGATTGATCTCTCTTTTTCTTTGGTGGACACATTTCTTCCCTTTTCCTCACGATTGATCTCTCTTTTTCTTTGGCGGACACATTTCTTCCCTTTTCCTCACGATTGATCTCCCTTTATCTTTGGCGGACACATTTCTTCCCTTTTCCTCACGCTTGATCTCTCTTTATCTTTGGTGGACACATTTCTTCCCTTTTCCTCATGATTGATCTCTCTTTATCTTTGGCGGACACATTTCTTCCCTTTTCCTCACGATTGATCTGTCTTTATCTTTGGTGGACACATTTCTTCCCTTTTCCTCATGATTGATTTCTCTTTATCTTTGGTGGACATGTTTCTTCCCTTTTCCTCACGATTGATCTATCTTTTTCTTTGGCGGACACATTTCTTCCCTTTTCCTCACGATTGATCTCTCTTTATCTTTGGCGGACACATTTCTTCCCTTTTCCTCACAATTGATCTCTCTTTTTCTTTGGCGGACACATTTCTTCTCTTTTCCTCACGATTGATCTCTCTTTATCTTTGGCGGACACATTTCTTCCCTTTTACTCACGATTGATCTCTCTTTATCTTTGGCAGACACATTTCTTCCCTTTTCCTCATGATTGATCTCTCTTTATATTTGGTGGACACATTTCTTCCCTTTTCCTCACGATTGATCTCTCTTTATCTTTGGTGGACACGTTTCTTCCCTTTTCCTCATGATTGATCTCTCTTTTTCTTTGTTATCTCTAACTTCTGTGGTAGCAGATTTATAGATATTTAATCTGGCTGCACTATTTGTCTGTATTTATATGTTTATATATGTCGATATATACTTTTTTACATATCTGTATATTTACATGTTTATAACTATTAATGTTTTTTTTAAATGTTTGTAGGGATTTTGTGTCTTTAATTTTAGACTGAACTAGGGATGTCATTGTTTAGTTTTGTTGTGTGACTCTTGATGGAGTATAAAGAAAGATGTAACTGAGAATTATATGCATTGAAAAAGGGTTTTTATCTGAAAGCTTTACTAACCTATGAAGTAAAATTGGTGTTGGAAATTTTCATCTTTTCTTTTAGGTCAAGGCATTACTCATGGCTCTAGCACCTCAAGAAGAAGAGGCAATAGGTGGAGTTGAAGAAGAATGGGACCACCTCAAAACAGCATGTGTGAGGATGACAGAACAGATATGTGGCTGAGTCAGGTACAGAAATAAGGTACACAAGGAAAGCTAGAGGTGAAATGCAGAAGTCCAGGAAGTCATCAAAACAAAGGAGGAATGCAGGAAAAATGGGAGATATAAAAGGCAGACCAGGCTGGGAAAGAATGCTGGTTGGCTAATAAAGATACTAACAGAGGAGTTGCAATAGCAAAGAACAAGACATTACAGACACTCTACCAACTTTTGGAAAGTGACTCAACAGATGGCACAATGAAATTATGTAAAGAAGATAGTCATCACACACTCTTCATAAGGGATGCCAGCAACAACCTGCTCACCAGTCACAGGACCACTGTGGCCACCCAGATATAGGCATGACATATTTAATATTTCAAAGCAGTCAGCCAACATTTCTGAGTAAGTTCTGAGTGTAAACATACTGAGCAGGTCCTGAGTGTAAACATTCTAAGCAGGTCCTGAGTATAAGATTGTTTGGTAGGTCCTGAGTGTAAGCAGAAATTACCATGTCTACTGTTTACTAGATGGTTTCATGGTTATTCTGCAAGCATTCATAGATTTCCTAATAAGATGACTGATGGGTCACTAGAACTGTTTTGCCTTGGTAACATATATTCTGGCTTGATTATGACAGTGTTAGAATAATGTAATTCTGAAAGGGTATGGAAAATGTTTGCTTTGCTCAGGTTGTCACTGTGACACATCAGATGAATTTGCTTATCCATCTGGAGGTGGACACCTTGAATCTGGAGTCAGAAACAGGCTCATGTTCTGTCATTATCTGATTCATTTCAACATGCTTCCCTAGCTTAATCAGGCAACTCTGAATTGGTTTGTTTTGAAAATTAATATGTACCATAACCAGAGCCACTTACTGGATGGTTACTTTCTGGACTGCAGTGTTTATGACCTGGCAATATTATGGTCAGCAACAGTAGTCTGCATCAATTAGCCTGATTTCAAGGGTCCCCAAGATCAAACGAGGTTCACAAACATCTGATGTCTTTGATGGAGGCTGGAATATTGATGTAGCTGAACTGGTCTTCCAGAAAATCATCTTTAACTTGATGATTCTTATTTGTTCTACCAGCAGGAGCTCTAACACAGGCAGGCAGTGTTGTAGAATGAGACTTTCACACTGTCTAATCAACCATTCTCTTTCAAATTGTATTTACTGCCCACATGTTTCTACTAGTCTTGCAGCTCCTTAGTAGGTACAGCAGGATTGGATGATGTACAGCTTTGTCAGCCAGGCATAGACAACTCCATAGGCTTCTATGGAAGAGAAAAAAAAGAGAGAGAATGCTTTTTTAGATGCTCTGGGTAACTCATAGAGGAGATATTTTGCTATGGATCCACTTTACTTTTTCAATGTTTAATATACTTGTAATAGCTGATAATTTGTTTTATTGTACTTATGGAATTTTTCTCTCTGCACTTCCACATAAAAGGGGTATTTGTATTTCTAGTTGGACATTTCTGTGGACACAAATGGAAATAAATAAATAAGTTGCGTTAGGTTCTTGAACAGATAGACATTAAAAGGCATGTAGCATCAGCTTGATGGGGATGAGGAGATGGGAATTATGACCTCTTTTGACAAAGAGGAGATGTTCTTAGTAACCATTTGGACAGTGTAGAAGCATTTCTGAATGACTATAGATACATGGAGACCATAAGAGAATTCATTATCCATGAAAGTGCCACGTCTCTATTGACAATATCATTTTTAATCAGATGTCATTTATGTGGTGGGTGTGCAAGACATCCTATCTCACAAACTATATAATGCTACGTTTGCTTCGGCATTTAGTTTTAGACCATCTTCCTGATACTATAAATTTGTCTGAGTTACCCCCTCTTGGGAGATCCAAGTGTCTTCAAAGAGTTGATGATGGCTCCAAGCTTGCAATCAATGTGAACTTGGTCATCTTGAGGTCTATGGTGTCTGATCTGACATCAGAGAAATAGATGCCAAACAGAAGTAGCCCCAAAACAGAGTTCTAAGGTACATCACTGGTGACAAGTCTCTTGGAGTATAATGTGCCATTAACTGTAATAAAACAGTAGTCATCAGTGGAACAGTTTGTAATCCAATCCGTTACATAATTATTGGTACTGAGTTTGACCTATTTGTCACTAATGGCACAGTGGGATATAGTCTAAAAGCCAGTAGCTAAATCAACATAATCTGTATGCATGAAGTTATCCTCATCTAGTGCTTCTGTAACTCTTTCAAAGTCATCTAAGTTTAATAGGTATGACCTACCTTTTACAAAATCAAACAGTTTAGGACCTTGGAATTACAGGTTCCCTCTGTCCCTGTTTATGATATCCACAATGGTACATTCCATCACCACTATGTCCCTGTTTATGATATCCATGATGGTACATTCCATCACCTATGTCCCTGTTTATGATATCCATGATGGTACATTCCACTGCCTTGTAAATGATACTGGTGAGGCTAATAGATCTATAGTTGCCAGGGACTATAGTGGGACCCACCACATGAAAGGAACCAATACAGCTCTTCTCTTGGCTTCTGGTCTATATTCCATAAATAGACTATGACTGAGTAGTTCATGGATGACTTCTGATAGGAAATATTTTACCCTAACCAGTAAATAGTCATGTATGTTATGTAGCTGGTGTTTTTTAGTCTCGAAGAGTGCTTTCAGTATTTGGTCAAAGGTGGTTACCTGTGGATATGAACTAGTTTGTACTGGGAAGTTTGAAAACAATAAACGAGAAAAGATGGAGCTGAATTATTTGCAAGAATGCTGACTATATCCTTGGGGTTTAAATGAGTGAAGCCATGAGACAATTGGGTGACACACAATATTATAGGCAGATGTTAGTGGACCCTTCTCCTCACTTTAAGTGCCAGATTGATGGTTTTTTAACCAAGGCCATGGATGAAGGTATTATCACTCAAGAAGTGAAAGAGCAGTTATTGGTTGGGTCACCGAAAAAACAGTATTTATATCTGTTGCCAAAGATTCACAAACATGCTACCAAACCACCTGGGCGACCAATAGTCTCTGGACATGGGTCCCTCACGGAACCACTTTCAGAATATTTGACCCTTTATTTAAAACCATTATTGAGTCATATTAGAGCCAGGATCCAGGACACCACCCAATTCTTGGACATTATCAACAACTCCCAACTTCAATCTCATTGGTTATTATGTACCCTGGACATCACCTCTCTTTATACCAACATTCCCCATTGGGCGGGTTTACAAGCGTTGGATTATTGGTTGACTAGATCAGGTTTATATCCATCTGGATTTAACACCTTTCTTGTATGCCTTACAGAATATGTGTTGTCTAGCAATGTTTTCTATTTTCAGAATTTTTGTTATTGGCAGAAACAGGGTACTGCTATGGGTGCGTCTTTTGCACCCATATATGCAGATCTGTTTATGGCATACATTGAAGAGATTATAATTTATGATGTGACACACAATATATACATGTGTGAGATGGATATATGGCGTCGGTATTTGGATGACTGTTGGTTGGTGTGGAAAGCTGATGAACAATATCTCTTGGAATTTCTTGAATATCTAAATAACAACATATGGGGAATTGAATTCAAACTGACTTATCATAAATCAAGGATAGTATTTCTAGATGTAGAAATCACTAGGAATCAAGATCATACTTTATCCTCTAGGATGTTTAGGAAATTCCCTGAATTTAATTCAATACTACATGCCACCAGCTTCCACCCACAACATGTCATCCACAATATACCGAAATCTCAGTTTCTCAGAGCCAGGAGAATCTGTTCTAGCCACGAATCCTTCATGGAGGCCCAAGATGATTTGACTTGTAGATTTATTAAGAGGGGTTATCGTCCAGGTTCGATACATGTTGCCAAAAGATTTGTGTCCAGCCTAAACAGGGATGATCTATTAACATACAAAGACAAAAATAATTGTCAGCAGTCGCAACCCATACGTCTGGTAACTACATACGGACGTAACACACAAGGTTTCAAAAACATTATACAGAGACATTGGAACATTCTTAAAGCTGATTTAAAACTTTGTTCCATGTTGCCAGACCATTGTTCTTTTTCATTCAAAAGGGGACAAACCATTGGTTCAAAATTGAGCCACTATAAGAGAGTGTGTGATGGTTCTTTTGAACCAACTCAGCGGTCCATTTCAGGGAAACCTATTGTTGGATGTATTCCCTGCGGGCATTGTTCATTTTGTATTCGTGTTTCACGTACTCATGAATTCACTAGTAGAAATACTTCACAAGTTTTTGATATAAAGTTTTGGGCTAATTGTAATACGGAGTGGGTCATCTATTTGGTGACCTGCACTTGCTCTGCTTTTTATGTGGGAAAGACTTCTCGAGCTTTCCGTCTCAGAATTTGTGAGCATTTGAGTGACATCAAAAAGAAACGTACTAGCAATGCCTTATACAAACATTGTTTGCAACATTTATCTGCTTCATTCAAATTTGTGGTCATTGATTGTATTAGAGGGAAATGTAATGACAAACAGTTCTGGCAGGAATTACTCAGCTCCAAGGAGAGAAAATGGATTATTAAACTAGGAGCTCTGTTTGCACCTGGTCTTAATGACCAATTGTGAATTCTGTGCTTGGATTGGATCATGGGTTGGACCAATCCATATATATATGTGTGTACTGTGATATTCTGTTTTTCCATTTTGTATTTCACTGAAGAAGGCTCAGTGGAGCCGAAACCGGTTTGAATCAATACCTTTGGAATGTATTCCTTTTTGTAGTATTATAGCTATTTTTCAGCAGGGGAAATTCTCTTTTCCCTCTGACTAATAAATGTTATTTTTTGATTTGGGCATCACCAACACTTGCTGGCTCTTTTGTTTGACTGTTAAATGAGTGATGCCATTAGACATAATCTTGGTACAATGCTATATTTGATGTTCTTTGTGTAATTAAAAAATGCCTTGTGGTTAACGTAGTTGTCATAGCAATTTGTAGTTTGTAATTTGATCTGCATATTTGAGCTTGCTCCTGAGTTTTTTTTTTTTGTTAACCATTTTAAGGATGAATATAACATGAATATAACATATGCTGAATTATTGTTCTATTCTTTAGGGCTACCAGTTTATAATTGAATTCCACCAGAGGGGTTTATGTCTAAACTCAGTCTTGTTATTTGTTTTGAATAAGAACATAAGCATCTATGCAAAAGTTAAACTGGGAGTATAATCATTGGTTACACGTGACATTAAGTAGTGAAGACTGCTAAAATATCTCAAGCTAAGACCTGAGGGTATTATAACGGTGAGGAGCAGACAGCATCTGTGTTTGTAAGGGCAGGATAAAAAATGTTGGTACGTGTAGTGGAGAAGAGATTTATCTGTGACAATTTGCACTGATAAGGTCAACAATGTGTTGATCATGTATTTTTAGAGATGTAGGTGTGTCAGTTTATGGAGACTCGTACTTACACCTCCCCAGGAAAGATGGCATATGAGTAAATGGAGAAGGATTCTATTTTCTGAAGATATGTTTTGTGATTTATAGGTGTCATGCATAGGGATCTGTAGTTGATCGAGGTGTGGTATAAGGTCTTGTTTACTGATAATAGGATATGAAGGAGTTTGAAGTGATTGCCAGTTGACAGGCTAGAGGTGATGATGTTTCAGATGAAGACAAACACTCCATCACCAGTATTATTGCTTTCTACACTTGCAGGCTCGAATGAGTGGTGGGGTGAAAAGCCAGGGAAGGAGAGGGGAGGGTGCTGTCGCTGCTCCAGACTAAGATTAAGTTACAAAACAAACATCCATGTTTTCCTGAGTTAGGAAGGCCTTGCAGGAGGGAATTTTCTTATTTAGATTCCTAGCATTCACCAGTGCTACATCAATATTTGGCACATTCAGATTTCACGTGACAACATATGTTATCATATTTTAATTTCTTCCGACAAGGATTTATTGATATTTGCCAGATTGTAGTCTTAAGTAACAACATAGCTAACATTTACAGTGTTACACCCCAAAATAGCCATCATGGAGAGTGAAATACTAATGTAATTCTGCTTTTCAGTGGTTTTGTCCTCCTCCAGGAAGGGAGTTAGGGGTTATGACAGTATGATATGGCCTAGACATAAGTTTTTTACTCTTTTTAGGTACTATAAAAGTAGCATGAATCAATGTTTTTTTCAGATTGTCTTGGAAAACAGAGTCATTGTTTCTTTTTAACTGAACTACTGTGATGTATTCTTACTTTTAACCTGTAAAAGCCTTCAGAACAAAAGAGGTAAAATGCAGTGAGTGTTTGAAGCTGTATTTCTTAAAAAATTCAGCTGACAATTCCAAATTAAGAAAAATAAAGGAAAAAGGACTGAAGCAAAACAGCACTCCAGTTACTACAATCATTACGGGCGCGCACAAAACATGACACAACCCCACAAAGGGACAGGCACTTCTTCAGAATAATTAAACCCTTGAATGAACAACTTTTACATCCTTGTTATTACAATCATTACGGGCGCACACAAAACATGACACAACCCCACAAAGAGACAGGCACTTCTTCAGAATAATTAAACCCTTGAATGAACAACTTTTACATCCTTCAATGAGTCATATGCCACATTTGGTCGAATAAAGCTCTCTCTTAAATAAAACAACTTTTGTAAAGAGACTCACTCCCCATTGTAAAAGTCATGTAAAAACATAGTTACTTAAAATCTAAAACACTAATATTACATCAAAAACAGTTCATTTTTTTTAATTATTGGTCATACAAATTAATTGTCGAGAAGAGAGAATTGTGGTTGCAACTTTACCTCAATAAAGGAAATTTCCCTCTAGAAATGAGGTTATAGTGCCCCTCTACTCGTCACTCATCAGAACCATCATAGAGTACAATGCCCTGTTTTGGATGTACCTCACCAGACACTTCCAACAGCTGGAAAGACCACAAAAGTACCTCAACAAGAGGATTACTGGCCACAAACATATGCCCTATGCAGCCCGACTGAAAAAACTCCGGCTGTACTCAGTGGCATATCGCTTTCTCAGAGGTGATCTCTGCCTGACTTACAAAGCCATGTTCAGCTCAGAATTGATGGACATGCTCCACCTAAAGAAATCCAAGTCACACCGAGCCACTCGCTCTAGTGAGCTAAACCTTGCCACAACAATAAATAGAACATGCTGGAGGGATAGATTCCTGTCACAGAGACTCCCCATGCTTTGGAACAAAATTCCTAACTACATTAGGCAGAGCTCCTCACTAACACTCTTCAAGAGAAACCTTGACGAGTGGATGGGTAACAGAAAATACACCCCTGGGAAAACTTAATTGGCTCTTCTTGACAGAGGCTCAGTTAATTAATCAATGGGGCGGTGAAAGCTTACACACTCTGGCAAGGCTTATAAATGCCCTCCGACAGATAGCCTAGTACCTACCTATGAACCTATGAACCTATAATATCAGTTTCTTGCCTTTTGAAGTTAAAAACTTACCAGACATGATTGTCTGGCAACAATTTTGTAAATATAAACATATATTTATGTATTTTTAAGTGAGTTGTTTTTGATGTAATATTAGTGTTTTAGGTTTTAAGTAACTATGTTCTTATGTGACTTTTACAACAGGGAGTGAGTCTCTTTAAACATTGTTTTAGTTAAGAGAGAGTTTTAGTGAACCAAATGAGGCATGTTACTCAAAAGCAGTAATTATGTCCCCTTTTTGGTGCTGTGTCATGTTTTGTGTGGACCTGTGAAAATTGTAATAAATGAAGTGGTGTTTTACTCCAGTTCTATTTCTTAAAAAATTCCAGACCATCCCTTCCCACAATATTATGAATGTTGTGACCTCAACGAACTAGTTGGAGAAATGAAAACAGCTTATGGGTGTTTCGGTAAAAAGCATCCCTGTATTTTATGTAAGATTTCTCCAACAACCAACGCCGTAAAAACATAGTTTCATTTTAGCTATTTATAATGTTTTACTGATCTCAGTAAGATAGTCTCACAATGTGGGATGTGACCAACACTGGACGCTGCAGAAGTTTTGCTGGCTAGTCTATGTCATACAAATTGAAAAAAAACAATCCTTTCAGAAAAAAGTAATATTTAAATGGGATAAATACTTGGATCTTCATAATCCATTGCAAGACAAATAAATGGAAAGAGGAAAAATCACAAAGTAGGATAACTGAGCTATGTGAAGATCTAAATGTATTCTTCTCAGGGAAAGTGGATACAGCAGCAAGGGTTGCACACTACCACACATACACACCCACACAAGATTCCCATGCCAAGTATTGAACCTCTTGCCTATCTAGTAACAAAATCTATGGAGCAATGTATTTGTAACAAGCGCCACTGGAGAAGTCTGCCTCTTAAGGGGAGAGAAAGCACTTCTGTCAGGATGACCGTATAGGTTCATAGGTAAGTATTAGGCTAGCTACCCTTGTGGGCAATCTTAAGCCTAGCCAGTTTATATTTTTGCTATCAAAATAACCTATACCACTTGGTTTGAGATTAGCCTTACCCATACCATAGATAATTTGAGGGGACCTATGCCTGGGATTAAGCATTTAGGGGCTATCTCTGTCCATTAATAGTAAAATCATTTGAAAAAGGGTAATTGTCTAGGCTTAAAATGGCTCACAAGAGCAGCTAACCTAGCACTTACCTATGAACCTATGAAAAATATAAACATATTGAAGGGTTTCTGACCCCTAGACAAGAGCTAGATGATGTTATAGGCAGAATAAAAAATAACTCTGGGATAAGGCTAACAGCACTTGAGTGTGGAGTTTTCCTTAAAATAATTGTTGACCCCTACGAGTTTAAACTTCTGGTACAAGCTTGTTTCTTGTCAATCAGCAGCATTATTGGATTTAATATCTCAGAAGGAGGCACGGGGTTTCTCTCTTTGACCAGTTGGAATAAACACTGACTGACTTTAGGTGATTTCTAAGTATGTACTAATTCCAGGGGTCTATGAGGATATATAACTTAATTAAATGTTTTTATGTTTTTATGTATTTGAATGGGATTGTTTCATGTTTCCTCAAAACATTACATCTATAACCAATACTACTCACTTCAAATAATTCACTCAGAAATTACGGGCTTAATCACTAGTTAATCTTAGATTTTCATGGCCTATCCCCTGCCCAATTGAAAATCCTCTTTTAAAACCCTCCCCTTCTCCCAGTTACTTTCTACACTGTTGTTTTATTTTCTCCTCTTGTACTGAAACATTTCAGATAAAAATACATATGCTACTTCAGTTCCAATTTATTTATATTCCACTGTTAAATTTAAAATTAAAACTATCTCTATCTATCGTTGCTTTCTGCAGGATAAATAATGCTATTTCTGTACATGTATACCATTGTACATATCATTTCATGTATATCTTTGTTTAAAGTTTTTTATAAGTGGAGCTTTTCTCCACGGGTCTCCTATGAAAATGGGTACCTCCCTAGTTGGACTTTCCCAGTAAAGAAATGTAAAATAAATAAAGCTGATCACCATTTTTATATTTCCCTTGCATTTATTTGTTTTATTGTATAGAGTTTAGGATTTTAAACACCTAAATGAAACAGTCTGCTATCTTTGTGTGTGTCTTTACATAAGGAAACAAAGGTATGTTCTTTAGTGCAGATTGAATTGATAACTGAATTTCTATTTTTTAACATACCCATATTTTTCTTTGTTTATAGTATGTATTTTATTCTGTTGAGGGTCACAGAGGAGACAGAGCCTATCAGGGCAAACAATGGTTATAAGGCAGAGAGAAGTATTCCTGGCAGGGCACCAGTCTATTACAGAAACACACACACACACACACACACACACACACACACACACACACACACACACACACACACACATATGATGTTTATCTATGGGCAGTTTAGAGGATTGCCAGTTTACACACATGCACACCTTATGTTTATCTATGGGCAGTTTAGAGGATTGCCAGTTTACACACATGCACACCTTATGTTTATCTATGGGCAGTTTAGAGGATTGCCAGTTTATACACATGTACACCTTATGTTTATCTATGGGCAGTTTAGAGGATTGCCAGTTTACACACATGCACACCTTATGTTTATCTATGGGCAGTTTAGAGGATTGCCAGTTTTCACACATGTACACCTTATGTTTATCTATGGGCAGTTTAGAGGATTGCCAGTTTACACACATGCACACCTTATGTTTATCTATGGGCAGTTTAGAGGATTGCCAGTTTACCCACATGCACACCTTATGTTTATCTATGGGCAGTTTAGAGGATTGCCAGTTTACACACATGCACACCTTATGTTTATCTATGGGCAGTTTAGAGGATTGCCAGTTTACACACATGCACACCTTATGTTTATCTATGGGCAGTTTAGAGGATTGCCAGTTTACCTAATGACATATTTTTGAGATTTGGAAAGAAACTACAGAATCCAATGAAAATGTGCAAGGACATGCAGTGGACATGCAGACTCCACACAGAAGGTACCTAAACTAGTAGCTGAACCAGAGACCCAAAAATCTATGAAACAACCAATGTAATCACTGTACTGTTGCATACAGGTAGATCAACCATTACATTTCTTTTTTTTTAACATTCTGTAGCTGATCACACTGAAATATCACTGATTTTATCAGTAAAGAGTTAGTTTAGGTGATGGAAAAACTATTCGTTAGGTTCCCTGGCAGATTGTTGACTCACTTTTTATAGAGTCCTAGATCACACTTACAAATAAAACAACTACACAGTAATACCCATGAAGGTCACCTGCAATGCTGATTCACCTCGGGGAAAGGAGAATGTTCTGGAACACCAAAACATCATTATTCATGGACAACACCTAGTAGTCACAAGCACACACAAGCCTGCCACCTTATTCATTGTTAAATGTTTCTAATTAAAACGTTAACACCAAATTACTAAAAAGGTTAAGAAAAACAACCCAAGAAAACAGGAAATAAAATATGTGATGCAATGAAAATGAAATGGGCAATAATTCAAAGATTAAATTGGTTAAACCTGAAAAAAATATAAATGAATAACTACAAATATATAAACTGTTGTTTAGTAATATTACTGTAATTATTTAAGTAGTCAGAATTTATGAATTTAATAAGACAAAATGTACCACTTCAAGTATAAAGATACTCAAAACAAACTGCTTATTCTGTTTATGATTTTATGCAAGTTTTCCTCCCAGATGCATCACATTTGTGAACTACACTAAAACTGTAAATCTTTTAGTTTCTTTTGATATTGTAATACATGTGCTCAATGTGCCATTTCTGAAAAGTAATATTAGTTTTAAAACTTGTCTTATTCCAAAAAGAGTCAGGCAGTTAGTGTAGATGACTAAGTAGTTGGTAATGAGCTGCTTCCAGTTGTCCAGGGTTTGAGTCTCACAGCATCCTTTGCCTGTTTAGCTCTGACCAAGTCACTTAACCAGACCATGCTCCTGGACTGAGACTGAAAAAGACCCATGGAAATGAATGCCGTACCCCAGTTAACAATTCAAATAAAATAATGATCTAAAATAAAATTTATATATCCAAAGCCAAAATGGACTATTTTTTAGTTTTCACCTTACCTGTTTCAGACATTTGAAGATTTTGTACAAGGCGTACAACCTGACTATTCCAGGTACTTTCCCACCTGCATGCAGCTGGTTTTTCAGTCTAGCATATTTTGCAGGGAATTTGTATGACTTACTCTGCGGACAACATGTTCCATTCATTGCCAATGAAGTTCAGAAATTAAAAGTTATTAATGCTTGTTAATTCATGACTTCATTTCTTATTTATGTTACTCTGCATTATTTTCATATATTTCTTTTTTGTGAAATATAAACTTGGATTTAGTGCTAAACTGAAGCCTTAATGCGCAGATTAAATAATTATAGAAATTAACAGTATGCCTTATTTTAGTATAAGTAAAACAATGACTAAGGAATAAATGTTTTAGAATAATGTGTGCTCAGATTATATCTTTTGTTATAAGCACTATTATCTGGATTTTGTGTTTCATGGCTGCAGGTGTAGACACTTAATTCAGAAACCTCCCATTACATTATATTATTATAGTGTGGAAACATTGTTGTCAAATTAAATCATCTCACCAGAGTGACCTTCCCATATTGTTTCATAGCTAGTCAATGAACAGTGCTAGGTAAAAGGGTTATTTTCTGAAGTCTTCCTTCCAGTATAATTAAGTGCTGAGGGTTTCATTCTTTGTTCTGTAGATACTCAGATACAGGAGTTAATACGTGAGAAAATCAAATGTTTAGGAAGTCAGAAATGAAAAAGTCTCATGGACGTAAAGCAAACCATTTGACAATTTGTGAAGATAGTTTCCATATGTCAGTGCAGCACGGGGTGGGTGGGGGGTGCTGGTGCTGCATTCTTGAGTGGGTTGTCCTTCAGAAAAGATGTTAAACTAGGCTCCCATCTGCTTGAGTTGGCGGTAGCTCAGGTGGGTGTAAAAGATCCCATGACACCTACCGAAAAGAGTAGGGGAAGTTCCCTGATTTCTGGTGAAATTCCTCTAGAAGTATAAATACAACCTTGGGTTTCCCCTTTAGAAAGACCACTAGCCTAGTGGAATTAACCCAGTCAACAAAGAATAAATACAAAAAAATTAAAATAAAAAAATGGCATTCAGCCCAAGATCTCCAGCATAGCCTGCTCATTGTCACTGCCATCAATTTTATATATCATAAACTTTTTAAAATGCTGCTTGAGTACATGCGCAGTAGATACACATTAACACAAGGCTTCACAGCAGCCAGCTTATTAATAAATAAGTTGAAACTGGTGACTGGTTCACTGTATCTCCTTATGGGAAATCGACAAGGGGTCAAAAAGCTGCCTCATCACATTTTAATCATCATGCCTAAACCAAATTGTGTTGTCCTGCCCATAATTTTCTTCAGTATTACTAATTGACCTGTCTGTCTGTCTGTCTATGTATCTTTCTATCCATCTGTCTATCTGTCTGTCTATCTATCTGTCTATTTATTTACTGACTATTAGCAGTCCAAACCCAAAATGAACCCTACAAAGGGAGGGCCTCACAAGTTAAACTCACTTTAGTTGCACCTATTTTTTCTTCAAGACACAGTTACATATATCAAGTAACGTATTTTTATATATTTTATTTGTATTTGTTGACAGGGTATGAGGCACTTTTCCATTATTTGCTAAATGCTATAAAATGACAAGAAAATGCCGTTTACTGGTATATCTACTTTAATGCTTTTATATATTAACCCCATTTCATAGTTTCTTTTGTCTCAGTAACATTGCAAACTGTTTAGACATCACTTACAGTTCTGTTGTACACACAGGCAGAAGGCATTGACTTTAAAATGTTGTTTTACAGGACTTCTAATGATAGTACTGCAGCAGGCAGACATGCCTCATAGTTAATCAGAGATAAGTTTGAAAATGTGGCATTAAATCATAGTTTTATTGAATCTTTTTGTTTTTGTAAACTGAGGTAGAGCTGGAGACCTATATGATTCAACCTGGCAGGGAAAAAACTAATTAATCTGTCAAGTGCAGTGGAATTCAATATAGCAACTGAAGAGAGCATAGTAGAGTCTTCCAGAACTAAAATAATAGATGCCTAAGACAGGATAAAAGAAAAGGTTTGGGCAGTGAGAATAGCAAAGCAAATTCACAGCTGGATGTTAATACACTTGATGGTAACAAACGTGTAGCAGCAGAGAAGTGGTCATGAATTTGCATGCAGGTACCACTGAGAAATTGCAGAAAGGAAATAGTGACCTGAAGGAGAAATACAAATTTGTGCTAACTGAAAATATTAGAAGGGAAAGAATCTGATTTTGGAAAATAGGGGCTGCAAAAAAGAACTTTTGAATAACTTAAATCCCTGAATAAATGTAAGGCTAGTTATGCATGCTAGGGATGTTGGTGGACTGGACTGATTTACATGTCAGACAGATGAAGGTAAACAGGGATAGCAGGCTGTTCGCACTGGGCACTAATGGAAATATTAAGCAACCACAGCATACCTTAGTACGACAGATAAAGATAAGGAATAGATTCTGCCATTGTTGTTATGGAAACGGTTAGACATAGGTTCATAGGTTCATAGGTTTATATTAGGCTATCTGCCCTAAGGCATTTATAAGCCTAGCCCAGAGTTTTGTGGCTTACGCCACCCCTTATGTTAAAAAATACTGTGCCCATTAGTTTGTTGTGCCTCTGTCCAGCAGTGACACAGAGATGATTCCCGGGGTAAACCTACAATCTCCCATCCACTGGTCAAGATTTCTCTTGAACAGAGCCAGCGAGGTGCTCTGCCTCACATGGACCGGGATTTTATTCCACAACATAGGGAGTCTCTGGGTGACAAATCTATCCCTCCAGCATGTCCTATTTATATCCGTGCTAAGGTTTAAGTCGCTTGCTCTAGTGGATCTGGTAGATTTGGATTTTTTGAGGTGGAGCATGTCCATTAATTCCGGGTTGGACATGGCCTTGTATGTCAGGCACAGGTCACCTCTGAGCAGATGGTATGCGACTGAATAGAGCTGGAGTTTCTTCAGTCTAGCAGCATATGACAGATTTTGGAGTCCCTTTATCCTTTTGGTGAGGAACTTTTGGGGTCTCTCCAATTGCTGCAGGTGTCGGGTGAGATACATCCCGAATGGGGCATTGTACTCAATCATTGGTCTGATAAGTGAAGAGTACAGGGGAACAATGACCTCACTTGATCTGGATGTGAATCCCTTCATGATCAGGTGGGCAATGTAGAAGGTTTTCTAACCACTTTAGCAATGTGAGTGTCAAAAGAAAGGCCACTGTCAACCTGGGTCCCCAGGTCCCTGATAACCTCTTCTGTGCTTAGTGGATTGCCACCTATATGGTAGCTTGGGGTTACCTTGTTTTTCCCGAAGGGTATGACTATACATTTTTTGGCATTTAACTTCAGGCCATGGCTCTGGCACCAGCTATCAGTTTCCGTGAGACCCTCTGAAGGATATCTGTGTCCGATGTACTTTCCACTATGGCTCCCAGTTTGCAGTCATCTGCAAACTTTGTCAGCCATAGTCCTCCTATGTTTGCCTGTACTTCTGAGAAGTAGATGCCGAACAACAGGGGCCAAGGACTGAGCCCTGTGGGACACCACTTGTGACCGGCTTGGAGTCTGACATGGCGCCAGCTACTCTAACCCTGTGGGTTCTGTCCTTTAGCCAGTTTGCAACCCATCTTGTGACATATGGGTTTACATTTAAGCTGGTAAGTTTCTCTATAATACCCGAGTGGGGTATTGTGTTGAAAGCTTTTGCAAGGTCAAGGTAGGCTGTATGGACTGCCTTTCCCTCATCAATGACCTTGGTGACTGTTTCGAAGAAGTCGACCAAGTTCAAAAGGCATGATCTGCCCTTGACAAAGCCAAACTGGGTCGGGTCCAATGTCTGCAAGTCCCCTATGTCTTTGTTTATGAGTTCCATTATGATCCTCTCCATAGCTTTGCAGACCAGGCTTGTTAAGCTTATGGGGCAGTAATTACCAGGGTCCGTAGAGGCACCGCCTTTGTGGAGTGGGACCACAGTTGCCGTACACCACTCCTTGGGCACGTATCCTGTGGTAAGGCTAAGATTAAACAGCTGCCTTATGTGCGGGTTTAGTTCCTCATTGAGTTAGTGTAGCACACAGCAGGGGACACCATCTGGTCCCATTGATGCTGTGTTTTTAGCTTTAGAGAGAGCAGCTTTCACCTGTGCATTGGAGATGTCTGGGAGGCTGCACTCCGCTGGGATAGTTATCTCTCCTTTTGGGGGGAGAGGGGGGTGAAGTTTGCACTGAACCTGTCTGCCAGTATGTTGGCAATGTCTGTGGGTTCAGTGATTTTTGTATCATTTTGGACTAATTCTGAGCATATCTGGGAGTTTCCACCCAGGTTTCTAACATAGCTGAAGAAGGCCTTATGATTGTCTTCTGAATCTATGACAATTGTTCTCTCAAAGTTGGCCTTGGATGATTTTATGAGTGCTCATATTTTTTTACTAATAATGATCAAAGGTGTCTTCTCTTTTATGGATTTTGCTCTGTCATGTAACAGCTTTCTCCTCTTATTGTAAAGTTTGTTTATGGCTGGGGTCCACCAGACTGGACGTTTGCCCTTGGTGGAAAGAGTCTTGGTTTTATTAGGGACTGCCTGATCCATGCAGTCCTGGAGGTGTTCGTAGAAGGCATTTGTAAGGGCTTCCGCAGCTTGGGTTGTGGTTTCCACTGGCTCGGGGGCCTTGAAGGATACCACACCAGTCTTGAGTAGTGTGAAGTTTGCTTTAGAAAAGTTCTTCACTGTGGTCTTTTTTGTTTGGGGTGGGGGCAGGATGTGGATATCCAGTGAGATTAGTTTATGATCTGATCTCACCAATGAGGGATATACTTCCAGTGTGGAGCATTTTGTCCCCATGTTTGTGATGATGAGAGCTAGTATATTTTCTCCTCTTGTGGGAACGGTGACTAGTTGTTCCATGGCATTTGAATTTATGAACTCCAGGAACCTTTGGGCTAGAAAGTTTGGGCTTGAGTAATGTTCCCAGCCTATATTCGGGTAGTTGAAGTCACCCAATATAATGGTGTTTGGAGATACATTTATACCCTCCAGTGTCTTCAGGAAGGCTGTGTGGGGTTCCTGAGTTTGAGAGGGTGGCCTGTAGCATGCTATAAATTGTAGAGCAGTTTTGCCTATGGTTAATTGCACCTGGATGGTTTCCGATGCTTCGTGCGTTGCCACCAACCTGGAGGTGTGGGTATCCTTGATGAATATGGATATACCCCCTCCTTTTGTGGTGTGGTCTGGGTTTTGGGGCCAGAACGCATGATATGAGGTAAAACCTGATAGTGCCAGTGTGCTCTCAGGAGCCTTGAACCAGGTTTCAGTCACAGCATAGACATCGATGTTCTCCATACTGAGAAGGGCCTCGAGTGCGTGCATTTTGAGATTTAGACTTCTGGCATTGAGCAGCATTACCCTTAGTTTCTTCCCATTTTTGTTTTCTAGGGTGGTAGGTTTAGAATTTGAGCCTTGCCTAAAAAAGGCACTATGGGGGTGGCAAGAGCCTTAGCCAATATCCGGAATCCCAGGGGTGACGGGTGCAAGCCATCCCTTGCGAAGCAGCGTGGCTTGTCAAGCATGTCATCCCAGGCAGACAGACACTGGATCCCCTTAGAATGACACCAGAAATTAAGCCAATTGTTAAAGCTGATCATCTTGTCTCTATGTTGTGGCATCATTCTTGGTGAAGGAAGGATGCTGCTCAGGGTCAGGGTCATACCTGCCTGGGTACCTGCCCACCATATGAGGTGATTAATAAATCAGTGAATTTTTTCGGTAATGATTACTGTTTGTATACTGGAAGACAAAGTGTGCAGTGCCTAGTTTCTGCAAGAGAGTATAGAATGAGAAAGCAAAATGTATACTGTACTACATTGGTGGTTTCAGCTGTTTTTCTTACTGGATTTAAAATATCCAGTTATGTACATACAACTGTGAAAGTAATTCCAGAGTATGATTTAAAAAAAAGGAATAAGTAAACAAATCTGTGATAAGTCCAGTGAATGGGAAAGGAAGTGAAACAGCAGAACATTTGGGAGCAATGTCTTTCGAAGTTCAGTACAAATTAAGAACTCAGAGCATATACATTCTGTATGCAGCAGTATATTAGAGGGTCAGCCCAGGTTGGACGGTTTGGAGACAAAGCCAGAGAGGCAAGATTGCATTGCTTTGGACATGTGCTGAGGAAGGATGCTGAGTATATTGGGAAAAGGGAAAACCTTGATGAGTGGATGGGAAACAGAAAGTTTACCCCGGGGATCACTTCAGTGGCTCTGCTGGACAGAGGCACAGGGAACTAATCTAAGGGGGCAGCAAAAGCTAACACATTCTGGCTAGGCTTATAAATGTCTTTGGGCAGATAGCCCAGTACCTACCTATAAGGATGAAGCTACCAGGTAACAGGAAATGAGGAAGGCCTAAGATAAGGTTTATGGATGTGGTGAGAGAGGACATGCAGGTGGTTGGTGTAACAGGGCAAGATGCAGAGGACAGGAAGAAATGGAAACAGATGATCTGTTGTGGCGACCCCTAACGGGAGCAGCCGAAAGAAGAAGAAGATGTAGCAGAAACAAAACCTGCAGTATGAGGAATAAAAGTGTTGGGTGACTGATTGATATGTGACCTGATCTACTTAAGCAGTTGTATTTACCTTTCCTGTTGAATAGACTGTATTAATAATGATGAGATTTATTGTCTATGATTAACTATGATTGTTTGCTTTTCCATTTGGATAATACATACAGTGTGTCTGTCTGGTGGGGATGGGAAGAAGCCTTGGTGTCCTCAGGAAACATTTCAGATAAAAGGTATGTTGACTGTGTACCAGGCATGTTGGGAGGAATTCTCAAGAGATTTAACTGATCACTTGGCAAATGGCATTTAAATGGATAAAACCTGACTGTATGAGAAAGGTTATTCCAACAAACAGGAGCTAGTGTTTTGGAAACGAATTATGACTGGGGGGATACTTAGGTGGGTGGCTATTTTTTGTCTTTTCTGAAGAAAGTCATTTTGTTAGTAAGTCAGTATGACAGTTTATTATTGAAAATGTTTCCTATTTTTTGTACATATTTCTATATCCATGTAGGAAAACCTGTTTATTTGTTAGTAATAAATCTTTCGGTTTGTGTTGAAGAAATGGCCAGTATGTTTTAAAAGGGTATGAAAAGGGTTATCATTTATATCAGTTTACTGTGGTGATCAGTGCAGAAGGGCTTGTATGATGCACTGTGTGCTGGATGGAGGGGTGAGTTTTACAACATGGAATGTAAACAGTTTAATCAATTGATTTAAAAAATAAAGTGGTCACCTATTTAAGAAAGCTTAACGACTGGACAGTTGTAAGAGACACACTGTTATAGAAGATGAAGAACATGACATCATTACTGAAAGATTCCTGAGAAATGAAAGTGTTTCTTCTTTTCAGGGGACTAAGAAGGGAGGGGTAAAGATATTAGGTTTCAGGTGCTGTCCTGTTATGCTAAGAGGTCTGTTAATACTTAACTGGATCTGAAAGATTGTTTAGTACAACTGTGATGGAATTTGTCATGTTTCTGTTCCATCTGGGAATGCATAGGGGGGGGGGGGGTAGTGGGATGATGAAATGTATAACAGCATTTCAGGATGGACGTGCCATTTATTATAGAAAACTACAATGTTGTTATAAGTGTGATACAAGTTAGAGGAGGACTCAGAATGTCCATCATTCCTTGCATATGCTAACTGTTTGGGACTTACCACAATTTCTGATTTTAGGTTAATTTCTAAGTAATATATACATCATCCTAAGAGGTATAAATGAAGATCATAGTCAGTTTGAAAATCACTTCAAATCTCTTCTAAAAATAAGCCACTGTTCTAATAGGACTAAGCTGGTCAGCAAAGGATGCATACATTGACAGAATGATTGCAGAATATTTCTATTTACTTAAAAAGAGTAAAGTTCACCCAGTAATGGTGTCAGAACATGTTTTTTTAGGATATAATATATGAACTATAGTAGCTTTAGGTTTGAAATAACATTGATGCTTTTCTACTTGTTTACAGAAGGTCTAAAATGTTTGGAACCTGAGTCTCATGGGGACATATAAATAGAAATTGATAATGCCTCGGAAAAGTTCAAGATGGACTGTAAAACAGAGGTGAGGTAGCATACAGCTAAACTGATGGCACTCTAGGACAGCTACAAACAAATACAGACTACGCTACAGGAACTGCAAAGGAAAGGAGAAAGTGACAGGTGAAACGGAAATGGTGAAGCAAGAACTGGAAGGCCTTTTGGGCAGAAACTATGAGTTTCTGCATTAGTCATTGAAAACTGTATATTTTTAAAATCCTGCAGATTACCTGAAAACACTGTCCGTAAGACTGGCACAACAAAGGGCACCAATTCCTACTGCACAAGTTAAAATTGAAGAAGGTTTTTAGTCTGGTATGGACTCTGTGATAATAGTGGAACTTCTGTGACACTATGAGGTGTAGTTGTGTAACACGCTGACAAAATGTGACGAATAGCATCATGAAATAAGAGAATTTTACAGAATTTACAAAATTTGGAATTACCAACACTGACCTAGGAGGAAGCTGTGGTGATAATGGAATCTATGAAAACTTAACGTGGGCCGTTAAGATTCAAGCAGGAAGTAAGACACCAGAAAGTGATGATTATTAAACTGAAATTTGGAATGTTCGGTTAGTAAACATATATCATCCATATTAATGTATTAGAGATTAAACAGATTATGGTGTCATGGCAGGTGGGTCTGGTCACTGTACAACTCCTGTTATATATAATATAACATTTAATATAAAATTAAAAAAAAAATTATATAACATTTGTACATAGTGCCTCTTTTTTTGTGACCAGTTTGTATTAATTTTGTGTTATATTTTTGGTTGTATATGTTATATTTTTGTTGCTACTGTTTTGAATGTAACTGCGGATTAGCTACAACTGGCCATGCTGTGATCAGCGCCCTGCCTTGGAAACCAAAATGTACATGCATATACACATACAGCAGTCAGTCAGTCGATCAGTCAGTAAATAAATGCCATCGTTGTGTCAGCCGATATCCAGTCACGCCTATAAACAGTTTGTGGCGTTTTTTGAAGAAGAGTGACAGTAATTAAAACAAAACTGATAGAGAGTGATCAGAGATTGGAGATTTCTTTAGAGGTGTAAAACTATAGAATCTGAGACAGATAAGAGACTACAGGTGATATGTTTTTGTTTTGTCATTGTTTTTATATGTATAGCAGTCTTTTCTGTCTGAGGTACCAGAAAATATCTAAAGATCATACTGCAGTAATGGAGTAAACTGATTTACCAAATTCACGGTTGTACTGGGATGTATTACAGATTAAGATATTATAGTTATTGTCATTTCTAAAGTATGGAGCATAATGGAAAATGTTGTTGAAGTTGATGATAAAAGAATTCTAGTTTGACAAATATTTATTTGAGGCACTGCATCTGTGAAGAACAGAGCAAATGTAAATGTTAAAACAACCTATTCATTTTACACATAATTTACTAAACAGACAAGTGTTAACTATTTGGATAAACTATTTGTTTTCTATAAGTGAAAGCAGGTAGGAAATATCAGCAGAAAATATTAGAGAGATAGGAATATAGAAATCCTTTTTCAGTAAATAGGGGAGTAGCTGGACATAGGTTTAACAAAACTATGGACTATCATTTTTTTTTCAAATAACAATTAATCTGGGCAATGAAAATCTGTTAACCCTGAACCTGGCTTTATCAGAAGCGGGTCATAAGTTCATAGGTTCATAGGTTGGTACTAGGCTATCGGCCCTAGGGGCCTATACAAGCCTAGCCATAACAATTCCCTGGATATTTCTTCCCACAATATTTACTTCCCTGGACCCCTGTCTAGCAGGGCGACTGACATGATCCCCGGGGTCAATTTCCTATCTCCCATCCAATCTTCAAGGTTCCTTTTGAAGAGGGCCAATGAGACGCTCTGCTTGACATGTATGGGCAGTCTATTCCAGAGCATGGGGAGTCTCTGGGTCAGGAACCTATCCCTTCAACATGTTTGTTCATTGTGATGACAAGGTTTAGATCCCTGGAGCATGTGGCTCTGAGGAATTGGGGTTTCTTTAAGTGGAGCATGTCCAATAGCTCAGGGTCTGACATGGCCTTGTATGTTAAGCAGAGATTGCCTCTGAGTAGATAATATGCCACAGAATATAGCTGGAGGTTTTTTTAGACGGTCAGCATAGGGCATCTGCTTTAGGCCTGTGATTCTTTTAGTGAGGTATTTCTGCGGCCTTTTCAGCTGTTGCAAATGTCTTGTGAGGTACATACTAAATAGGGCATTGTATTCTATAATGGGTCTAATGAGGGATGAGTACAGTGGGACAATGACTTCCTTTTTTCTGGAAGAAAAACCCTTAGTGATGAGGTGTGCCACAAAGAAGGATTTCCTGACTATTGTGGTGATGTGATTATCGAAGGTGAGACCACTGTCCACCTGTGTCCCTAAGTCTCTCATCACTCTTCCATTGTTCAGTGTACTGCTACCTGTGTGGTAATTCACAGGTACATGGTACATGGTTTTTCCCAAAGGGGATAACTATACATTTCTTGGCATTAAGCTTGAGCCCATGGCTCTGACACCAAGCATCTGTTTCTGTAAGGCCCTTTTGTAGAATATCCACATCATTTGGGGATTCAATAATGGCTCCCAGTTTGCAGTCATCTGTGAACTTTGTTAGCCAGGGTCCCTTTGTGTTGGCCTGTACTTCAAAGAAGTAGATGTCAAACAAGAGCGGTCCCAGGACTGAACCCTGAGGTACTCCACTTGTCACTTGTCTGGAGCTGGATTTGGAGTCATCTATTTTTGCAGTGTGGGTTCTGTCAGTAAGCCAGTTGGCAACCCATCAAGTGACATAGGGATTAATGCCTAGCTTAGTAAGTTTATCTATGATTCCAGAGTGGGGGATGGTGTCAAAGGCCTTGGTGAGGTCCAGATAGGCTGTGTGGACTGCCTTACCCTCATCCACAGCTCTGGAGACTGATTTGAAGAAGTCAATCAGGTTCAGGAGACAAGATTGGCCCTTCACAAACCCAAACTGGGTGGGGTCCAGTGTTTGAAGGTTACCAATGCCTTTGTTTATAAGTTCCATGATAATAGGTTCATAGGTTCATAGGTAACTACTAGGATATCTGCCCAAGGGCATTTATAAGCCTAGCCAGTATGTGTTGGCTTTCGCCACCCCTTTAGATTAGTTCCCTGTGCCTCTGTCTAGCAGAGCCACTGCAGTGATCCCTGGGATAAATTTTCTGTTTCCCATCCACCCATCAAGGTTTCTCTTGAAGAGTGTTAGTGAGGGGCTCTGCCTGATGTATATTGGAATCCTGTTCCAAAGCATGGGAAGTCTCTGGGACAGGAATCTATCCCTCCAGCATGTCCTATTTATCATTGTGGTGAGGTTTATATCTCTAGAGCGTGTGGCTGTCCGGGATTTGTTTTTTTTTTTTTAGGTGGAGCATGTCCATCAATTCTAGGTTGGACATGGCCTTGTATGTCAGGCAGAGATCACCTCTGAGTAACTGGTATGCAACCGAGTACAGCTGGAGTTTCTTGAGTCAGGCTGCATAGGGCATCTGTTTGAGGCCAGTAATCCTCTTGGTGAGGTACTTTTGTGGTCTTTCCAGCTGTTTCAGGTGTCTTGTAAGGTACATCACAAATGGGGCGTTGTATTCTATGATGGGTCTAATGAGTGATGAGTAGAGAGGCACAATAACCTCTTTTGTTCTAGATACCTTATTAACCTCAGAAATATTTTTGAAATAGTTAATAAAGCAGCGGATAGTGGTTATGTAGTACATAAAGCATATCTGCATCTGTCAAAAGCTTTTGACACTATTCTATATTTAGGAATTATTGACAGACTTGTAAATCTGAAAATAAATCTTTATCTTGTGCAATTAACAGCTAACTAGTTATCTAACAGAACCCATTAGGTCTAACTGGTTATCTAACAAAACCCATTAGGTCTAACTGGTTATCTAACAGAACCCGTTAGGTTAGAGACACAGATTCCATGTGCAAGAACCAAATATTAACCAGTTGTGTACCACAGGGTTCAGTTTTGGGATGTCTCCTTTTTAACATCTATTTCACAAACCTGCAGGCCAATACTCCTGGCTTATAGTAATCGACGTTTGCAGATGCATACAACTGGGTGTTGTTATTCAGTCATCCACTGACACACAATTGCTGCAGCATAGGCTAGTCTATGTTAACAACTGGTGCAAGGACACCATCCTCAAATTCAAGTGGAAAAATGTCTTATCAGTCAATCCAAAAACAAAGGTTTCTGCATCATATGTATATGTGACACACCTCCCCAATCAGACACTGTTGTAAGGGATCTAGGAACTCTTGTTGATAATTCATTATCTTTTGACAATAATGTATCCACAGACAGTTAGAAAGCCTTCCATCTGTCTCTTAATTACAAAAAACATCTTCTTTAGATTCAAATAAGTGTTAATTCCCCTTTGCTTCTACTTTATCAGACCCATTATTGAATATAATACCTTTCTGGTATGTCTTTCTCTGAAAATATCAGCCAACTTAAAAGACCTCAGAAATTCCTAATTAAAATATTAATGGCCTTCAGATCCAAGGCTATCCAGACAGACAGTCAGACAGTAAGTTCTCTATGCACACGCAGTTTGTTATAGACAGCTCCATGGGGATCTGTGTCCTGCAGTTTGATCTATAAAAGTTCCAGCTTTCCTTGAACTCCTATTCCTTCACAGAACAAATGGCACCTCAAATACCCGATTAAAGGCATTAAATCTATATCAACATATATTTAAGATATGTTGGTGCAGTAGATTCTTATCCCAACATATTCCTCACCTTTGGAATAAACTTCCACTGTATTTCAAGCAGAGAAGCACCCTTGCCACCTTCAAGGTAAGCCTATATAATTGAATGGGGAGTTTTAGATTCTCCACTGGTATATCTAGTGTTGTCATCCTTGAAGTATTAGGCAACCCACTACAGAAAACCCAATATTTGATTATAGGAGACTTCATTGTAAGACACACAGATGTCCCACTCACCAGGCTGACCAAGGAAAGAGTCACTGTCATAGGATCATAAGAGGTTAATAGGCTAATGGCCCTGCAGACCTTACAAGCCTAGCCAAGAGTTTATTCCCAAAAAAGAAACCTCAGTTAGCACCTGTCACCCCTGTCAATGAGGGACACAGGTGGAACCCCTGAGACACATTTGTGGTTACCCATCCACTCATCAAGGTTGAGCTTGAAGAGGGTCAGTGACGTACTTTGTTTGATGTGTATGGGGAGTCTATTCCAGAGATGGGGCAGCCTCTGGGAGACAAACCTGTCTCTCCAGCAGGTTTTGTTGATGTCTCATATTAGATTTAAGCATTTCGATCAGGTACTACACGAGGACTTAGACTTATGGACATGGAGCATCTCTAGTAGAGCAGGGTCTGTGATTGCCTTGTAGGCAAGACACAGATCACTTCTGAGCAATCTGTATGATACATATTAGAATTATAGTGATTTGAGGCCATGGATTCTCTTTGTGAGGTATTTCTGTGGCCTTTCTAGTTGGTGCAGATGTTTGGAGAGGTACATACCAAATGGGGCATTGTACTCAATTATTGACCTAATGAGGGAGGAGTACAGAGAGTTAATAACCTCATTTTTTATGGATGTAATCCCTTTACTTATGAGATGAACCAAGTAAAAGGTTTTTCTGACCACTGCTGCTACATGATGGTCAAATGTGAGATTCAAAAAAGAAGCAGGTGCCAGTGGAACCCTTGCACGGCCAAACAGGAGAAAATCAAGAACAAAAAAAAGAACAAAAAAAAAATGTGAGATTGTCAACCTGAGTACCCAGGTCTCTAATCACTGGTTGTGGGCTAAGGAGGTTGCCATTAATGTGGTAATTAGCAGGGGCTATATTTTTGCTGAATGGTATGATAATACATTGTTGGGTGTTTAACTTATGGCCGTGACTTTGGCACCCATCATTTGTTGCTGTGAGACCCTCTTGTAGTAGTTATCATCATTAGGGGAGTCAATGACAGCACCCAACTTACAGTCATCCGCAAACTTGGTCAGCCACAAGCCTTTTGTCTTTGCCTGCACCTCTGAGAAGCAGATGCCAAGCAATAGGTGTCCCACGACAGATCCCTGGGGGACACCACCAGTGACAGGTCTGCTGTCGAAGGGGGTGGCACCTATTTTGACCTGGTGAGTCCTATCAGTGAGCCAGTTGGCTACCCACCTGATGAGATAGGGATTTACACCAAGTTGTGTTAGCTTTTTGATGATGCCCGAGTGGGGGATTGTGTCAAAGGCTTTGGCCAAGCCAAGGTAAGTTCTATGAAATGACTCTCCCTCATCCAGTGCCTTGGTGACAGTCTCAAAAAAGTCAACCAAGTTCAACAGGCAAGATCTGCCCTTGACAAATCCAAAACTGGGTGGGGTCAAGTGCTAGCTCATTGCCTACGTCCTTGTTTATGAGGTCCATAATAATAAGGTCCATGGCCTTACAGATCAGACTTGTCAAGCTAATGGGGCAATAGTTTCCAGGGTCAGTAGTGGCACCACCTTTGTGCAAAGGGATGACAATGGCAGTTCTCCACTCTGCTGGAATGAAGCCTGGACTTAGGCTGTGATTGAATAGGGTGCTCAATGGTGAGGCTAGTTCTTGCTGGAGATGTTGCAGAATACAGCCTGGGATACTGTCTGTATTTTGCAACATCTCAAGCAAGATCTCAATTGCCTCTTAGGAGCCATGACCACCATATCATGTACACACTCAGGACACTGAAGCACAAATTTCAGTATGATTCAATGAATGAACACCAGATTATGCACACACTAAGGTCACTGAAGAATAAATTCCAGTATGATTCAATGAATGACCACCAGATCATGCACACACTCAGGTCCCTGAACCACAAATTTCAGTATAATTCAATGAATGACCACCAGATCATGCACACACTTAGGTCACTGAACCACAAATTCCAGTATGTCAATGAATGACCAACTGATCATGCACACACTCAGGTCACTGAACCACAAATTCCAGTATGATTCAATGAATGACCACCAGATCATGCACACACTCAGGTCACTGAATCACAAATTCCCGTATGATTCAATGAATGACCACCAGATCATGCACACACTCAGGTCACTGAACCACAAATTTCCATATGATTCAATGAATGACCACCCGATCATGCACACACTCAGGTCACTGAACCACAAATTCCCATATGAGTCAATAAATGACCACTAGATCATGCACACACTCAGGTCACTGAACCACAAATTCCCATATGATTCAATGAATGACCAACAGATCATGCACACACACAGGTCACTGAACCACAAATTCCTGTATGATTCAATGAATGACCACGAGATAATGCACACACTCAGGTCTTTGAACCACAAATTCTAGTATGGTTCAATGAATGACCACCAGATCATGCACACACTCAGGTCACTGACCCACAAATTCCCATATGATTAAATGAATGACCACCACATCATGCACACACTCAGATCACTGAACCACAAATTCCCATATGATTCAATGAATGACGACCAGATCATGCACACACACAGGTCAATAAACCACAAATTCCCATGTGAGTCAATGAATGACTACCAGATCATGTACACATTCAGGCCACTGAGCCACACATTCCCATATGGTTCAATGAATGACCACCAGATCATGCACACACTCAGGTCACTGACCCACATATTCATGTATGGTTCAATGAATGACCATTAGATCATGCACACACTGAGGTCACTGAACCACAAATTCCTGTATGGTTCAATGAATGACCACCAGATCATGCACACACTCAAGTCACTGAACCACAAATTCCCATAGGGTTGAATGAATGATCACCAGATCATGCAAACACTCAGATCACTGAACCAGAAATTCCTGTATCGTTCAATGAATGACCACCACAATCATGCACACACTCAGGTCACTGAACCACAAATTCCCATATGGTTCAATGAATGACGACCAGATCATGCACACACTCAGGTCACTGAACCACAAATTTCTGTATGGTTCAATGAATGACCACCAGATCGTTCACATGCTCAGGTCACTAAACCACAAATTCCCATATGGTTCAATGAATGACCACCAGATTGTGCCCACACACTCAGTTCACTGAACCACAAATTCCTGTATGGTTCAATGAATGACCACCAGATCATGCATACACTCAGGCCACTGAACCAGAAATTCCCATATGGTTAAATGAATGACCACCAGATCGAACACACACTCAGGTCACTGAACCACAAACTCCCATATGGTTCAATGAATGACCACCAGATCATGCACACACGCAGGTCACTGAACCAGAAATTCCCATATGGTTCAATGAATGACCACCAGATCATGCACACACTCAGGGTCACAGAACCACAAATTCCCATATGGTTCAATGAATGACCACCAGATCATGCACACACTCAGGTCATTGCACCAAAAATTCCCATATGATTCAATGAATGACCACCAAATCATGCACACACTCAGGTCAATGAACCACAAATTCCCGTATGGTTCAATGAAAGGCTACCAAATCGTGCATACACTAAGGTCACAGAACCAGAAATTCCCATATGCTTCAATGAATGACCACCAAATCATGCACACACTCAGGTCACTGAACCACAAATTCCCATATGGTTCAATGAATGACCACCAGATCATGCACACACTCAGGTAACTAAACCACAAATTCCTGTATGGTTCAATGAATGACCACCAGATCATGTGCACACTCAGGTCACTGAACCACAAATTCCTGTATGGTTCAATGAATGACCACCAGATCATGTGCACACTCAGGTCACTGAACCACAAATTCTCATATGGGTCAATGAATGACCACCAAATTGTGCATACACTCAGGTCACGAAACCAGATATTCCCATATGCTTCAATGAATGACCACCAGATCATGCACATACTCAGGTCACTGAACCACAAATTCCCATATGGTTCAATGAATGACCACCAGATCATGCACACACTCAGGCCACTGAACCACAAATTCATGTATGGTTCAATGACTGACCACCAGATCATTCACACACTCAGGTCACTGAACCACAAATTCCCATATGGTTCAATGAATGACCACCAAATTGTGCATACACTCAGGTCACTGAATCACAAATTCCCATATGATTCAATGAATGACCACCAGATAATGCATACACTCAGGTCACTGAACCACAAATTTCCATATGAGTCAATGAATGACCACCAGATCATGCACACACTCAGGTCACTGAGCCACAAATTCCCATATGATTCAGTGAATGACCACCAGATCATGCACACACTCAGGTCACTGAAGCACAAATTTCCATATGATTCAATGAATGACCACCTGATCATGCACACACTCAGGTCACTGAACCACAATTTCCCGTATGAGTCAATAAATGACCACTAGATCATGCACATACTCAGGTCACTGAACCACAAATTCCCATATGATTCAATGAATGACCACCAGATCATGCACACACACAGGTCACTGAACCACAAATTCCTGTATGATTCAATGAATGACCACGGGATCATGCACACACTCAGGTCACTGAACTACAAATTCTAGTATGGTTCAATGAATGACCACCAGATCATGCACACACTCAGGTCACTGACCCACAAATGCCCATATGATTGAATGAATGACCACCAGATCATGCACGCACTCAGATCACTGAACCACAAATTCCCATATGATTCAATGAATGACCACCAGATCATGCACACACACAGGTCAATAAACCACAAATTCCCATGTGAGTCAATGAATGACTACCAGATCATGCACACACTCAGGTCACTGAACCACATATTCCTGTATGGTTCATTGAATGACCACCAGATCATGTACACACTCAGGTCACTGAGCCACACATTCCCATATGGTTCAATGAATGACCACCAGATCATGCACACACTCAGGTCACTGAACCACAAATTCTGGTATGATTCAATGAATGACCACCAGATCATGCACACACTCAGGTCACTGACCCACATATTCAAGTATGGTTCAATGAATGACCATTAGATCATGCACAAGCTGAGGTCATTGAACCACAAATTCCTGTATGGTTCAATGAATGACCACCAGATCATGCACACACTCAAGTCACTGAACCACAAATTCCCATAGGGTGAATGAATGATCACCAGACCATGCACACACTCAGATCACTGAACCAGAAATTCCTGTATGATTCAATGAATGACCACCACAATCATGCACACACTCAGGTCACTGAACCACAAATTCCCATATGGTTCAATGAATGATGACCAGATTGTGCACATGCTCAGGTCACTAAACCACAAATTCCCATATGGTTCAATGAATGACCACCAGATTGTGCCCACACACTCAGGTCTCTGAACCACAAATTCATGTATGGTTCAATGAATGACCACCAGATCATGCACACACTCAGGCCACTGAACCAGAAATTCCCATATGGTTAAATGAATGACCACCAGATCGAACACACACTCAGGTCACTGAACCACAAATTCCCATATGGTTCAATGAATGACCACCAGATCGTGCACACAGTCAGGTCACTGAACCAGAAATTCCCATATGATTCAATGAATGACCACCAGATCATGCACACACTCAGGTCACTGAACCACAAATTCCCGTATGGTTCAATGAATGACCACCAGATCATGCACACACTCAGGGTCACAAAACCACAAATTCCCATATGGTTCAATGAATGACCACCAGATCATGCACACACTCAGGTCACTGCACCACAAATTCCCATATGATTCAATGAATGACCACCAAATCATGCACACACTCAGGTCACTGAACCACAAATTCACGTATGGTTCAATGAAAGGCCACCAAATTGTGCATACACTCAGGTCACGGAACCAGAAATTCCCATATGCATCAATGAATGACCACCAGATCATGCACATACTCAGGTCACTGAACCACAAATTCCCATATGGTTCAATGAATGACCACCAGATCATGTACACACTCAGGTCACTGAACCACACATTCCAGTATAATTCAATGAATGACCTTCAGATCATGCACACACTCAGGTCACTGAACTACAGATTACAGTATGATTCAATAAATGGCCACCAGATCATGCACACACTCAGGTCACTGAACCACAAATTCCAGTATGATTCAATGAATGACCACCAGATCATGCACACAGTCAGGTCACTGAACCACAAATTCCAGTATGATTCAATCAATGACCCCCAGATCATGCACACACTTAGGTCACCAAACTACAAATTCCAGTATGATTCAATGAATGACCACCAGATCATGCACACACTCAGGTCACTGAACCACAAATTCCTGTATGGTTCACTGAATGACTACCAGATCATGCAAACAGTCAGGTTACTGAACCACAAATTCCCTATGGTTCAATGAATCACCACCAGATCATGCACACACTCAGGTCACTGAACCAAAAATTCCCATATGATTCAATGAATGACCACCAGATCATGCACACACACAGGTCAATAAACCACAAATTCCCATGTGAGTCAATGAATGACTACCAGATCATGCACACACTCAGGTCACTGAACCACATATTCCTGTATGGTTCATTGAATGACCACCAGATCATGTACACACTCAGGTCACTGAGCCACACATTCCCATATGGTTCAATGAATGACCACCAGATCATGCACACACTCAGGTCACTGAACCACAAATTCTGGTATGATTCAATGAATGACCACCAGATCATGCACACACTCAGGTCACTGACCCACATATTCAAGTATGGTTCAATGAATGACCATTAGATCATGCACAAGCTGAGGTCATTGAACCACAAATTCCTGTATGGTTCAATGAATGACCACCAGATCATGCACACACTCAAGTCACTGAACCACAAATTCCCATAGGGTGAATGAATGATCACCAGACCATGCACACACTCAGATCACTGAACCAGAAATTCCTGTATGATTCAATGAATGACCACCACAATCATGCACACACTCAGGTCACTGAACCACAAATTCCCATATGGTTCAATGAATGATGACCAGATTGTGCACATGCTCAGGTCACTAAACCACAAATTCCCATATGGTTCAATGAATGACCACCAGATTGTGCCCACACACTCAGGTCTCTGAACCACAAATTCATGTATGGTTCAATGAATGACCACCAGATCATGCACACACTCAGGCCACTGAACCAGAAATTCCCATATGGTTAAATGAATGACCACCAGATCGAACACACACTCAGGTCACTGAACCACAAATTCCCATATGGTTCAATGAATGACCACCAGATCGTGCACACAGTCAGGTCACTGAACCAGAAATTCCCATATGATTCAATGAATGACCACCAGATCATGCACACACTCAGGTCACTGAACCACAAATTCCCGTATGGTTCAATGAATGACCACCAGATCATGCACACACTCAGGGTCACAAAACCACAAATTCCCATATGGTTCAATGAATGACCACCAGATCATGCACACACTCAGGTCACTGCACCACAAATTCCCATATGATTCAATGAATGACCACCAAATCATGCACACACTCAGGTCACTGAACCACAAATTCACGTATGGTTCAATGAAAGGCCACCAAATTGTGCATACACTCAGGTCAGAACCAGAAATTCCCATATGCATCAATGAATGACCACCAGATCATGCACATACTCAGGTCACTGAACCACAAATTCCCATATGGTTCAATGAATGACCACCAGATCATGTACACACTCAGGTCACTGAACCACACATTCCAGTATAATTCAATGAATGACCTTCAGATCATGCACACACTCAGGTCACTGAACTACAGATTACAGTATGATTCAATAAATGGCCACCAGATCATGCACACACTCAGGTCACTGAACCACAAATTCCAGTATGATTCAATGAATGACCACCAGATCATGCACACAGTCAGGTCACTGAACCACAAATTCCAGTATGATTCAATCAATGACCCCAGATCATGCACACACTTAGGTCACCAAACTACAAATTCCAGTATGATTCAATGAATGACCACCAGATCATGCACACACTCAGGTCACTGAACCACAAATTCCTGTATGGTTCACTGAATGACTACCAGATCATGCAAACAGTCAGGTTACTGAACCACAAATTCCCTATGGTTCAATGAATCACCACCAGATCATGCACACACTCAGGTCACTGAACCAAAAATTCCCATATGGTTCAATGAATGACCACCAGATCATGCACACACTCAGGTCACTGAACCACACATTCCAGTATAATTCAATGAATGACCTTCAGATCATGCACACACTCAGGTCACTGAACCACAAATTCCCATATGGTTCAATGAATGACCACCAAATCATGCACACACTCAGGTCACTGAACCACAAATTCCCATATGGTTCAATGAATGACCACCAGATCATGCACACACTCAGGTAACTAAACCACAAATTCCCATATGGTTTAATGAATGACCACCAGATCATACACACACTCAGGCCACTGAACCACAAATTCCTGTATGGTTCAATGAATGACCACCAGATCATGCACACATTCAGGTCACTGAACCACAAATTCTCATATGGTTCAATGAATGACCACCAAATTGTGCATACACTCAGGTCACGAAACCAGATATTCCCATATGCTTCAATGAATGACCACCAGATCATGCACATACTCAGGTCACTGAACCACAAATTCCCATATGGTTCAATGAATGACCACCAGATCATGCACACACTCAGGCCACTGAACCACAAATTCATGTATGGTTCAATGAATGACCACCAGATCATTCACACACTCAGGTCACTGAACCACAAATTCCCATATGGTTCAATGAATGACCACCAAATTGTGCATACACTCAGGTCACTGAATCACAAATTCCCATATGATTCAATGAATGACCACCAGATAATGCACACACTCAGGTCACTGAACCACAAATTTCCATATGATTCAATGAATGACCACCAGATCATGCACACACTCAGGTCACTGAGCCACAAATTCCCATATGATTCAGTGAATGACCACCAGATCATGCACACACTCAGGTCACTGAAGCACAAATTTCCATATGATTCAATGAATGACCACCCGATCATGCACACACTCAGGTCACTGAACCACAATTTCCCATATGAGTCAATAAATGACCACTAGATCATGCACACACTCAGGTCACTGAACCACAAATTCCCATATGATTCAATGAATGACCACCAGATCATGCACACACACAGGTCACTGAGCCACAAATTCCTGTATGATTCAATGAATGACCACGAGATCATGCACACACTCAGGTCACTGAACCACAAATTCTAGTATGGTTCAATGAATGACCACCAGATCATGCACACACTCAGGTCACTGACCCACAAATGCCCATATGATTGAATGAATGACCACCAGATCATGCACGCACTCAGGTCACTGAGCCACACATTCCCATATGGTTCAATGAATGACCACCAGATCATGCACACACTCAGGTCACTGAACCACAAATTCTGGTATGATTCAATGAATGACCACCAGATCATGCACACACTCAGGTCACTGACCCACATATTCAAGTATGGTTCAATGAATGACCATTAGATCATGCACAAGCTGAGGTCGTTGAACCACAAATTCCTGTATGGTTCAATGAATGACCACCAGATCATGCACACACTCAAGTCACTGAACCACAAATTCCCATAGGGTGAATGAATGATCACCAGACCATGCACACACTCAGATCACTGAACCAGAAATTCCTGTATGATTCAATGAATGACCACCACAATCATGCACACACTCAAGTCACTGAACCACAAATTCCCATATGGTTCAATGAATGATGACCAGATTGTGCACATGCTCAGGTCACTAAACCACAAATTCCCATATGGTTCAATGAATGACCACCAGATTGTGCCCACACACTCAGGTCTCTGAACCACAAATTCATGTATGGTTCAATGAATGACCACCAGATCATGCACACACTCAGGCCACTGAACCAGAAATTCCCATATGGTTAAATGAATGACCACCAGATCGAACACACACTCAGGTCACTGAACCACAAATTCCCATATGGTTCAATGAATGACCACCAGATCGTGCACACAGTCAGGTCACTGAACCAGAAATTCCCATATGATTCAATGAATGACCACCAGATCATGCACACACTCAGGTCACTGAACCACAAATTCCCGTATGGTTCAATGAATGACCACCAGATCATGCACACACTCAGGGTCATAAAACCACAAATTCCCATATGGTTCAATGAATGACCACCAGATCATGCACACACTCAGGTCACTGCACCACAAATTCCCATATGATTCAATGAATGACCACCAAATCATGCACACACTCAGGTCACTGAACCACAAATTCACGTATGGTTCAATGAAAGGCCACCAAATTGTGCATACACTCAGGTCACGGAACCAGAAATTCCCATATGCATCAATGAATGACCACCAGATCATGCACATACTCAGGTCACTGAACCACAAATTCCCATATGGTTCAATGAATGACCACCAGATCATGCACACACTCAGGTCACTGAACCACACATTCCAGTATAATTCAATGAATGACCTTCAGATCATGCACACACTCAGGTCACTGAACTACAGATTACAGTATGATTCAATAAATGGCCACCAGATCATGCACACACTCAGGTCACTGAACCACAAATTCCAGTATGATTCAATGAATGACCACCAGATCATGCACACAGTCAGGTCACTGAACCACAAATTCCAGTATGATTCAATCAATGACCCCCAGATCATGCACACACTTAGGTCACCAAACTACAAATTCCAGTATGATTCAATGAATGACCACCAGATCATGCACACACTCAGGTCACTGAACCACAAATTCCTGTATGGTTCACTGAATGACTACCAGATCATGCAAACAGTCAGGTTACTGAACCACAAATTCCCTATGGTTCAATGAATCACCACCAGATCATGCACACACTCAGGTCACTGAACCACAAATTCCTGTATGGTTCAATGAATGACCAACAGATCATGCACACACTCAGGTCACTGAACCAAAAATTCCCATATGGTTCAATGAGTGACCACCAGATCATGCACACACTCAGGTCACTGAACCACACATTCCAGTATAATTCAATGAATGACCTTCAGATCATGCACACACTCAGGTCACTGAACCACAAATTCCCATATCATTCAATGAATGACCGCCAGATCATGCACACACACACAGGTCACTGAACCACAAATTCCTGTATGATTCAATGAATGACCATGAGATCATGCACACACTCAGGTCACTGACCCATAAATTCCCATATGATTCAATGAATGACCACCAGATCATGCACACACACAGGTCAATAAACCACAAATTCCCATGTGAGTCAATGAATGACTACCAGATCATGCACACATTCAGGTCACTGAACCACATATTCCGGTATGATTCAATGAATGACCACCAGATCATGCACACACTCAGGTCACTGACCCACATATTCAAGTATGGTTCAATGAATGACCATTAGATCATGCACACACTGAGGTCACTGAACCACAAATTCCTGTATGGTTCAATGAATGACCACCAGATCATGCACACACTCAAGTCACTGAACCACAAATTCCCATAGGGTTGAATGAATGATCACCAGATCATGTACACACTCAGATCACTGAACCAGAAATTCCTCTATGGTTCAATGAATGACCACCACAATCATGCACACACTCAGGTCACTGAACCACAAATTCCCATATGGTTCAATGAATGCCGACCAGATTGTGCACATGCTCAGGTCACTAAACCACAAATTCCCATATGGTTCAATGAATGACCACCAGATTGTGCCCACACACTCAGGTCACTGAACCACAAATTCATGTATGATTCAATGAATGACCACCAGATCATGCACACACTCAGGCCACTGAACCAGAATTTCCCATATGGTTAAATGAATGACCCCCAGATCGAACACACACTCAGGTCACTGAACCACAAATTCCTGTATGGTTTAATGAATGACCACCAGATCATGCACACAGTCAGGTCACTGAACCAGAAATTCCCATATGATACAATGAATGACCACCAGATCATGCACACACTCAGGTCACTGAACCACAAATTCCCGTATGGTTCAATGAATGACCACCAGATCATGCACACACTCAGGGTCACAGAACCACAAATTCCCATATGATTCAATGAATGACCACCAAATCATGTACACACTCAGGTCACTGAACCACAAATTCCCGTATGGTTCAATGAAAGGCCACTAAATTGTGCATATACTCAGGTCACGGAACCAGAAATTCCATATGCTTCAATGAATGACCACCAGATCATGCACATACTCAGGTCACTGAACCACAAATTCCCATATGGTTCAATGAATGACCACCAGATCATGCACACACTCAGTTCACTAAACCACAAATTCCCATATGGTTCAATGAATGACCACCAGATCATGCACACACTCAGATCACTGAACCAGAAATTCCTGTATGGTTCAGTGAATGACCACCAGATCATGCAAACAGTCAGGTTACTGAACCACAAATTCCCATATGGTTCAATGAATGACCACCAGATCATGCACACACTCAGGTCACTGAACCACAAATTCCTGTATGGTTCAATGAATGACCAACCGATCATGCACACACTCAGGTCACTGAACCAAAAATTCCCATATGGTTCAATGAATGACCACCAGATCATGCACACACTCAGGTCACTGAACCACACATTCCAGTATAATTCAATGAATGACCTCAGATCATGCACACACTCAGGTCACTGAACTACAAATTCCAGTATGATTCAATAAATGGCCACCAGATCATGCACACACTCAGGTCACTGAACCACAAATTCCAGTATGATTCAATGAATGACCACCAGATCATGCACACACTTAGGTCACCGAACTACAAATTCCAGTATGAGACCACCAGATCATGCACACACTCAGGTCACTGAACCACAAATTCCTGTATGGTTCAATGAATGACCAACAGATCATGCACACACTCAGGTCACTGAACCAAAAATTCCCATATGGTTCAATGAATGACCACCAGATCATGCAGACACTCAGGTCACTGAACCACACATTCCAGTATAATTCAATGAATGACCTTCAGATCATGCACACACTCAGGTCACTGAACTACAAATTCCAGTATGATTCAATAAATGGTCACCAGATCATGCACACACTCAGGTCACTGAACCACAAATTCCAGTATGATTCAATGAATGACCACCAGATCATGCACACAGTCAGGTCACTGAACCACAAATTCCAGTATTATTCAATCAATGACCACCAGATCATGCACACACTCAGGTCACTGAACTACAAATTCCAGTGTGATTCATCGAATGACCACCAGATCATGCACACACTCAGGTCACTGAAGCACAAATTCCAATATTATTCAATGAATGACCACCAGATCATGCACACACTCAGGTCTGTGAACCACAAATTCCAGTATGATTTAATGAATGACCACCAGATCATGCACACACTCATGTCACTGAACCACAAATTCTAGTATGATTCAATGATATCCAACCAGTTGTAAATGACCTGAGAATTCGTCCCTGGCATACAAAAAGAGAAACATGATATAGCTCTCGGACAATGTGTTGCAGGCCAGTATGACCCTAAATATGGGCAGCATTCTACCTTCTCTAAGGATAATATCAAAATATGAAAATAAGATAAATGACTAATAATTGGTGTTATTTGAAAGTTGTGCAGTATCTATCAGCCTGGGTGGATATGGGTAACAGATTTATTTATTATTTCACATTTGTTAACCGGGTTGGTCCAGCTGAGTTACAAAACAAAAAACATTTTCGGTGGAGACCTGAGGAGAAAAGCTCCAATAACTTCTGCAGCAATAAAAAGTAAAAGAAACTTTATAAATAAGATAAAATAGAGTACAACCTGAAGTGCCGGTGTACAGAACACATTATAGTTGTCAGATAAGAAAGTGTAAGTACTAAAAATATAAACATACAAAACGTTTAGTCACAGTGCTGAAAAGCTAGCATGTTCTAATATTTACAAGAATTAGAAGTAATGCCAAGACACTTCCTAAGTCGAGGTTGTAGAATGCGAATAGACAAGAGGTATACGGGAGGTTAAGTGGGGTGATTGCAGTGACAGATCTTGCAGTTAAGCAGGTGATCTTTTAATGGCTTTTTAAAGTTGTTGGCATGCGTTATTCTGATATGTAATGGGAATTTGTTCCAGCTATGAGAGACAGAGTATTTATAAAGTTTTTTGCCTATATTTTTCCAGGATTTATAGGTCAGTAGTAAGAGTTGGTTGGAACTACAAAGAGGACGATTGGTGGTGTAATAGGACAGAAGTTTGGAAAATGATGTGTAGGTAGTGGGGTTATTGTGAAGTGAGTGAGCAGTTTGGAGTAAACTGATGTGGGAGTTCAAGCCAGTGAAGTTTCTGTAGGTCCAAGCAGTGGTGGGAGGAGGAGGGATGATTTACAGCAAATCTAGCAACTTTATTGCATGTTGATTCAAGTTTGTGAATAAGGGAAGATTGTAGGTTAGTCAGGATAGGAAAGGCATTTAGCAGGGTGGGTAGTAAGAAAGTTTGAGCAAGGGCATGTTTGGATTCTGCACTAAGATATTTTTTTATTTCTTTAAAGTAGGACTAATTTTTGGTGGGTTTTTTGATGCTTTGTTGGAAATATAGGTCAAATTTTAATAGGTCATCAATAATGATGCAGAGGAATTTAGTTTGTTTTCCAACTTTTATAATAGTGTTGTTGAGATAAGAGATTGAAATGGTAGATTTACAGTGGGAGAGGGAGTTAGGGAGGAAAAGGCGGAGCTTTGTTTTATTGGGATTGAGGATTGTCATTGAGCCATCTTTCTACAGAATAAAAGGAGTTTTGTGCAGTAGTTAACAGGTCTGACAAGTTTTTAGAGAAAGATATCAACATGGAGGAGTGACCGCAAGAAGTATGGATGTTGTTGTTGAAGATGTTGAATAGCAGAGGGCAAGGATGGAGCCTTGGGATTCCCAAGTTTTGATAGAGAGGAAAGAGGAACAAGAGTTAAACTATTTAACTGACTGTAGTCTGTTAGAGAGGTAGGTGGAGAAACAGTTGAGGGCAGTGTGAGAGAGATTGAGATGGGATAGCTGGAGAGGAGTAGAGAGTGAGAAAGTGTCAACGGTTTTAGTTAGATCGAGGAACAGAGAAGATACAAGTATGTTGTTGTCTCTGGTTATAGCAGCAGTTTCAGCGAAAGAAATAAGGGCAGTGGAGGTGCTGTGTTTAGGGTGAAACCTGTGTTGTGTAGGAGTGAGGACATTTTCTTGAATAAGATATGTAATTAGTTGAGAGATCACAATTCTTTGCTGGGAATGGTCTGCACCTTTCTCCACTAGGCTTTTGAATATTGGCTAGCACCTTTCCCAACCCCCATAGTTCCTTTTTAAACTTTCCCAACCTGATAGTCCTTCCAACATAGCAAAATCAACACAAGAACATTTAAGGTGTTACTGCTCAATGCCAGGAATCTAAACAAGAAACCCTAGTCCCTGTAATCTCTCCTCACCCCAGAAAATATAGAGATCTGTGCAGTTGTTGAGACATGGTTTACAGCCATGAAGAGCACCCCAGCAGTTCAAAGTATAATATTTTCCACATGTCTAGAGCAGCTACTGCACAAGAAAGAACAAACACTGGAGGTGTCTCTATTTCCATTAAAAACAAACACCTTAATGCTGGTCAGTAAGCATGCTGCAACTGAACTTCTCCATGTCCAAATCATCACAGACAAAGTCTAATATTATATCCTACAAGCTATGCATAGGTTCATAGGTTCATAGGTCAGTACTAGGCTAACTGCCCTTATGGGCAATTTTAAGTCTAGCCAGTTACCCCATGTCAGAATCAAATCCTGCACATTGTGTTTTTAAGGTAAGCACCTTAACCGTTACGCCAACCTCCCACTCATGTTTACTGACCACATCCCCCTCTGTGACCCAGGAAACTCATAACACAGATTTAAACATAGTTCTATTGATCTAATACTGTTGGACTAATTCTAGTTGTCCTGATAGGTCTTGTTTGATGCTATTAAGGAGGCATCCTGGGATATTATAAGGACACATCAATTCAGTGTTCTTGGCCTTAGAGAGTATATTGAGAACCTTTTCCCCTAGTGATAGTTGGATGAGTTATGGTTGAGGATATTTCCTGAGAGGTGTCTGGTGGTGAGAGGGTATAAATGGAGCTAAATTTGTCAGCCAGTATATTTGCTATACATATCTCTCAACCTCTTAGAGCAAAAAATCTGGACAAAACCTAAAATGATGGGGGGACAAATAGGGACAGATTTTAAATATTTCTCTTACAAACCTAGAAAGTTGATAGAATAATAGGATTTGCATTACCATGAATTTTCTGAAGGATGTGGAGACTTAAACTCAAATGTTTTTCATTATTTAATGACTTCAATACTCAGCTATTTGCCAGAAAAGTAAGATTTTAGGGGGAACACACCAAAAATATGAGGCAAAAATCTGGACATTCTACGAAAATCTGTTTAGTTGAGAGGTATGTTGCTATACTGTCTGGTCAGTATAGGTGGTTGCATTTACAGTTAGTTTGGCACATTGTTTTTTGTTGCCTTTGAGGTTGCAGACATAGCTGAAGAAAGCTTTCTGATTGTCCTTGGCCTGGAAGGCTATTTTTACCTCAGATTTGACAACCACTCAGGCCCATGCTTACATATACCCCTGAAAATAGCCGCTAGGGTATCAAAACTTGTCAAAATAAATTTGGGAAGCATGGCTAGGGGTAGTTAGCCTAGTAGTCACCTCTGAACCTATTAACCAATGATATGGCAGAGGCTACCTACTAGTTATGAACCCCTGAACCTATAAAACATGTGTTCTTTAGTGTAGACCATAGAAATGGTCTATCAACTTTTGCTAAAGAGTACTCCACCAAAAACTGTATCATTACTATAGAAACTAGAGCAGGCTTAACATACAAGGAAGGTGGTTATCAGACCATAGAAAACACTGAAGGAATTTATGTGTTACACTATGGGGCTAAGAGTCCAGAGGGTCAGGTACATGTGTAGGAAAGTAGAACAGAATTAAGTAAGGAAACAAGGACATCCAGCAAAGAGACGGATGACTTATGTGAAACGAGATCTGAGCAGTAAAGCATGACAGCTGAAAAACCATGCCATCTACCTCCCAACTCTGCAGTCACACACCTATTGCATACTTCCACTTCAAATATGTAGTTGTCAACAATACCGCTAACTACTTCAACAAACACCTTCACATACTCTCCAAACTGTCACACAAACATGGATGTATATTAGCATAGATTCTCCATAGTGGTGATATACACCCCAATCCCAGACCACATACTGCACAACATACCATCACGGCTACCATTCCACCCCTTCCTCACATTAAACTTCAGACTTTCTCATTCTTAACATGAACCTTAGAAGACTCATTAACAAAATCACAGACTTTCATGCAGTCATTGCACAATACTCACCAGACATTCTTATAGCAACAGAAACTTGGTTAAAACCCCATATAAGAGACCCAGACTCTCACAAGGTTATAGCATACACAGGTTAGACAGGAACAGGAAGAAGGGTGGTGGGGCTGCAATCTTCTACAAAGATAACCTAGACATAGACTACCTACCCATCAAATGCACTTATGATAAGAACTTTGATGTTCTAGTAACACGGCTCATAATCAACTCAAAGAAAAATATTACCATAATAGCCACTTACATAACTCCCAAGAATACTCCCACTGCCATTGAGGAACCCTTAGCCTGGACAGCCTCAACCTACACCCATGAAACCATTATTACAGGTGACTTCAACTTAGACTGGATCACTTGCACTGGTGATTACTCTTCCACCTTCATAACTCTACATGGTTTCTCCCAAACAATCCAGTTTCCCATTCGAACAGATAAACATAGCAAAAAGGAATCTATCTTAGACTGGTCACTTATTAACAGTACTACTCACAACTATCTCTCTGAATGCCTTCCAAATAAGTGACCATAGACCTACCTATTTAATCTGTCATCAGCTCAACTCACCCAGAATCATAGTTTACAAAGTTGTACAAAATTTCAAAAACTTCTCCAACGAAGCATTCTTAAACATGCTCAATAATTGCAACTGGACACCACTCCATCATCTCCAACTTGACCAGGCTATAACATACTTCAATGACACATTTCTAGCTATTCTAAATAGCTTAGCACCAACTTGTACATGTCATGTTAAAAATAAGAGATTGCACTGGATATCAGAGGAAACCATTAGACTTCAAAAACTAAGGGACAAAACTTGGTTTCAATACCAGTAAACAAAAGGCAATAAAAACTCTGCTAGCATACCAGCTGCTCCACAATCAAACAAAAAAACAACTCAAACTAGACAAAAAAAACATATTATACATCTATGCAAAACAAATATGAAACAATCCCAAAAAAGTTCTGGCAAGCAATTAACTCACTCCTCCACCCAAGTAAAGCTACAACCTCAGAACCAACAACCAATAACTAAAGTGTGAATATTGCCTCACAAATCAACACCTACTTTATAAACACCACCCTTTCCTTAGTTACAGGGAACAATTCCATCCCTCTGTCCCTGCCACCTAATGTGGAAACTAACAACTCTTTTGACCTCAAACCTGTCCCAACTAACACCATAGGATCAATGCTAAAAAATAAAACCTTCTTCCTTAGCAGCTGACCAACTCCCCAGTGAGTACTTCCAACTATCAGCTGATGTCATAGGTCTGCCTATCTCCATTCTGGTAAATAGGTCTATAGCAGAACAATATGTCCCAAAATTATGGAAAATTTCTATATCACCCCTCTATATAAAGGAGGAACACCAACAGAATTAAACAAGTACAGACCCATAGCCATCCTTTCTCCTTGTGTCATAATTCTGGAAAAATGTATTCACACTCAATTACTACAATGCCTGTTATTTCACAACCTTATCTCTCCCTCCCAACACAGTTTCAGACCAAAACACAGCATCACCATAGCCCTAATTAATTTCTCTAACACCATCAACCAACTCAGAAATTCAAACCAACAAGTAACATCAATCTATCCAGACATGTCAAAAGTGTTTGGCACTGTCTCCCATCAGAAACTCTTTTGTACTCTTGCCTCACTAAACATATCAAAGACTTCCCTCTCCTGGTTCCTAAGCTGTCTTTCTGACAGACAGCAAGCAGTATGATGAAAATCCGAACTCTTACCACTTCTGCCTGTCTCGGTCAGAGTCTCCCAAGGGTCCATACTAAGACCCCTTTGTTTCACCATCTTCTCTAATGATCTAGCCTCATCCACAACACATAGGTTCATAGGTTCATAGGTTCATACTAGGCTATCTGCCCTAGGGCATTTATAAGCCTAGCCAGAGTATGTTTGGCTTTCGCCACCCATTTTAAATTAATTTTGCTATGCCCTTTTTCGAGGTTTGTATACTGTGCCTCTGTCTAACAGTGACATAGAAGTGATACCCGGGGTAAACCTATGATCTCCCATCCACTCATCAAGATTCCTCTTGAAGAGAGTCAATGAGGGACTCTGCCTAACCTGGACTGGGATTTTATTCCAGAGTGAAGGGAGCCTCTGGGTTATGAATCTGTCCCTCCAGCATGTCCCATTTATTTCAGTGCTGAGGTTCAAGTCTCTCAAGCATGCAGCTAGATGGGATTTGGATTTTCTGAGGTGCAGCATGTCCATTAATTCCGGGTTGGACATGGCTTTATACATCAGGCACAGATCGCCTCTGAGCAGGTGGTATGCCACTAAGTAGAGCTGGAGTTTCTTTAACCGGGCAGCATATGGCATCTGTTTGAGCCCTTTGATCCTCTTGCTAATTAGGTTCGTACTAAGCTAACTGCCCTTCCGAGCCATTTTAAGCTTAGCCAATTATCCCTTGTGAGACTCAAACCCTGCATCTTGTGTTTGTAAGGCAAACACCTTAACCATTAGGCCACCCTCCCAAGGTACTTTTGGGGTCTTTCCAGTTGCTGCAGGTGTTTGGTAAGGTACATCCCAAAAGGGGCATTGTACTCAATTATGGGCCTGATGAGGGATGAGTAAAGAGGCATGATGACCTCCCCTAATCTAGATGTGAATCCCTTCATGATTAGGTGGGCTGTATAAAATGTTTTTCTAACCACTTTGGCCACGTGGTTGTCAAATGAGAGATTGCTATCAACTTGGGTCCCCAGGTCCCTAATTACTTCTTCTGTACTTAATGGATTACCACCTATGTGGTAATTTGTGGGCACTTTGTTTTTGCCAAAGGAGATGACTATACACTTTTTGGCGTTTAGCTTTAGGCCATGGCTCTGGCACCAGTTGTCTGTTTCTATGAGCCCTTTTGGAGGATGCTTGTGTCGGCTGGAGAGTCGATTATGGCGTCCAGTTTGCAGTCATCTGCGAACTTGGTCAGCCACAGTCCTTCTGTGTTGGCCTGTACCTCCGAGAAATATATACCAAACAAGAGAGGTCCCAGGACTGAGCCTTGTGGGATGCCACTTGTAACTGGTTTGGGGTCTGACATGGCTCCAGCAATTCTAACCATGTGGGTTCTGTCCTTGAGCCAGTTTGCAACCCATCTAGTGACATAGGGGTTTATATTTAAGCTGGAGAGCTTATCTATAATGCCCGAGTGGGGTATTGTATCGAAGGCTTTTGCGAGGTCCAGGTAGGCTGTGTGGACCACCTTCCCTTCGTCAGTGGCCTTGGTGACTGTTTCAAAGAAGTCGACCAGGTTTAAGAGGCAGGATCTGCCCTTAACAAAGCCGAACTGGGTAGGATCCAGTGTCTGTAGGTCCCCAATATCTTTATTTATGAGGTCCATGATGATCCTTTCCATAGCTTTGCAGACCAAGCTAGTCAGGCTTATGGGGAGATAGTTTCCAGGGTCCGTTGAGGCACCACCTTTGTGGAGAGGGACCACTGTTGCTGTACGCCACTCTTTGGGTACATATCCTGTAGTAAGGCTGAGATTGAACAGTAGTTTTATGTTTGGGTTTAGCTCTTCTTGGAGTTCATGTAGGACACAGCCTGGGACACTGTCTGGTCCCATTGATGCTGTGTTTTTTGCTTTGGAGAGGGCGGCTCTTACCTGAGCATCTGAGATGTCAGGACGGCAGCACTCTGCTGGGATAGATAGTTGCCCTTTTGGTGGGAGAGTTTGCGCTGAACCTGTCAGCTAGGATGTTGGCAATGTCTGTGGGTTCGGTGTATTTTTTGTCATTTTGGACTAATTCTGAGCATATCTGGGAATTCCCACCCAGGTTCCTAACATAACTAAAGAAAGCCTTGTGATTATCCTTAGTGTCCTGTGCAATTTTTCTCTGAAGCTGGCCTTAGATGATTTTATGAGTGCCCTTAGTTTTTTGCTAATACTGATCAGAGATGCCTTCCCTTTTTGGGATTTTGCTCTATCATGTAGTAGCTTCCTCCTTCTATTGTATAGTTTGTTTATGGCTGGGGTCCACCAGACAGGACGCCTGCCTTTGGAGGATTGGGTCTTGGTTTTATTTGGGATTGCATGATCCATGCATTCCTGAAGGTGTTCATAGAATGCATTTATAAAGGATTCTGCGGTCTGGGACATATTTTCCACAGGCCCGGGGCTTTGAAGGATTCCACCTCAGTTTTGAGGAGTGTGAAATTTGATTTAGAGAAGTTTTTTACTGTGGTTTTCTGGGCAGGGGGGGTCGGGATGTGAATATCCAGTGAGATCAGTTTATGGTCTGATCTTACCAGTGAGGGATACACTTCTGGTCTGGAGCATAGAGTCCCCATGTTGGTGATGATCAGGTCCAGTATGTTTTCCCCTCTTGTGGGAGTGGTAAAAAGTTGTTCCATAGCATGTGAGTTTATGAATTCTAGGAATCTTTGGGCTAGGGTGTTGGAGCTAGAGTAATGCTCCCAGTCTATGTTTGGGTAGTTGAAGTCGCCCAATATAATGGTGTTTGGAGAGACCTTCATATTTTCCAGTGTTCTCAGGAAGGCCGAGTGGGGTTTCTGGGTTTGGGAGGGTGGTCTGTAGCAGGCTATAAACTGGAAGGCAGTTTTACCCACTGTTAGTTGCACATGGATAGTCTCTGATGCTTTGTGCTTTGCCACCAACCTGGAGGTGTGGGTATCTTTGATGAATATCGATACTCCCCCTCCTTCTGTGGTTCGGTCCAAGTTTTTGGGCCGAAAAGCATGGTATGAGGTATAACCTGGTAGTGTTGGGGTGCTCTCGGGAGCCCTGAACCAGGTTTCTGTTACTGCACAGATATCGATGTTCTTCATGCTAAGGAGAGTTTGAAGTGCATGCATCTTAAGTAGTTCAGTATGCAGATGATTCAACTTTAATTTGCTCAGCAAATACCTTACCAGACCTCCAAATAGTAGCCCAACAAGCTTTTAATGAGATAGAAAGATATGTTAGTAAATCACAAACAATCCCCACCCTCAAAAAACACACAGTTAATGCTATTTACCAGTAGCAAATAATCACCGACCACACCTCCTTTCACCATTCTCTCAACAAACAGTCTTCCAACCAGTTGAGCATACAAAACTACTTGGCGTGACTAAACAAACTCAAATTTGACCAACACATAGCCACCACAATTAAGAAAAGTTCATGTTAAACTTGGCTCACTATATAGAAGCAAGCCATTCCTCACTGACAATACCAGACTAGCCATATCCAGAACCTTCATCCTCTCTGCATTCCTTTATGCTTTCCCCTTCTTTACCAACTCAAAAAAAAAAAAAAATCAGACTTAACCAAATTGGAAACTTGCTACAACAAATAGCCCACTTCGCAGCCAACCTTCCCCACCAAACCCACCACTGTATTGCTTTACATAAATTAAATTGGCTCGAGCTAACTAACCTTCTCCATCTCTACCAACTTAAATTCATACACAATATCTTTCATCCTGATTATTGCCCGGCCCTCAAGGAACTTGCTTTTCCCTGCTCGTGCCCATGAAGTCTAAAATCTGCAGACAGAAGCTCACAGTTAAAGCTAACAACACTCACGGTGATGCCCTATTCTCACATCAAATAGCCAAATTATGGAACTCTCTACCCCACACCCTCCAAAACACACTTGAATCTACCAGTTTCAAACTACTACTTGAGCATCTATTCAGAAACTGGCACTGCTCCTGCGCCAAGCCTGACTGACACGATAGCTGTAACTCTGCCACCACACTGTCCACTCCTTACCTCATTTTCTCCCTCTCATCGGTGTTACTACTGCTCATAAAAATATTAAGGAAATCTCATTTCTTCAGAAGTATTACTTAATATGTACACAGTACTAATTTTATTATTCTTGCACTGACCTTTACTGAAATGCTTGTGTGATTTTCTTTTTAGAACCTGTATCAACTAGAAAACAGTACTGAATACTTCTTCGTATAGCCTAAACGGATGGCGTGTATTCTGCATCTTACTACATA
>NC_056733.1:962677309-962684809 GCF_019279795.1 Protopterus annectens | reverse complement strand
CTCATGTACACAGACAACCCTCTCCTCCTCCCAACACACACAAATACATGTGAGAGATGCAACTATATAGCCAAACTGGAGGCTGAACTCTCTCAACTCAGGGCTGGCATGACCAGACAGGAGGAGATGGCAACCACACACACAACAATCCCAGTCCCACATAGACCTACCACAACTGCAAACTAAACACACAAAAACACAAAGACATACTCGGAGGCTCTAATAAAAAACTTACCAAAACAACAGAGGCTCCCAAAGCAGACATCCAAAAATCCACCACCTCAAAACAAAACACATGCAACACATACTTCAATAAATCAGTGTGTCGACCAATCGCAGCCCTTAAGGCCAAACACCTTGCCTGATACACTAGTAATAGGTGACTCCATAGTCAGACACACTGATGTCCCACTGACCAGGCTGAACAAGGAGAAGGTGACTGTGAGCTGTCTATCGGGAGCTAGGATCCGCCACATAACACACGCACTCAGGTCACTCCAAAGCAAGTACAAATATGACTCCGTCATTGTCCATGCTGGTGTGAATGACCTGAGACATACCTCCCTGGACTACATGAAAAGAGACATAGAGGAGCTCTCCGATTATGTAGCCCAGGCTGGTATGACTCTGACCCTGAGCAGCATCTTGCCCTCACCAAGAATGATACCACAATACAAAGACAAGATGATCAGCTTTAACAATTGGCTCAAGTACTGATGTCATTCTAAGGGGATCCAATGTCTGTCTGCCTGGGATGATATGATGGACAAGCCACGCTGTTCGCAAGGGATGGCTTACAACTGTCACCACTGGGCTTCCGGATATTGGCTAAGGCTCTTGCCACCCCCATAGTGCCTTTTTTGGGCAAGGCTCAAAAGACAAACCCACTTCCTTAGAAAACAAAAATGGAAAAAAACTAAGGGTAATGCTGCTCAACGCCAGAAGTCTAAATCTCAAGATGCAGGCACTTGATGCACTCCTCAGCATGGAGAACATCGACGTCTGTGCAGTAACTGAAACCTGGTTCAAGGCTCCTGAGAGCACCCCAGCACTACCAGGCTATACCGCGTATCATGCTTTTCGGCCCCAAAACCCGGGCCGAACCACAAAGGGAGGGGGAGTGTCCATATTCATAAAGGACACCCACACCTCCAGGTTAGTAGCAACACATGAAGTATCAGAGACCATACAGGTGCAACTAACCATAGGCAAAACTGCTATGCAACTGGTAGCATGTTACAGACCACCCTCCTAATCTCAAGAACCCCACTCAGCCTTCCTGAAGACATTGGAGGATATGAATGTATCACAAAATACCATCATACTGGGAGACTTCAATTACCCAAACATAGATTGGGTACATTATTCTAGCCCTAATACCCTAGCCCAAAGGTTCCTGGCATTCATAAATTCAAATGCACTGGAACAACTAGTCACCTCTCCCACTAGGGGAGATAATATACTAGACCTGATCATCACAAACATGGGGACAAAATGCTCCACACCGGAAGTATACCCCTCACTAGTGAGATCTGACCACAAACTAATCACCCTGGATATACATATCCCAACTCCACCCCCAGCACAAAAGACCACAGTGAAAAACTTCTCAAAAGCAGACTTCACTCTTCTTAAGACTGAGATGGTATCCTTTAAGCCCACTGTGCCAGTGGATACCACATCCCACAATGCCGAATCCTTCACAAATGCTTTCTATGGACATCTCCAAGAATGCATGGATCATGCAATCCCAAACAAATCCAAGTCCCTCTCCACCAAAGGTAAGCGTCCTGTTTGGTGGACCTCAGCCATAAACAAATTGTATAACAAAAGAAGGAAGCTGCTGCACGTCAGAGCAAAATCCCATGAAGGGAAGACAACTCTGATCAACATTAGCAAAAACTACGCTCTCTCATAAAAACATCCAAGGCCAACTTTGAGAGAAAAATCGCTAAGGACACTAAAGATAACCACAAAGCCTTCTTCAGCTATGTTAGAAACCTGGGTGGAAACCCTCAGATATGCTCAGAGTTGGTTCACAACAACAAAAATACACTAAACCCACAGATATTGCTAACATTCTGGCTGACAGGTTCAGTGCAAATTTCTCCCCTCCTTCATCCCCACAAGAAGAAATACTTATCCCAGCTGAATGTAATCTCCCTATCATCTCAGATGTCCAAGTGAGAACCACCCTAAACAAAGCAAAAAACACAGCATCAATGGGACCTGACGGTATCCTGGGGTGCGTGTTACGTGAACTCCAAGAGGAGCTAAACCCACACATAAAAATGCTATTTAACCTTAGCTTTACTTCGGGATATGTACCTGAACACTGGCGTACAGCAACAGTGGTCCCACTCCACAAGGGGGGTGCCTCTACAGACCCTGGAAACTACCGCCCCATAAGCTTAACTAGCCTGGTCTGCAAAGCTATGGAAAGAATCATTATGGAACTCATAAACAGAGACATAGGGGACCTACAGACACTTGACCCCACCCAGTTCGGCTTTGTAAAGGGCAGATCCTGCCTTTTAAACCTGGTTGACTTTTTCAAAACAGTCACTAGAGCCATTGATGAGGGCAAAGCAGTGCATACAGCATACCTGGACTTGGCTAAGGCCTTCGACACAATACCCCACTCAGGCATCATAGATAAGCTAAACAGCTTAAAAGTAAACCCTTATGTCACTAGATGGGTTGCAAACTGGCTAAAGGACAGAACCCATAAAGTTAAAATTGCTGGAGCAATGTCAGACTCAAAGCCAGTCACAAGTGGTGTCCCACAGGGATCTGTCCTGGGACCCCTCTTGTTCGGCATTTATTTCTCAGATGTTAAAGCAAACATGGGAGGGCTGTGGCTGACAAAGTTCGCAGATGACTGCAAACTAGGCACCATAGTCGATACACCAGCAGACACACACATCCTACAAAATGCCTCACTGAAATGGACAACTGGTGCCGTAGTCACGGCCTTAAACTAAATGCCAAAAAATGTATAGTCATCCCTTTTGGAAAAAACAAAGTACCCACAAATTATCACATAGACAGCAACCCACTGAGTACAGAAAAAGTAATCAGAGACCTAGGGACCCAAGTAGACAGTGACCTCTCATTTGACACCCACGTTGCCAAAGTGGTTAGAAAAACATTCTACCTCACACACCTCATCATGAAGGGATTCACATCCAGATCCAAGGATGTCATTGTACCCCTATATTCCTCCCTCATCAGACCCATGATTGAGTACAATGCCCCATTTAGTATGTACCTCAGCCGGCATTTGCAACAGCTGGAGAGACCACAAAAGTACCTCACCAAAAGGATCAAGGGTCTCCAACATATGTTTTATTCTGCCAGACTAAAGAAACTTCAGCTCTATTCAGTAGCATACCGGCTGCTCAGAGGTGATCTCTGCCTGACGTACAAAGCCATGTGCAATCAGGATCTGATGGACATGCTCCACCTCAAAAAATCCAAATCCATCAGGACCACGAGAGCTAAAGACTTAAACCTCGGCACAAGTATGAATAGGACAGGCTGGAGGGATAGATTCATAACCCAGAGGCTTCCCATGCTTTGGAACAGGATCCCAGTTCGTATTAGGCAGAGCCCCTCACTGACTCTCTTCAAGAGAAATCTTGATGAGTGGATGGGAGATCGTAAGTTTACCCCAGGGGTCACATCTGTGTCACTGCTAGACAGGGGCACAGTAAACTAATTCTATTATATAAGGGGACCTTCATTGTGTCACTACTAGACAGAGGCACAGTATTCTAGATTTATTCTGTACATTTTTGTACCATTTCATGGGGTGGCAAAAGCCACATCACTATGGCTAGGCTTACAAATGCCCCAGGGCAGATAGCCTAGTACTATACTATGAAACTATATATATATATATATATATATATATATATATATATATATATATATATATATATATATATATATATATATATATATATGTGTGTGTGTGTGTGTGTGTGTGTGTGTGTGTGTGTGTGTGTGTGTGTGTGTGTGTGTGTGTGTGTGTGTCTGTGTGTGTATGTATATCAATAAGGTCAGGCAAAAGTGGAGACATCAGCTGGAAGTGGAGAGTGACATGAATACATGGGTGAATATTTGTTTTATGCCTAGATATGCTAATAAATCATGTTGTTTTACAATATTAGTAACTCAGTGTATGCGACAACATTTTTATACTCCCCACAGGATAAGGGCGATATTCTCAAACACAGATGTTCACTGTCAAAAGAAACATGAAGAGGTGGTCACATGACAACATTTACCCTTGTTCCTGTCCATGTTTAGATATCTTTAAGGGTGATTTAGTGCATAACAACCTGGAGGGGATAATAGTGTTAGTAGCTAAAAAAACAATAAATAAAAACTGGAAATATAGGGTGTTTCCAACAATTAAAAATATCATAGTGATCAGGGATTAGTCATATGTCAGAGAAATATAAAATACCAATAAAATCGTATGGCAAAAGTATCTCTAAAATGGTTGCCTTGGAAACTTTCTAGAGAAAATATTAGTCACTGATGTAACTGGCAGGTTGGTGTGAAACAGCTGCACACTAACTATATTTGTTTCCCTTCCTTAGCAATGTTAAAAGTGTGAATAAATCCTGGCTACTAAAAGAAATAAGATTACAATCTGTTGTCTAAGGATAAAAAACTTAACAAGTGGCAACTGTTAAGAATCCAGCAGTTTATTTTTGTAGTTAATGGGTGGCCACATGTTAAACTGAAGTGTTAAAATATATTTGAAGTTAGCACCTATATGGTAAACACATAAGGAGATCAATAACAGATTTAGTTTGTTTATGCATTTGTTAATCAAGAAATACCTGATAGCACCAAATCGTCTTCCTCAAGGAAGAGTAAACTTGTCTGGTGGACAGCAGCAATAAACAAACTCTATAATAAAACGAAAACAAATGCTGTCCAGGACCAAGAAGGAGAAGGTGTCGAGTTGGAACAATCTCTCCTTTGTCTGAACAAGAAAATAAGGTCACTGATGAAATCCTCTAAGGCTAACGTCGAGTCCAAATTGGTCACATTCACTAAGGACAATCAGAAGGCCTTCTTCACATAATCTGAAATCTCAAAGGTAATACCCAAATCTGCTCTGAACTGGTGGCCAATAACACCACATACACAAATGTGGTAGATATAGCCAATCTGCTGGCAGACAGGTTCAGTGAAAACTTCAACCCCCTGCCCCCCCATCAGTAAACCAGGATATACCCAGCACCTGTCCCCTCCCTCATCACCAGAGAGCAGGTCTTTAATGCCCTCTCAAAGGCAAAAAATACAGTCTCCATGGGACCCGATAACATCCCTGGCTGTATCCTACATGAACTCAGGCATGACCTCTCAGCTCCATTAGACACCCTATTCAACCAAAGCCTGAGCACCGGTTTCTTCCCAGCCAAATGGAGGATAGCCACTGTCATCCCTCTACACAAAGGTGGAGCATCCACTGACCCAGACTAGCCGGATCTGCAAGGCCATGGAATGCATTATCATGGACCTTATAAACAAGGACATTGGCAACCTCCAAAAGCTTGACCCCACATAGTGTGGTTTTGTCAAAGGGAGATCATGCCTGTTAAACTTGGTTGACTTCTTTGAAACAGTCACCAAAGCCATGGACAACGAGAAGACGGTGCACACCACCTACCTTGACCTAGCCAAAGCCTTCAACACTATTCCCCACTTAGGCATAATAGATAAACCCTCTCAGCTAGGCAGCTAGGCATCAACACATATGTTACCAGATAGGTAGCTAGCTGGCTCACTGATAGAACCCACTTAGTCAAAATAGGGGAAACCACCTCTAGTAGTACACCCATAATGAGCGATGTACCCCAAGGATTGGTCTTGGGCCCTCTTCTGTTTGGGATATACTTTTCTGAGGTGCAAGCCAAAACCAGTGGTCTGTAGATGACCAAGTCTGCAGATGACTGCAAGCTGGGCACTGTCTTAAATTCCCCTAGTCAGGTGAACATCCTTCAAGAGGGCCTTACCCAAACTAATGACTGGTGCCAGAAGCATGGCCTCAAACTGAATGCCAAGAAATGCATCATTATCTCCTTTGGGGAAAATGGCATCTCCACTAATTATCACATTAATAACAATGTACTAAGCACACAATCAGCTGTGGGGGACTTGGGCACCCAGGTTGACAGCAACCTGACTTTTGAAGACCATGTTGCCTCCATTGTATTGAAGGCTTTCTACATGGCCCACCTCATAAATAAGGGTATTTCATCCAGGAACAAGGAGGCCATAACATCCCTGTACTCCTCCCTTATCAGACCCATTATAGAGTACAGTGCCCCCTTCAGCATGTACATTGCCAAACACATCAAGCAGCTGGAAAGACCACAGAGGATCCTGACCAGGAAAATTCAGGGTGTCAAACACCCATTCTATACAGACATGCTAAAAGACTCTCTCTACTCAGTCTCATACAGACTGCTCAGAGGTGACCTGTGTCTGGCATACAAAGCCATCTCAGACCCAGCCTTGATGGAGTTGTTGGATATCCATAAGTCAAACTCCACTCACGCAACCTGCACGCAAGGCCTCAGCCTGGTCTGTGACATTAATAGAACTTGTTGGCGGGATAGATTTGTGTCCCAAAGACTCCCCCATCTGTGGAATAGACTCCCTCTCCATGTCAAGCAGAGTACCTCTCTAGCCATCTTTAAGAGGAACCTGGATGACTGGATGGGAAACAGAAAATACACCCCTGGGATCCCATCTGTGTCCCTGCTAGACAGGGGAAACAGGTGCTGACTTTGTGGGAACATGGGCAATATTCTTGGCTAGACTTATAAGGGCCTCCGGGCCAATAGCCTAGTATCATCCTATGAACCTATGAAGTGAACCCACTGGGCACATATCCCCTTTTGAGAGGTGGCTAGGAGCATTGTTTTATTAAGTGATTTCCTAAAGTCACACTGTAGGCAAATAGATGTAAAAGGAATCAAATGCTATATCCTTTGGCTACAAGAATTAAATCATTAACAGTGCTAACTTCCACACTGGATAAAAAAAAAAATCATAAATATGTTTGCAAATATGTTTGGGGATTTACTGTGTTTACACTGCTTACTCTGTTGATTTATTGTTTGATTGTTTGCTGAAAAAGTGCCGAAGTGTTTTCTTTTCTTTTTTTGTAATAGTTTTCATGACACTGGCAGACAGCACTTTCATTAGATATTCTTGCTGAGTCAAATGTTGATGATCTTACCTATTGCTGTTTTGCCGGACTGTTGTACTGAAAATATGAAAAAAAAAATCAGCATTTAGTATTCCACTCAGAGAGACAATAAACAGCATGTAGTCAGCCTTTATGTCTTTGACTGTTTTTATTTTCACTAATGTAAGTACCTTGAACAAATAACTTCACTCTCATTAGTCACAAAAATTAAAAAAACGAGCATCATTGCTGTGTCAGTACGAGCGTCAGTGCTGTATCAG
>NC_056733.1:962634809-962672309 GCF_019279795.1 Protopterus annectens | reverse complement strand
AAAGTGCAGGGTTTGAGTCTCACAAGGGATAACTGGCTAGGCTTAAAATGGCTCGCAAGGACAGTTAGCCTAGTACTAATCTATGAACCTATGAACTTGAATAAGCCCTCTCATATAACAATAAACAAGACATCAAACAGGCTGTCAGCACATACACCTCTCCACTCACACAACATAATGTCAAGGCACATAAATGCACATACGAGGAGGTACTCACTAAGAGCCTAGAAAAACACCGGAGACCTCCGAAGTACAAACAACCCACACATACTGATGCACAAACAGAATCCACCACTACACATAACAACACACATAGCAGTGTCTCAACAATTAAGCTCAAAACCTAATATCTTGGTCATAGGCGACTCAATAGTAAGACACACAGATATCCCCTCACCTGATTCGACAAGGAAAATGTCATGGTCAGCTACCTGTCAGGTGCCAGGATCCATCAAGTCATTCAACCACAAGTACCAGTTAGACTCTGTTATAATACATGTTAGAGTGAATGACTTGAGACGTACCTCTCTGGACTATATGAAGAGAGACATGATAGAACTCTCAGATTATGTGTCCCAGGCAGGTATGTCCCTAGCCATAAGCAGCATTCTACCTTCACCTAGGATGATGCAACAATACAGACAAAAATTATTGATTTCAAAAATTGCCTTAGCTTCTGGTGTCACTGCAAGGGGATCAAGTATCTGTCAGCCTGGGAAGAGATGGTCGACAGACCGTGATGCTGTGCCAGAGATGGCCTTCACCTGTCTCCTCAAGGCTTTTGGATACTAGCAAGGATGCTTGCCCCTGCTATAGAGCCTTTTTTAGGCTATATCAAAACAACAAAACTTCCAATGTAAAACAATCCACTATAGAAAAACTCAAGGTCATGCTACTTAATGCAAGGAGCTTAAACAGTAAACTGCACCATCTGGGCAGTCACTGAGACTTGGTTTAAAGCTGCAGAGAGCACCCAAACCATACAAGGCTACAATGCCTTTCACACATTCTGACCTCATACCACATACAAGCATGTTAATAGCAGCATAGAGGCAGCTCTACCCACCAGTAAAAAGTACAGAACTAACTCAGAAAAACAAGCCACCCTGGTGGAAGCACAAAATCAATCGGCTGTATAACAGAAGGAAGAAAATTATGGCAAAAACTAGGAGGTGCAGTACCCAGCAGGATAAAAGCACCCTCACAAAAACAAGGAGGTGCAGCCCCCAGCAGGATAAAAGCACCCTCACAAAAACTAGGAGGTTCAGCACCCAGCAGGATAAAAGCATCCTCACAAAAACTAGGAGGTGCAGCACCCAGCAGGATAAAAGCACCATCACAAAAACTAGGAGGTGCAGCCCCCAGCAGGATAAAAGCACCCTCACAAAAACTAGGAGGTTCAGCACCCAGCAGGATAAAAGCACCCTCACAAAAACTAGGAGGTGCAGCACCCAGCAGGATAAAAGCACCCTCACAAAAACTAGGAGGTGTAGCCCCCAGCAGGATAAAAGCACCCTCACAAAAACTAGGAGGTGCAGCTCTCAGCAGGATAAAAGCACCCTCACAAAAACTAGGAGGTGCAGCCCCCAGCAGGATAAAAGCACCCTCACAAAAACTAGGAGGTGCAGCCCCCAGCAGGATAAAACCACCCTCACAAAAACTAGGAGGTGCAGCCCCCAGCAGGATAAAAACACCCTCACAAAAACTAAGAGGTGCAGCCCCCAGCAGGATAAAAGCACCCTCACAAAACCTAGGAGGTGCAGCACCCAGCAGGATAAAAGCACCCTTACAAAAACTAGGAGGTGCAGCACCCAGCAGGATAAAAGCACCCTCACAAAAACTAGGAGGTGCAGCCACCAGCAGGATAAAAGCACCCTCACAAAAACTAGGAGGTGCAGCCCCCAGCAGGATAAAAGCACCCTCACAAAAACTAGGAGGTGCAGCCCCCAGCAGGATAAAAGCACCCTCACAAAAACAAGGAGGTGCAGCACCCAGCAGGACAAAAGCACCCTCACATAAACTAGGAGGTGCAGCCCCCAGCAGGATAAAAGCACCCTCACAAAAACTAGGAGGTGCAGCACCCAGCAGGATAAAAGCACCCTCACAAAAACTAGGAGGTGCAGCACCCAGCAGGATAAAAGCACCCTCACAAAAACTAGGAGATGCAGCCACCAGCAGGATAAAAGCACCCTCACAAAAACTAGGAGGTGCAGCACCCAGCAGGATAAAAGCACCCTCACAAAAACTAGGAGGTGCAGCCCCCAGCAGGATAAAAACACCCTCACAAAAACTAGGAGGTGCAGCCCCCAGCAGGATAAAAGCACCCTCACAAAACCTAGGAGGTGCAGCACCCAGCAGGATAAAAGCACCCTTACAAAAACTAGGAGGTGCAGCACCCAGCAGGATAAAAGCACCCTCACAAAAACTAGGAGGTGCAGCCACCAGCAGGATAAAAGCACCCTCACAAAAACTAGGAGGTGCAGCCCCCAGCAGGATAAAAGCACCCTCACAAAACCTAGGAGGTGCAGCACCCAGCAGGATAAAAGCACCCTCACAAAAACTAGGAGGTGCAGCACCCAGCAGGACAAAAGCACCCTCACATAAACTAGGAGGTGCAGCCCCCAGCAGGATAAAAGCACCCTCACAAAAACTAGGAGGTGCAGCACCCAGCAGGATAAAAGCACCCTCACAAAAACTAGGAGGTGCAGCACCCAGCAGGATAAAAGCACCCTCACAAAAACTAGGAGATGCAGCCACCAGCAGGATAAAAGCACCCTCACAAAAACTAGGAGGTGCAGCACCCAGCAGGATAAAAGCACCCTCACAAAAACTAGGAGGTGCAGCCCCCAGCAGGATAAAAGCACCCTCACAAAAACTAGGAGATGCAGCCCCCAGCAGGATAAAACACCCTCACAAAAACTAGGAAGTGCAGCCCCAGCAGGATAAAAGCACCCTCACAAAAACTAGGAGGTGCAGCCCCCAGCAGGATAAAAGCACCCTCACAAAAACTAGGAGGTGCAGCACCCAGCAGGATAAAAGCACCCTCACAAAAACTAGGAGGTGCAGCCCCCAGCAGGATAAAAGCACTCTCACAAAAACTAGGAGGTGCAGCCCCTGGCAGGATAAAAGCACCCTCACAAAAACTAGGAGGTGCAGCACCCAGCAGGATAAAAGCACCCTCACAAAACCTAGGAGGAGCAGCACCCAGCAGGATAAAAGCACCCTCACAAAAACTAGGAGGTGCAGCACCCAGCAGGATAAAAGCACCCTCACAAAAACTAGGAGGTGCAGCCCCCAGCAGGATAAAAGCACCCTCACAAAAACTAGGAGGTGCAGCCCCCAGCAGGATAAAAGCACCCTCACAAAAACTAGGAAGTGCAGCCCCCAGCAGGATAAAAGCACCCTCACAAAAACTAGGAGGTGCAGCCCCCAGCAGGATAAAAGCACCCTCAGAAAAACTAGGAGGTGCAGCCCCCAGCAGGATAAAAGCACCCGAACAAAAACTAGGAGGTGCAGCCCCCAGCAGGATAAAAGCACCCTCACAAAAACTAGGAGGTGCAGCACCCAACAGGATAAAACACTCTCATCAAACTAACTAAACAAACAACTGGGAGGACAAATAAAGTCTATCAAAGCCAAATTTGATGTAAATTTGGCCTCCCAGTCCAAGGACAACTACAAGGCATTCTTTAGCTATGTCCGCAGCCTCAAAAGCAATGCACAATTGCGTGCAGAGCTCATTGTAAATGGAGCTATCTATACTGAGCCAGAAGATATAGCAGACTTACTGGCCAACAAATTCAACTCCAACTTTACCCCTCAACCTTCCTTCAGAAAATACCATCAAATATAACTTCCCTGCTATCACTAGTGAACAGGCCCTTAACGCTCTCTCTAAGTCAAGGAACACTGCATCAGTGGGCCCAGACAATATCCCAAGATGCCCTCTAAATAGTAGGAAACATGACCTATCAGGCCGTCTGGAATTGCTATTTAACTGTAGCCTCCAAATAGGCTTTGTGCCTCATGAATGGAGAACAGCAGCAATCATCCCTCTGTACAAAGGTGGGCTGTCTACACACCCTGGGAACTACAGACCCATAAGTCTCACTAGTGTTATATGCAAAGCCAAGGGAAAATTATCATGGAAATAATCAATAATGATAAAATCAACCTTCAGACACTGGACCCAACCCAGTTTGGTTTCATCAAGGACAAGTCAAGCCTACTCAACCTGGTGGACTTCTTAGAGAAAGTCACCAGAGCAATGGATGAGGGTAAAATGGTTCACACTGCTTAATTTGACCTGGCCAAGGCATTTGGCACAATTTCCATCTCAGGCATTATTGACAAACTCAAGAGGTTAGGTACAAATTCATATGTCACCCAGTAGATTGCCATCTGGCTTACAGACAGGACCCAAGAAGTTAACATTGGGGAATCTACATCTACAAAAATGCCAGTCACAAGTGGAGTCCCTCAGGGATCAGTCCTCGGACCACGTCTTTTAGGCATTTACTTCTCTGAAATAAAGGCTAATGTCAATGGTCTCTGGCTGACTACATTTGCACATGACTGCACATTAGGAGCTGTAATTATATCCCACACCAACACAAATGTTCTCCAGGAAGGAATGATGCAGTTAAAGAACTGGTGCCAGAGCCATGGACTAAAATGAATTTCCAAGAAATGCATAATAGTATTCTCCAGGAAGTCATTCAACCCTGTTAACTATCATATTGACAACACACTCCTTAGAGTTGACCTAGTAGTCAAGGACTTCAGGACACAAACAGACAGTAACCTTGCATCTGACCATCACGTGTCTACAGTGGTGATAAAATCATTCTATGTTACGCAACTTATAAACAAAGGTATGGCATCTAAGTCCAAGGAAGTCATTGTTCCAGTGTATTTGGCATTCATCAGACTTGTCATTGAGTTCAATGCCCCCTTTGGTATGTACCTAACCAGGCATATCCAACAACTGGAACATCCACAGAGGTTCCGCACTAAAAGAATGCAGGGCATAAGTAATATGTCTTATCCAGACCACCTCAAGGCTCTATCTCTGCATTCTGTCTCCTACAGGCTGTTGCAGGGAGATCTATGCCTGGCATACAGAGTATCATCGGGTCCCATTCTGTTGTGCCTTCTGCATATCAGCAAAACAAATAGCACCACAGTTACCAATTCTAAAGACTTAACTCTTGCCTGTAATATAAATAGGCCCTGCTGGATAGACAGGTATGCATCCCAGAGACCACCCTGTCTCAGGAACAGGCTCCCCATCCATGTGAAGCAGAATATGCCCGTAACCCGATTTAAGTGTAACTTGGACAACTGGATGAGGAACAGGAAATTCATCCCTGGCTTGGCTCCTATGTCTCTAATGGACAAAGGCAACCTGTAAATGGTTCATTTCCCAAGTACCTGCTTGTAAATATTTAATCTCCCAAGCCCTGCTTACACTTATCAATAGTACCAGAACTTGTCAGAGATTTGGGATGCATGGCTTAGGTTAAAAAGACCCTTGTGTTCGTTAGCCTAGTAATCACCAATGAACCTAAAGAGTTCCTTGAGCTACTCCAGTTTCAAATAACTACAGGCAAAATACCCTATCACATCACAGCTAGCTACAGGTCCTCCACCATGAACCAAGTCCTACCTGGACTTGCTAGACTCACTCAGTATAGCCAAACATTTTGGTCATGGGGGATTTTAACTATCCTTCCACTGATTGGGTGACTTGTACGAGCACAAACATGATCACTCTGCGGTTCCTTTATGCATTTATTTATTTATTTATTTATTTTATTACATTTTATTTTATATTTGTTTACCAGGAAAGTCTAACTTGAAACTAAATTAATTTTCAGTGGAGGCCTGGAGAGAAATGCTCTAGATGCATGTCTTTGTGACATGGGAGGAAACTGGAGAGAGGAAACCCACACAAACACAGGAAGGACATGCAGTGTCCACACAGTAAACTGGAGAGAGGAAACCCACACAAACACAGGAAGGGCATGCAGTCTCCACACAGAAGACACTCCAGTGACAATGCTACTGCTGCAGCATTGCACTGTTCCTGGATTTTGTTAATTCAAATTCCCTGGAACAGTTGGTCTGCACCTTCACAAATGGTTCAAATGTCCTAGACTTAGTGCTCACCAACATGGGGGGGTGGTCACTCCACTACCTCCTGTATGTTGCCCTACTTGGTAAGGTCAGGCATAAATCAATCTCATATGAGGTAAAGATCAAACCCGTGACCTCCACGGGAGCAAAAAAACTGAAACATTTCTCCAAAGCAAACTGTAGTGTACTAAGTGATGGTATAAAAAGTTTCAAAGCCCCTGCTAACACAGCCGACAATGACACTTAAGTAGAGGAAGACACAAAGGCCCTATACAGACACTTAAACAAATCTATTGAATCAGCTGTACCTGACAGCACTAAATCCAAGTCCTCCTGAAAAAAAAAACACCCCCCTAGGTTATAACAAAAGAAAGAAACTGATATCTGAGAACAAGGGGGAACTTACTCATCAGAGGAAGAGACCCTCCACAGCTTGCACAAGCAAATCATATATCTTGTAAAGTCCTCTAAGGCTAGTTACAAGACTAAGCTAGCATCCCTAGCCAAAGACAACCATAAGGCATTCTTTAGCTACATCTGAAATCTAAAAAGGAATGCCCAACTATGTGCTGAACTTATAGTGGATGGTACCTCTCATACTGAACCTGAGGAAAGTAGCAACCTGCTAGCTCACCCCCCCCATCCCCACAAGCCATACCCCAAAGGATACCTGACACTAGTCCTCTATCTAGTATCTCCAAAGAGCAGGTCATATCCGCGCTCTCCAAGGCCAAAAACACAGCCTCTGTAGGACCAAATAACATGCCAGGCTGCTTCCTAAACAATATAAAACAAGACCTAATGGAACCACTTGGCACGATCTTTAGCCACAGCCTGAGGACTGGCTTTGTTTCAGCAGAGTGGAGAGCAGCAATGGCAATCCCCTTGCACAAAGGGCAACCACCCAGGAAACTAGTGACCCATAAGCCTCACCAGCCTTATCTGCAAGGCCATGGAAAGAATCATCATGGACCTTATCAACAAGGACACAGGTGACCTTCAAACTCTTGACTCTACCTAGTTTGGTTTCAGTAAGGGTAGATCTTGCTTATTAAACCTGGTGGACTTCTTTGAGAATGTCTCCAAAGCCCTGGATGAGGGCAAAACAGTACATACTGCCTATCTTGATTTAGCCAAGGTTTTTGACACAACCTGCCACTCAGGGATAATTGAGAAACCCTGCCAGTTGGGGATGAACCCATATGTCACTAGATGGTTAGCCAACTGACAGAATGTACACTGTCAGAATTGAGGAGTCCACTTCCACCATTAGACCAATTACCAGTGGGGTACCACAAGTATCCATGCTGGGCCCTATACTGTTTGCACTCTATTTCTCTGAGATCCAGGTGAAAGTAGATGGTCTGTGGCTTACCAAGTTTGCAGATGAGTTCAAACTAAGCACAATCATTGAGTCCTCCAATGATGTAAACATATTACAGAAGGGGCTGACACAGACAAATGACTGGTGCCAAAGTCACAGACTAAAACTAAATGCAAAAAATTGCCTCATCATCCCATTTGGCAAAGTAGCTCCTGCTAATTATAATATAGATAGCACCCCTCTAAGCTCAAACCCAGTGGTGCGAGACTTGTGAACACAGGTTGATAGCAATCTAAACGTCAATCGCCATGTGTCTGTAGTGTAAGGAAAGCCTTCTACATTGTGCATCTCATAAATAACTCATTGCATCCAAGACTAAAGAGGTTATAACTCTGATGTACTCAACCCTTGTCAGGCCACTAACTGAGTGCAATGCTTCCTTTTGTATGTATGTCACCAGACACCTGCAGCAACTGGAGACACCCCAGAGATTTCTAACCAAGAGAATCCAGGGCCTCCAAAATGTGACTTACATGAAAAGATTGAAACTCTGTCACTGTACTCTGTATCATACAGGCTGCTGAGAGGCGACCTGTGCTGGCCTACAGAGCAGTCTCTTACTGTGCCCTAATGGAAATGCTACACATCCACAAATCAAATGGAACAAGAGTCACTCACTCCAGGGATCTCAACCTAGCCTATGACATTAACAAAACATGTTGGAGAGACAGATACATTTCTCAGAGATTGCCACTCCTCTGGAATAAGCTCCCACTTCACGTGAAGCAGAGCTCCTGAATGTCCCTATTTAAGTGCAGCCTTGATAATCAGATGGATAACCGTAAATTCACCTTAGGGATGGCAGCTATGTCTCTCATGGACAGGGATAGCCGGTGTTGATCACAGAATTGTTCTGCTAACAATGACCATCTAACTATGGTTAATTAAGATACACAGTTTTTTTGCACATCTAGGTTTATAAAGGTCCTATGGTCATTAGCTTAGAAACTCCTATGAACCTATGAACAAATTTTTGAACCTCTAACCTGGAGCGCTAAAGTAAAAGTTTTATACATAATATACTTCACTTGAGTATTATGTGTGATGCTTAAAAAGTCTTGACCAAAAAACATGTCTTCTTCCCCTTGCTGCAATCTGTTTATTCCTTATCTTTATGTTTTCCAAATAGATAGCATTTCAAGGTTTCCAAAAATGCGATACAGACATTGTTCCAATGAGCTGTGTGATAGAAATAAATCCTTTTTTTTTAATTTACGTTAAGTGCTGAAATAGTACTTGTAACTTTATTTGTAATATGTAATGACACACAGACTGTATAATGGTCAGGACAAGTAGTAGGCTCTTCCTGGACATTGTGTTTATCTGGTTTTAATGATTAGACAGAGAGAATCCACACATTTTTGTCTGTATGTCATGTGCCAATGAATAATAAATATATTAGAAGCATTCAGGTCTGGGTAAGAGCAGTGTCACCTAAATTTAATTGTTGGTCCATTTGAGGAGCTGTTTAGCAGAAACAGACATTTTACTGTCATTTGACAGCCTCGTTTCTTCACCACAGAAGATAAGGAGGAGAAATGTTTGTTAATTTTTTTCACCTTCTCTGAAATCAAGTATAACATTCAGTGTCTGTCAACCTAATCCCACTCTCAGTCCAGTACATCAATAGAAGATTGCTATCATCCAGATCTGACAATCAAGTGAAGGATGTAATTAGGACAAGAAGACCATTTTTGTCTCCACAGTAATGTAATATTTAAAGGAGGCTTGTTTCTCTACTGTAGACACCCCATGCATTCTTGCTAGAACAGTGACACAAGTTTGTCAAAATCTCTACCTGAGTAACTTCATAAGTTATTTTCAAAATGAGAAAAACACTTGGTTTGCATAAACTTCATAACTTCAAATTTCCAGCTTTTCTCACAAAATAGTGTAGTCTGTAAGATGTTCATATAAAATGTTTTTATCAGAGGTGAACACTTTATTGCTTTCTATATTTAATACTAAATTCCACATAACCATGCATTATGTGATTAATGCCCCAAAAGGTATAGGGCTAAGTATGAAAGCAGGTCGCAAACAAAATATTTTAGACAGTTATCCCCTTGAAAAATAGCTTTGTGTAGTATACTGTGATACTAAAATAATTCCAGTGAGTAAACCTTACTGATACAACATTAGGGACCCCAATTGTTTCTTAACTTATAACTAAAAGGTTTATTCAGGCATACCGTTACCTAAGCTCAGTTTGGTAAATCCAGAAAATCAGATAATGTCAGTGGTTCTTCCCATAAAAAAGACGGGTGATTTCTATTTCAGAACAAGGAATTCAGCGCAGCTTGGAGACTGGGTCCTAATTTATATTGTGATACTATGCATAGCCTATTTTGTAAATAGTAAAATGATTGTAGATTTTACAATATAGAACAATTGAAATAATCTATATAGAACAAAAGACAGGAAGAATAGTCATCAAACTGAATGACTAACATTTTTACGGGAAGCATCATGTCTTTGTCTGTAGACTTCATGTATTCCATGAATAGAGAAGGTATTCCTACCTACTTCATGTGGAAATATGATGATATACCAAGGGCACTAAAGTAATGCATGAGCTCACCTCATGGTACCTGGGGTAACAACAGACCGCCAACAGCAGTCCAATCGGTGCACAATTACACAACTATAAGATGATTAGCTGACAAATGCTTGATTTTCTAACTTAATATTCTTCATTGATTTTGAGAATGACCACAACTTACACGTAATATAGCACACAGGAGTAGAGCAATTACCCAGAGGTGATTGCTAGAACACAAAATAGCAACATATGTTTACTACAAACAGGGACAAACTATTATAGATAGCCTTCATTTATTTCAGGGCATTGGTTTTCTCTGCTGCCTTACACTATTTGGTTTAACAGTTCTTTTTCAGCTGGCCCGACTTCTTTGTGGAGTCTACATTTCCTCCTTCTATCCATGCATTTTTTGTTTATTTTCTGAGTTTCTTTCCAGATCTCAAAAGACATGCATTGGGTCAATCGATGATGTTCAAAAGTGCCTCCAGGTGTGTGTCTGTGTGTTTGTGCATGTGCATATACATCCCAATATATCTACTGGCATCTTGTCCAGGATTAGTTTATCTGCCTTGCATCCACTGAGGGCCAGGATAGGCTGTAGCTCCTTCTTGACCCTGAATTTGATAAAGCAGATAACAAAATGAATAAATCAATGCAAAACATGTTTAACTGCCTTTACATTTTTATAGACCTTGCTCAGGTTTAAGTATGTAAATATATGAAGATTAACATTTAACTGTTATACGGTGGTCTGTTGACTGCATGTGGTTGTTTACAGATTTGCTTTCTGCACATCAGGCTTATGAAAGGAGTATCTTGTTAATTTGTCTCATCCTAGCTCTCCCTGTCGATATTATATATTTAGATTTGAGTAAGATTTTTCCTTTACCACAACATGTCAAACAAAGTGATACTCAGGCTACCTTTAACTTAAGTCTCGATGACTGGGCAGGTAGGCACAAATTTACACCAGAGTTATCATGAAAGGTCTTGTTCAAATTGGGAGGTGAGAGCACTAGTATGGGGTTGGCAAGAACGTTTAATTGTGTTTATGCAAAAGTGCATAAAGCAAGGCAGATTATGGTCCCTGTCATTGCTTGTTCTGTGTTGTTCCTACGTTCTTATGTAGCAGGGCATGTAAAATTAATACAGCAGTTACAAAACCTTGAAATAAATTATGACATCACCAGATGGCTGCAGGACTAGATCAGAAATGTAAGAATAAAGGACTGAAGTTTAAAATTACGTTTCCTTCACACAATAAAAATGGACTCCCCTAGGATCTTATTTTAGGCCAAGCACTTTATAGCATTTACTTGCTGGACATTCTTATTAAAATGAAAATTTATTTAGTAAGTCCACAAATGATCGATTGAAGCCTGAGTAACAAACACCTGATGCTATAGCTTTCAGTCAGGCGTGCCTTATTTTGTGTTGCATTTTATATCAGATTAAGACTGCCAACATGCAGCTCATCTGGGGAGATTAAATAAGATAATGGACTACATGTGTGCCATATTGGGAAGTGGAGAATGGACTGAAAGCAAAATCAGTGGCATCTTATTGCAACTGAAAACTGTGTCTCATTATGCAATGGGTGTGCAGTCGCAGTTGTATGCTGTGCCAGGTGAGAGAGAAGAGATAAAAGAGCTGGCAGCAAATATGGAACCCTGTACAAAAGACATCAAGTCTACAGTTGCAGTACCACAGATGGTTGAAGCCTTGACTACAACCCAAATGACCCGGGTTCGACTACCTGTAATGGTGGTGGATGGACTGGGTGAGGGAGAATGGGACCAAGTGGGTGACACTGGCTCCCTAAACTGACAACACCTGCAGGAATGCAGATGTATCACTGGCAACACCTGCAGGAATGCAGATGTATCACTGGCAACATACCTGCAGGAATGCAGATCTATCACTGGCAGCATACCTGCAGGAATGCAGATGTATCACTGGCAACACCTGCTGGAATGCAAAGGTATCACAGGCACCATACCTGCAGGAATGCAGATGTATCACTGGAAATACCTGCAGGAATGCAGATGTATCACTGGCAACACCTGCTGGAATGCAAAGGTATCACAGGCACCATACCTGCAGGAATGCAGATGTATCACTGGCAACACCTGCAGGAATGCAGATGTATCACTGGCACTGCCAGGAATGCAGATGTATCACACTGGCAACACCTGCAGGAATGCAGATGTATCACTGGCAACATGCCTGCAGGAATGCAGATCTATCACTGGCAGCATACCTGCAGGAATGCAGATGTATCACTGGCAACACCTGCTGGAATGCAAAGGTATCACTGGCAACATACCTGCAGGAATGCAGATCTATCAATGGCAGCATACCTACAGGAATGCAGATCTATCACTGACAACACCTGCAGGAATGCAGGTATAAAACTGGCAGCATGAAAAGCCTGACATATCCCTGCTGCAAGTTCTGTGTTACCTTGGTGACAGGTTGCACATGTGCACTTACCTCCTGAGGCAGCTATAGCGGAGCTTACAGACTGCTGAGGAGATTGTGATAGGATATGCAGACTGTCCCTCTCCCTAACAAACAACCTTCCCCTCCAATAGAGAACAAATAGGCTGGAAGGCCCTCGCTCCAATGGAAGTACAAATGTGTTAGGAGAGTACAAGAAGAGTAGCCCTTGTGCCAATCCTACAGAGACTAAAAAAGGAGATTAGAGTCGTCAGACAGGAATACGATGCTATGATGTTGAGAAACCTTTAACAACTTGCAGAATACGTTAGAGAAGAATAAGAGTAAAGATCCAGAAGAATCCAGTTCCACATAGTGGGATTAAAGGTCCGCTGACCAAAGTCTGATTCTGTGTCTGTTGTCCGTGGGATTAATGGTCAGCTGACCAAAGCCTGACACTATGCCTTTTGTCCAAGACTGAGTTATCAATATTGTTAAGAACTTTCTTTCTCTGAGCCCTCCAGCAGATAGGGCCTGTAGATGGGTCATTTGGGCAGATAGGGCTGTAGGTGGGTCATTTGGGCAGATAGGGCTGTAGGTGGGTCATTTTGGCAGTGCACTTGTTTAGCAAAGATGTTTTAGAATTAAGGATCACAGTTTTCATAAGGAGTTAGTAAAACACTCACCAGAAGCATGTTCAAATGTTTCTTGTTTTGTGGAACATGAACACAGTGAGGCTCCATTGTACATCAAGGCTTTCCAGCACAAATGAGGGTTCTTTGTCAAATGAAAACCCTTACTGGTAGGAATTTAGAAAAGACAGTTGGCTGTTACATGAACATAATAAAAGGCCAGAATTAGCAGTGAAAGTTCCCTTCTACAAGAGTAAGTTTATGTAGGAAGACACAAAGAGCCTTTCTCTGTGGCACAACAGAATGAGAAAATGAATTGGAAGGGAACGTTAACAACATCATCTAGAATTTTCTGACTCAGTCTTGGAGAAGGTATCTGAGCTGAGGGGCACTGCCGGCCTGGAGATAAGGGAAACAGAGTGAGTTTTAGGATAGTTCCTAACAAATGAAGATCAATCTAGAAAGGAGAAATGAGTGGGTGAAACTGAAAGGAATAGATGACTTTGTCCCACAGTGGAAGATCCCAACAAACTGCAGCCAGAACATCTCACATATGTGGGAAAATCACTAGCCCAATAATGAAGTGGGTAATAAAGAATGGGGCAGAAGGAGTGTTGTTCTTTGCGTGCCTATCCTTTATTCGCTTTTTCTCTGAACAAGTGTTCTTTTGTGCCATTCATGTGAGCTGTAACACAGCAATCAAGATGACAATGCGGGTGACAGTGAATGCTGCAGCTTCCTTGAACTGTGAGTTTGTTTTGTTTTGTTTTTTTTTTTTTTTAATTAATCTATTTTCAGGATGCTTTTAATTTATGGTGGGTTAAAGCAGAGCAGGCAATATAAAGTTAAATCAGAACTGAAAGAAAGATGAGGCAGCTCTATCAGGCTATGTAAGAGTCGATGCCTGGCATTAATTTATTTTGCGTTTGATATCCAGGTAAGTACAGTGGTCCACTGACTCTTTTCAGGAAAGATCCGGGTTGAATAATGTCGATTCCATGAATGTACAAAAGTTGAAAGAGACTGGCCAACATGTGTGTGTGCAAAGGTGGTGAAACCTTTAAACTCTTGTATAATAGAGCTGTGAGTCTATACCACAAGTGGGGGAGGGATTAAGTATGCACATACCTGATCAAAAAAGTTATTCTTTTTATATAGTTTGCAAGTTTGCAGTCCAGAAGACCATTGAGAGATGTAGCTGAAACTCCCAGTTGTCCCTAAGCACTGTCTGTTGAAGTGACTTGTTCAAGATCACACAAGAGGCAAATGAGGACAAAGGGAATTAAACACCGAACCACAGCTCACATCCTTAACCCTTAGCAACAACTACCAGCAGACTATTGCTTGCCTTTTTTAGTGTTGTTATAATCTTTTTTAAGTAACAATGTTTCATTTAATTGTTAACGTGTTCACAAACAGTGCGACCTTCATGCATGATTCACATTATCATTTATTGGTGACTGCCCTTTATCAATATCTTTTCCTGTATTCTTCATTTCCTGTCGTTTACAGTATTCCCTGTTGCAGTCTGCTTACTGGTGTCTGTTATAAAACGTTTGAAAGTTACATCTGATAGTCAAGCTATATGATTATAAATAGAGTTTTTTTTTTCATCTTCTTTGACTGTTAAAAGGTTTATACTCTGCACTAACTTCCAAAGCAGAAAAGAAGAAAGAGACATACATGCAAGCTTAACTTGGATATCAAGAACATTTCTGGTAAATTCTTTATCCAAGTAACAACAAAGAGGAAGGGGTAGTGTAATTAGACTCCAAGAGGTTAACCCAGTTCATCCTACCTGTACAGGTATAGAACTTTTTTAGCTTTTGGTTAGAGAGAAGATCATTCTCGTAGGGGTATCTGCATATGAGGTAAGGCAGTTCAAGAAATTAAAGTTTGAGAATTTAGCAAAGGAAATTAATTTACAAGCTAGTTAATAGGTTATAATACAGAACAAAAGGTTTTGCAGTGTTCTAGAAGGCTAATGAAGTAAGTATTAAGTGTGTTTGATCCGGAATTGGTGGGGAGTGAACAGCGGATGCTTATACACCAACAGTGGGTATACCGCAAAGCTGAATGTTAGGTTTTATAACAGTTTAATATGAACTTGATTCAGGGTAGAAAGGGAAAGTCAGAGTGGTCTTAAAGTACAGGAGGATGAAGTGAATCCCCCTGTTAACCTCTTAACATGTAGGGCAATTTTGGGATTATGGGTAAATAATAATAATTATATATATATATATATATATATATATATATATATATATATATATATATATACCTGCACCCTAACTCTTAACCCACCCTAAACCTGTGTGTGTGTGTGTGTGTGTGTGTGTGTCGGGGGATTAAATCCCTCACTCTATAGAGCAGGTGGTTTGAAATGTCACCTTGTGGTCATCTGCGTTTCTGGATACTAAGGTAAGGATATTAGGTACTAGTGCAGAAATGTATGTCGGGCATCTGAAGGTGACCATATATATATATATATATATATATATATATATATATACATGTGTGTGTGTGCGTGTGTGTGTGTGTGTGTGTGTGTGTGTGTGTGTGTGTGTGTGTGTGTGTGTGTGTGTGTGAGGTAATTAGGAACATTCAATAGAGCAGGTGGTTTGAAATGTCAGCACGTAAGTGGCGACTCTTTTCTGGATACTAAGGTAAGGATATTAGGTACTAGTGCAGAAATGTATGTGTGCGTGTGTGGGGGGATTAGGAACATTCAATAGAGCAGGTGGTTTGAAATGTCAGCACGTAAGTGGCGACTCTTTTCTGGATACTAAGGTAAGGATATTAGGTACTAGTGCAGAAATGTATGTGTGTGTGTGTGGGGGGAGAATTAGGAACATTCAATAGAGCAGGTGGTTTGAAATGTCAGCACGTGAGTGGCGACTCTTTTCTGGATACTAAGGTAAGGATATTAGGTACTAGTGCAGAAATGTATGTGTGCGTGTGTGTGTGGGGGGGATTAGGAACATTCTAGTGCAGAAAGGAAGGAAAGAGACAGAGACTTTAACGGAAGGCCTTGTGAGGGGATTTACCACTTTGAAGGATGAAGTCAAGGCCACAAAAGCTTCTTTGTGGGTTATGTAATGGGCAGGTAGCTCAAAGTTTAAATAAGGGCTTCCTCCAGCAGCTGGACTGTGGCTCTAATAAGGTGAAAGTGCAGCCTCTATGTGTGGTAAGAGTATAATTCTAGATGAGAAGCTAGTATGACAGCAATACCTGTGACACGCTATGTTGGAGAATTTTATGTCTGAAAATGATATAATCATCCCTTGGGTGTGTTCATGGTTTAAGGCCGTATGCTAATTATTATCATTACTTTCCAATGCCACTCCCACTTCTAATTATTATTTACCTTAATAATCAGGTGCGCACTATGGTAACCAAACACTATATAGATATATACAAAGTTCTAATAACCCTGTTAATTCTAAAATAAAATCAACGCCAAGAAGTATTATTTCAGCATTAAAGCAAAGAAAATTATAGTGAAAGCAAGATATGGATGGATGTGCAGAACCGCGATTGAGAAAGTACCTGTCAGTACACCTTAGTCACCAGTCATTCAGTCTGTGAACTGGTTTTACCTCTAAGATATGAGTGAGATAATAATTCATACCTCTCAACTGTACAGATTTTCGCCTCATATTTTTGGTCAGTTTTTCATAAAATTGTGGGTTTTTTGGCAAATTAGTGGCAAATCATTAAAGATTGAAGTTATAAAATAATGACAGACATTTGAGTTTCAGATTTCATACCCTTCAGAAAATTCATGCTAATGTAAAACTTGTTATTCTATCAACTTTCTAAGTTTGTAAGAGCAATATTTAAAAATTGTCCCTATTTTTGGGCCTTTGTCCCACTTTTACTTATGGCTTTCTCCAGATTTCTTGCTCTAGGAGGTGGGAAGGTTTGCTTTGTCTCAGCTGTAGCTCAGTCACCAGTTATTTGTTTTGTAAATAATTTTAATCTTCAAGATGTCCCTGCACTACCCTTGGCTGAACTAGTCCCTTCTTCCTTCCACCCCCTTGCAACATACTTTGACTATGTTCAGAGGTAAGGAATTAGTAGCATCTATTTCTTAATTAAAGGACACATACAGTTTTGTCTAGGTAATATTATTTACTCATCTCTGTTCCAAAGCATATGCTCATTGTGTTGAATGTAATCTCTATGACCTGGGAATTGTGAATCCTTTTATCTGTGACAATGTTCTTTATTCACTTGTTGCAGCTGTACAGATAGTTCAACTATTAATGAATAGGTTTACACTGTATGAAATGAAGCCGAATTGTTACTTTGTCAATATGTCGTTCTTCTGTGTTAGGCCTTGTAAATATGCTGACCATGTTATGTCAATGTGAAGCTTTTCTTCCCACATGCCCTCCACTAAAAACGGGATATTATCCTAGTCAGACTTTCCAGCTAAATAAATGTCAAACAAACAAAACAAAACAAAAAAGATGTGGCTGAGATAATACTCTCTCACAGCCCTAGCACAGTCACCAGTTATTCATTCTGTGAACTGGTTTTACCTTTAGGATGTGACTGAGATACCATGTGTGACAAAACACACCCTCACAGCCCCAGCACAGTCACCAGTTATTCATTTTGCGAAGGAGTTTTACCTCTTAGATGCACTAGCTATCTAGAGTTTTATAAAAAAAGTACATGTTTGTTGGAGGGGGCAGTTGCAGAGGACATCGCATAACACTTCCTGATTCTTGCTTCTTCTGGCAAAACAATCTGCCATTGACTCTGTTGAATGATCATAAAATTGCCCGCTGATAAATATATATACTTTTATTCACAAACACAAATAATGGGCTGGAGTTCTAACAGCAACCAAGGTGGACGAGTTATGATTAGTGAGGAAAGAAGGGACATGGCCTCCTCGCCTCTCCAGGGGGGCCAGTAGCATGCATTTGGGACATTATTGGGGTAGATGTAATTTCCCCATTGGAGGCCAGACCAGAAAAACTAATTTCTGGGTTTTAGAGCTAAGGCAGGGCTGCAAAAGGGAAACTCCACTTGCAGAAGCGAGGGGGCACATCCTCTGTGGTGAACTCACTGCATAGCCCCTTCCTCGTGTTCAGCTCAGTGTGTGCAGAGACACAAGGACTAACCAGAAAACTCATACCATCCCTGATGGCTGCTTTAATATGGACCCCAACCAAATGACCCTTACCTTGGTGATAGGGATTGAATGGGCTAACTGTCTAGAATGGGGATGGTGATCAGCAGGCAGCAGGGGCAAAATGTAAAAAAGATACGGCACGTGCTAGACAATGTTCAAATAGAAGTGACCAACAAAAGCTGCAGCTTGTAAACAGGCAAACTAACGTACATTTTAAAGAACAGTTTTGACATTATGACATCTACACAGTTTTCCTAATTTGCCTGATCCTTATTGCACAAACATGCACACATTTGAATAAATATATATACATATACATATATGTTGTTATGTGGAATGGTTATTAAAAAAGTTTTAAAATTCTTTTTGGAGTGTTGGGTTCATTTTGTGAAACACTGTATTCTCTTGGATCCTTGTGTTTGTGTTTTGAGGGAAAGTGTGTGTCTGTGTGTGGTGTATGTTGTGTGTAGTTTTCGGTAGTTTGAATTTCACGGTTTGTTTTTCTGGTACTGTAGTGTTTCGAGTGTTTGGTCTGAGGATTTTGGGCTTCAGTAGAGTGAGTGTTCGGTATTTAGTAATGGTTCCAAACAGATATATACAGGTATAGATAGATAAAGACAGATAAAAATAGATAAATATATACTGCATCTGTGTATGTGTGTGTGAGTGTGTGTGTGTGTGTGTGTGTGTGTGTGTGTGTGTGTGTGTGTGTGTGTGTGTGTGTGTGTGTGTGTGTGTGTGTGTGTGTATATGGATGCGCTATTATTTACTAACTTATCAGTTCACTGAACTATGATTCAATGAAAATTTTTCATTGGAACTACATTCCCCTAAAGAGTAAACACAGTGAAAGTTCTTACATTGAAAAGACCTGAAATGTAGTCATCTGCATCTACATTAGTGTATGCTGGTGTATCAAAATGCACAGGCGTCAAAGCACAAGTGATCAGTGCCAAGAGGCTGAAGATATACTTAACAAAAAAATCAAGAGGCAATTCAGTCTGTCTAGCCATTTTGGCTGAGATCACATTACAGTAGGGATCAGGAAATGTGCCATTTTCCTCACTGTAGTGAGATCTCAGAGTTGGTATATCTAATTAGCAGGATGTGGGGGGTGCCCCCCCCTGCAAAAGCATTGTTTCCGTTGTATGCAGGTGTTGTTTGGGTTTGACTTTTTTGATGGACTGAATTCTCGATCATATGGTCTCGACCATATTGGTTTTGACAATCTGTCTATTTAATCTTTTGCCATAGACCCCACTCAGCAAATATGCTCTCAGTATCCCCTGATATCTGCTCTGCACTTCCAATAATTTGGATTAACCTCTAGGAATATCCTGTGCAGCACTCTATTGGGAGTATAAAAATACTTACACAAGCATTTCCATCCAAAGATTCAGAATTGTCTGTATTTAGTATATATATTTTAATCATCATGCAAACTTACTGCAGTCATTGCTTTGTTATCTGTCTATCTTTTCCTGCCATATTATTCTCTGGCTCTATTTGTTGTTCCATCTATCATTTATCAAAGCTCTGAACTACTTACTTACTAGCCCTCTTTTGCTAGCAATCTCTGACCTCCCCTCTGTCAGTGTCTTGACGAACTCAAGTTTTATAAAATCTCTTTTTCAGTATGTTGGTATATTTCCCATAAATATCATAGCTTGGCTAATATGCCAATAAATTAATTCCCTGCAGGCTGAACTTGTTCCAAACTCTATTGAAAGGCAGTCTCTTGTCATTGTACTCTAGATATTCCCCAAAGATAAAACTTCTCTATACCATTTTTACATCTTCTGGTCCCCCCTCAAATTTGATTTCCTCACAGCCTCCATTGTCTGACTCTTAGCAAGTCACTTCACCAGACACCACCTCTGGGCTGAGTATGAAAAAGGTCCATGGAGAGCAGTGTTCTACCCCGGAAAACAAACACAAATAAAATATAATAAAAAAATATTAAAATGGGTCTTAGTCATCCCTACTGGCAGGACCTTAAATTTCCAGTCAATATCTGTTCAGTACTCTTGTCTGTCCCAGGTGACCTCCTAACCTGTGACTATGGCGTAGGTTCTTTATTAGTGTCCTATAGGGTCTGGCAACTAATAAACAATGTAGAATTTATTTCCTTCCTATGCTTAATCCATATAAAAGATCACCATTTTTACTCAAAACAGGCAAAAGAAGTAGTAGGAACATTCTAACACAATTTTTGCTCCAACCTTGCTTATCTTCTCTTTCTCTAGTTAAAGTAGCATCTTTCCCTTTTGTGCTTTTTTTGACATTTATGTGGTTTAGCTGTGAGTCCACTAACTTCATAATTTATGTAGTGTACCTGTGAGTCCACTAACTTCAACATTTATGTAGTGTACCTGTGAGTCCACTAACTTCAACATTTATGTAGTGTACCTGTGAGTCCACTAACTTCAACATTTATGTAGTGTACCTGTGAGTCCACTAACTTCGACATTTATGTAGTGTACCTGTGAGTCCACTAACTTCAACATTTATGTAGTGTACCTGTGAGTCCACTAACTTCAACATTTATGTAGTGTACCTGTGAGTCCACTAACTCCGCGTTACTGCCTTCATTAACTTGCCTGTTGTTATCTTCCCAAAGACACAAGCACTGCAGCTTCTTTTTTTGAGTACTCTCTGTTTTCTTTTGGGTTACTTTCCATTTCTTAGTGTGAGTGGACACTAACATCTCACTTTCATTTCTTTTTCTGTGTTGCCCGACCTCTTCAAAAAGTATCTCAGAGGAAATACATCTGCCATTTTTCTGCTTTCTTTGCTTGCAGATATCAATGGCTTCGAGTCCGTTCTTGAGTTCTTTGCTTGACTGTAGCATGCATGAGCACAGAACTCTGCATTTTCCTTTTTAGCTCCCCATCAGTACTCTCTTTACTCAAAGGTTCCTCACTTAGGTGCCCTTCTTCTTCTTTTTTTGTTTTTCTCAGTTTCTGTATTAATGCTTCTTGTACGTCTGTGCAGACTTTGCCCTTGTAATGATTCTTACTACAAGGTTCTCTATCAGTTCACCTTCAGTTACTACACTGACTTCTCTTACAGTTTCATTTTTCTGTTCCAGAGCCATAACAAGGGTGAGACAAGAGGAGTAATTGCCCTGGGCACAAGCCATTAGTGGAAGAGATTGTCAGTAGTGTTACCTGAAGGGGTGAGACCATTTAAGTAGCCATGATTACTGATAATGAATGTGACAGCCTAAATGACAAGGACATTCAATGTTTTTTATGAATTACTGCAAATAACTCCTTTCTAGAGTTTAGCAAATCTCTTTGCTACAATTTTGGAACTGAAACTATAACAAGGAACTTTGCTATACTGTATTAAGGAGTTCATGCAATGGAATACACAACAAAAGACATAAAGGCATTAGTTTTTTTCCTTCTTCTAACCTCAGAAGCCAAATAGCTAAGGATCCAAGGTGCTTGTTTTTTTTTCCGTTTTGTCTTCATCTTAATCTGAGAACATTTCTTTTAGTACTGTCACTGGACAAGAGTGCCAGATAGGGAGTTGCCCAGGGTGCAGGCTGAGTATAGCTTTCTATTCTGTTACTCATAACAGACATAATCATTTTTACTCTCCAACCATAAACACATTTTAATACATTTGTAACCTTTATATAAATTCCCTTCTCCTTAATTTGATTTTGGGTGTCTGCATGAGTGTGTGTCTTCCTCTCCCAACCACTTCTTTATTACATTGAATAGGTATATCAAGGTGCTATTTTATCTCTTTCTTATTACCTGTATTAGCCTGCCACACTGCAACTGTGGAGTTTCCTCTCTCCCACGTTTTATGCAATGTATTTATACTGGATGGTGTAGTGGTGTAGCGGTTAGCATTGTCACCTCATAGCAAGAAGTTCTCTGGTTTGATTCTCAGCTGGGGTGCCTCCTGTGTGGAGTGTGCATGTTCTCTCTGCACTCATGTGGGTTTCCTCTGGGTACTCTGTTTTCCTCCCACGTTACAAAGGCATCTGTACTCTGGAACATTTTTCCCCTGGCCTCTGCTGAAAATTAGCTCGTTCCAAGTCAGACTTTCCCAGTAAACAAATGTTAAATAAATAAAAAAATAAAATATTACATAAAGACTCAAATCGGGGGTTATAGCCAAAGACGTAGCATTTTTCCTATAACTGTTTCTATTTCTACATGTGTGAGGTGACATTCTTTTGTGGCACTGTCAGTGTATATTATTTCTACTTTTAAGTTGTTCATAATCTTATTCTTACTACTACAGAATATTTGACAGGGGTCATGCTTTTAGAATCTAGCAGGGCTTGAACCTCCATTCCTTCTAACAATGCAGTACACTTCACTGTGTTGGTTGCAACACAATGACAAGGAGCTGAATCGGCTATTCTAGCTGCAGTTTTATCACACTCCATAGCAACAACTTCATTTGTAGCACACATTTTAGTTTTCTTTTAGTTGTGCAGAATATAGAAATATGACCCCCATATATGATACAAGTTAAAACAGTGATATTCCCAGCTTGTGGACACAATGCTGACAATTGGCAATTGTACAACAGCCTACAGAGCTTTGCTGCAATCTGGTCTGTGTCAGTTAGAAAAAGATGTCAAACTGATTTGTAAGCTGAATAACATTGACAAATGTTTGTGTCTGACTGCCTTTAGCAGCTCTTGTCTCATTGGTTTTACTGTGAGCACATCAAAGAGAATGACTTGTTGAAGCACAACATAAACAAATTTCAGAAGCACTTTGTGTCTTCTATTGGTCTGTTTTGAGCTCCAGGAAGTAGCTATATGAATCATGAACCAGGAGTATTTTTATACTAAGTCCTTTTACAGCTCTGTATAAAAGGTTTGAATCCTTTACTGTATCAAACAGATCTAGGAGTATGAGATACCTAATGCTGCTTTGTATGTGTGTGTGTGTGTGTGTGTGTGTGTGTGTGTGTGTGTGTGTGTGTGTGTGTGTGTGTGTGTGTGTGTGTGTGTGTGTGTGTGTGTGTGTGTGTGTGTGTGTGTGTGTTTGTGTGTATGTGTGTGTTTGTCTGTGTGTGTGTGTGTGTTTGTGTGTATGTGTGTGTTTGTCTGTGTGTGTGTGTGTGTGTGTGTGTGTGTGTGTGTGTGTGTGTGTGTGTGTGTGTGTGTGTGTGTGTGTGTGTGTGTGTGTGTGTGTGTGTGTGTGTGTGTGTGTGTGTGTGTGTGTGTGTGTGTGTGTGTGTGTGTGTGTGTTTGTGTGTGTGTGTTGTCTGTGTGTGTGTGTGTGTGTGTGTGTGTGTGTGTGTGTGTGTGTGTGTGTGTGTGTGTGTGTGTGTGTGTGTGTTTGTCTGTGTGTGTTTGTCTGTGTGTGTGTGTGTGTGTGTGTGTGTGTGTGTGTGTGTGTGTGTGTGTGTGTTTGTCTGTGTGTGTGTGTGTGTGTGTGTGTGTGTGTGTGTGTGTGTGTGTGTGAGTTTGTGCATGTGCATGCATGTGTGGCTGTGTCTGCGTGTGTGTGTATCTGTGACAGACATTTTCAGAATGCCTGTTTGTGGCTATTTTTTCTTACTCTCGTCAAACTGTCCTCAGATAACAATACTACCATCCCAAACTTCTGATTTTTAATAAATCCATTTTCACTTTTTAATCTCTGCAAGTCTTTTGGCTTCTCATACCATGAGAATGGACCCAATTCCTAAGTCAAAGTATGATTAAAGTTCATTAAATTAGTATTGTTTCAGTCTTTGATATTAACCAGAAGTGCTCTTCTCATCACCTGCAATGTGCTCAGTAATGACTCCTTCTGCAATTCATACAGAGTTACATGTATTGGTAAACATATTTAAGTATAATTGTAAATTCTTTTTTTATAAGACCCCGTTGCTCCTACTAGTATCGGAACTGTCTGGGTATCCTTTTTCCATGTTGCCCTTATTTCTGCCTGCAAGTCCTGGTATTTTATGACTTTGTGTATCTCTGTACATAAGACACTGTAATCACTGAGTGTAGCAATTTCAATGATCTTCTTTTCATGGACCACTATATCTGTTCTTGCATCTATTTTTTGAACTTTTGGTAATGGGTGATCTCATGTGATATAAACTTCATCGTTTTCTATGATGCTTTGTGGCTCATGTTTCCAGTATTTTTCAGCTACTTCAATTGTATAATGTTTGCACAATCGCCAGTGCAACAGTCTTGGCACATTATTATGCCTTTAGTATACAGGGCCTCTGCCGTAGTATGTCACAACCAGCAACAAGATGTGCAACTGTTTCCAATTCTGTTTTACAAAACCTACATTTGTGTATTTTTCCCACATATTCAATGCACTTTGTAAACCAACGTGTACATAGTCCACTATCTTGGGCCATGAATATCAACCTTTCATCTTTTGGTTTAAATTCACCTCTCCTTAACCATTCCTGTTCAATGGGGTTGTTTTAAGAGATTTCTATACTTGTAACTATATTTATGACTTTTCCACATTTCTTGCCTTCTCATCTGGTCCTTCACCTTATATTTTTTCTTTGTTTTTTGGCATATTCAGTTGCTGCCTGATTTTTATCTACTTCTGGTTTGATTTCCATTCCCACTTGATGCTGATATGCCTCTGCTAAGCTAAGCCGAAAAGTCATCTTAGACTTGTTCTCCTCATGTTTTAAAACTTTCACTATGTTTGGATCTTGTGAGGTCAGCAGATATGTATGCAGCCTCACAACTGCAGATCACAGGAAGAGCAAATTCGTTTATAGCTTAGACTTTATTCTTAGATGTCAACATTGTTTTCAGTATACATTTTAGTGTTCTAAAATATTCCTTGCTAAGCTTTATTCACATTTGTTCATGTTTTATTGTTGATCCTTCATCAATTCCCAAATATTTATACACTCCCTCTTGCTCAAGTTCTTTTATATCACATTGTTGTCCCAAACTGACATTTTCCTGGTGCTGCAGCTTTCCTGCTTTAAAGGTTGTTTTTGTGCATTTATCAAGACCAAATGACATTCTTATATCATCTGAAAAGGTTTTGACCACTTGCAGTTGTGCTTTCAATTCCTCATCTGATGAACTATAGAATTTAAAATAATCATCCACAAAAAAAGGGTGAAAGCTCTTTACACTTTCTGGGAGCCAGATTGTAGCGATGACCTAAGCTGTTAAGTAGATAGTTTAACGGGTTAAGGGCAAGGCAAAAGAGCAGCGGTGACAGAGTCACCCTGGAATATCCCCCTTTGAATTTTTATCTCTGGATTAATAATTTGTCCTGCAAAGTGGTTTACCACTATTTCATGTTCACTTGAATGTAATTGATCAGTGTAGGGTGCATCTTATACATCTATAAGCACTCTTTTATCCATGAATTTGGGATGCTGTCAAATGCCTTTTTGTAATGTCTCCATGCCATACTTAGATTCTTACCCTTTTTACAGTTCTCCATTATGACTTTAACAACAAATGATCCTTTGTTCCATATGATTTTCTTTTGTTACCCTTTTTCTCTATTGCCATGACTGAGTTTTATTCTAAATGACAATAAACTGCTGGCATCAATTCCAGTGTATAGTTTATATGTCATCAGAAGGCAAGTTATTGGTCTATAGTTTTAGAATGACTTGCAGGTTCACTCTTAAGTAGGAGTATTGTTTTTCCTGTTGTTAACCAGGTTGCTGTCTGTTTATGGTGTGCATATAAATAGTTCTTACTCATGGCTAAATCTTCATGTAAAGATGCTAATACTTTTATCCAGAAGTTAGGTACTGCATCTGGGCCTGGGGTTTTCCAATTAGGGGCTTTTCTTAACTTTGTTTCAATCTCTCTGGCTGTTACTTCATCACATTTTATATAAACTTCTTATTCTTTCTTTTACTTCTTCTATCCATTTAGCATCTGTGTTATGGTCCACAGGATCTTCATAGATATTTCTCCAAAATGTAGCTATTTTTTTTTCTGGAGGTGTTTCATTTCCTTTTGCCTTGTTTCCCAATTCTCTATAAAACATTTGGGCCTTCAATACATTGCTTATGTTGTACTTTTCCTTTATATTTATCTGAATATCTTCTAAGTTCTTCTGCTTGTGCCGATATTTTTATTTTAGTATTTCTGATAGTGCACATTAGATCCTGATCTGCTCTCATACTGTGCATTGCTTTCAACACATCTATCTTTGACTATTTTTGTTGCTCTGTTCCTGCTTTATACTCTTCTAACAGTGGTACTTCTTGCTTTAATTACTTTATAGTTTTCTGTATTCGATACTTCCATGATGGAATTCGATTTCCCCCCTTCCTTTCCCTTACTGCCTTGTACTTTTGTGGTAAGACTGTCTCTGTAATTAATTTAGCTGCACAGTAATCCATCCTGTTTACTTCTGTTATATCGCATGGATCTCTATGGACAGTTCCAATTACTGTGTTCATTGTTTTATCAAACTTTTAACTTTTTATTGACTTTCTGTAGTCGGTTTCTTTCATCGTTCTTAATATGTCTGTCCATCTGTATTAAATCAAACAACTCTTCTCTTAGATCATTTTCTTCTGAACTGAGGGCACATCCTTTGCTCTCTATTTCCAGTGGGTATTCTACAGAAAGTTCCAGAGCATCTTCCCATGCCACATTCTCTTCGGTTTCATCCTGTGCCATCCGTTGCTGTTTCATATGCGAGCTCACTGGCCTGTCACTCCACAACACTGACTGCATCAGAGTGGTCACTGTTTCCTGTTCCTTTCCTTGCTGTGCAACTCCAGATAAACTTTTTTACTGGTTTCCTGTGGAAGAATCCAAAGTATCTTCATCTGGCAACTGATCAGATGTTTCCCTGTCCACTGATTTCCCCTTAATTTGCAGATCCATTGCTCTATCCTGCTGTGATGTTATCAGAGTTGGACTTTCTACACTAAATCCTTCACTTTGCAGGTAATCCATAACTTCAGTTTCTATTTCTTTAATGTCTTCATTACTAACCCTCTTTTCTACTTTTCCTCTTTGTTTTCTTATTTTTTGTATTGTAAGATTTTTTCCATATCCAAATGCCTTTGCCTATATTTTTCTTCAAATATCTTAGGTGCTGCTTTTTGTATTGATTAGTTTCACTTTCTCCTTTGCATAGATATTGCACCATATTAAATCTCTTTTTCTTCCCATGGCTCTATTTCCTCTTCAGATGTTTCCACCTCCTCCTGTTTCTCTTTACTTGGAGAACTTGTTGTTCCATCATGCTATGATATAACCTATGTTAGACTTTCTACACTAACTCCTTCACTTCACAGGTATTACATAACTTCAGCTCCTATTTTTTAACTTCTACTTTACTAATCTTCTGTTTTATGTTCCCTTTTTGTGATCTTGTTTTTTGAATTGTGAAATTTTCCATATCTGAATGTCTTTGCCTGTATTTCTCTTTAAATATCTCTGGGGTTGCTTTTTTGCATTGATTAATTTGGCTCTGTGTAGATATTGTACCATATAGGTTCATAGGTTCATAGGTAGGTATCAGGCTATTGGCCCTAGGGCCTATATAAGCCTAGCCAAACGGTACCCTAGCTTTCGCCACCCAAGAAAATTATTTCCTGTGCCCCTGTCAAGCAGAACCACAGAAGTGATCCCCAGGGGGAATTTCCTATCTCCCATCCAATCATCAAAATTTTTCTTGAAGAGTGCTAATGAGGAGCTTTGTTTGATATAGATAGGTAGTTTGTTCCAGAGTATGGGAAGTCTCTAGGACAGAAATCTATCCCTCCAGCATGTTCTCTTTATTGTTGGTTGCAAGGTTTAGGTCCCTAGAGTGTGTGGCTCAGAGGGATTGGGATTTCTTTAAGTGGAGCATGTCCAACAGCTCTGGGTTTCACGTAGTTTTGTATGTTAGGCAGACATCACCTCTGAGTAGGCGATATGCGAGTTTTTTGAGATGGTCTGCGTAGGGCATCTGTTTGAGGCCGGTAATCCTCTTTGTGAAGTATTTCTGTGGCCTTTCCAGTTGTTGTAGATGTCTTGTGAGGTGCATACCAAAAGGGGTGTTGTACTCTATAATGGGTCTAATGAGTGATGGGTAGAGGGGAACAATGACCTCTTTTTTCCTAGATGAGAAACCTTTTGTGATGAGGTGTGCCACATAGAAGGATTTCCTGACTACTGTGGTGATGTAATTATGAAAGGAGAGACTACTGTCCACCTGTGTCCCAAGGTCTCTTATCACACTTTCGGTGTTAAGTAGACTACCACCTATGTGGTAGTTCATGGGTACAGAATTTTTACCAAAAGGGATGACAATGCACTTTTTGGCATTGAGCTTGAGGCCACAGCTTTGACACCAGGTATCTGTCTTGGTGAGGCCCTTTTGTAGGATGTCCACATAATTAGGAGTTTTGATTATGGTTCCTAGTTTGCAGTCATTTGCAAACTTTGTTAGCCAAAGACCTTCTGTGTTAGCCTGTACTTCAGAGAAGTAGATAGCAAACAGGAGAGGAACTAGGACTGAATCCTGTGGTATTCCACTTGTCACTGGTCTAAAGCTGGATTTAGAGTCTGCTACTTTCACAGTGTGGGTTCTATCAGTGAGCCAGATGGCAACCCATCTTGTGACATAGGGATTTATACCTAGTTTAGTGAGTTTATCTATAATTCCAGAGTAGGGGATGGTGTTGAAAGTCTTGGTGAGATCTAGATAGTCTTTGTGGACCACCTTATCCTCAGCTATGGCTTTGGTGACCGCTTCAAAGAAGTCTATCAGGTTTAGGAGACATGATCGGCCTTTTACATATCCAAACTGGGTAGGGTCCAGAGTTTGGAGATTACCAATGTCATTGTTTATAAATTCCATGATGATACGTTCCATAGCCTTGCAGACCAGGCTCGTCAGGCTAATGGGCTGGTAGTTCCCGGGGTCTGTGGTGGCTCCCCCTTTGTGGAGTGGGATAACTGTTGCTGTGCACCATTCAGTGGGCCCAAAGCCTGAGGTGAGGCTATGATTGAACATGGTACTTAGGTGGGGTGGCAGTTCGTTCTGTAGTTCATGTAGAACGCAGCCTGGGATGTTGTCAGGTCCCACGGATGCTGTGTTCTTGGCTTTGGAGAGTGTGTTTTTTACCTGTGCAGCCATGATTACAGGAACTTTGCATTCTTCCAGTATACAGATGGGCCCTTTAGGGGTTGAGAGAGGGCTAAAGTTAGCACTGAACCTATCTGCCAGGATATTGGCAATATCAGTTGGTTCTGTATATTTAGTGCCATTGTGCTGTAACTCAGAGCAGATCTGAGTGTTGCCATTGAACTTCTTGACATAGCTATAGAATGCTTTGTGGTTGTCTTTAGAATAAGTGGCGATTTTGTTTTCATAACTAGCTTTGGAGGATTTTATGAGGGATCTCAGCTTCTTACTGAGGCTGACCACGAAGTTCCTCCAATCATGGGATTTTACTTTACTTTCTTCTGTTGTAGAGTTTGTTTATGGCAGGGGACCACCAGATTGGCTTCCTTTTTTTGGAGGATAGCAACTTTCTTCTGTTGTAGAGTTTGTTTATGGCAGGGGACCACCAGATTGGCTTCCTTTTTTTGGAGGATAGCATCTTGGTTCTGTTAGGGATTGCATGATCTATGCACTCGTGTAAGTGCTTATAAAGTGCATTTGTGTAGGATTCAGCAGTCATACCTCTATTGTCTGTCTGCATGGGTGTTGTGAAGTTTTCCACTTCTGTCTTAAGAAGAGTGAAGTTGGCTTTGGAGAAATTTTTTACAGTGGTTTCCCTAATGGGGGGTGGGGGTGGGATGTGGATGTCTAGGGTGATTAGCTTGTGGTCGGATCTGACCAACAAGGAATTGACCTCTGATGTGGAACACTGGTTGCCCATGTTGGTAATGACCAGGTGCTGATCATCACTCTTTCTTTCCCATGTCCATATTTCTTTTTTATACCTCTCAGAAATCTCTAGATTTTATTCTTTATATTTTTTGCACTTCCCCAGTTGCTTCTTTTTCCAAACAGCCCAGGGTTTCTTGGTCTAGATAATGTTTTTCATACATTTGTTGTGTCAATGAACATAGATTTTTATTTGAAGCTTCTGACAGTTTTTCTTGTGCAAATACTTTTCTTTCCTCTAATTTCTCTCTTAATATTTTTGAATGCCTTTTGCTTGGAAATTCTGGGCTTCTTGCTTAATAATAATCCATAATGTCTTTCTTATCCTCAATAGCCCACTCTATCGACTTTATGGCTGTTTTTTGGCATATTCGTTTTTGTGATTTTTGTGGACTAATAATTCTTTCTACAACAGAGGGGGCCATCCTCCCCCTGGGCCTGGCCTGGCCCCATTGTAGGAATGTTTCTGTGTGTTGAGGATTCTACCATTTCATTTTTTCCAGTCCTGGCACCAGTGTGCCTACCACAATTGGGCAGTTTTTATCTTGGGTCTTGTGCACCCATTCATGATGTATGCGGCATAAAATACAGTCTATATATCAGTGTCATCTTGGTGAGATTTTGTGAAAAACAGGGTCCACCTCATGAAGGTCCTCAACAGGACTTGAGGATGAATTGATTTTGAGCAATACTACTCTCCTTTGCTTGCTGATTTATCATCTCTCCATTTGGGGTCTATATTAAATCAGCGAACACTTAAAATAGCAAACACTGATTTATCGGCCCATTAAAAATGAAACGTTATAATCTCAAAGACACGGAACAGTGATTTTTTTTCCCAGGGAAAAAAAAAATCGCTGTTCCACAAAAAAAAAAAAAACAAAAAAAAAAAAAACAAAGTTCAAAACACAAAATAAAGTGGGGGGATTTGCCCCCCCCCCAACACCCCCTACTTAAATATACCAACTCTGAGATCGTACCACAGTAGAGGAAATGGCAAAGCCCATAAACGGCCCAGCAATTTTTTTCCTGGGAAAAAAAAATTGCTGTTCCATGACTTCGGGATTGTAAGGTTTCGCTCTTAATGGGTTGATAAATCAGCCTTTGCTATATTAAGCATTTGCTAATTTAATATAGACCGTCCATTTAGACCCATTTTCCAGTTTATTTAAGTTAATGGTATCTGAAACCTGCAGATTATGAAGTTATGAAGAAAAAGGGAAGCATTACTGCAAATTATGACCAGAAAGAATGAACTCTGCAGATATATCAAGTTTCATTATTTGCTAGGTGACTTTCATGATCAGTTGCAGACATACTATGCCTATCTTTTTTCTGAATGGGTTGACTTGGCTAATTTATAAGGTTAAAAATAATCACACTGTTAATGCAACGTTGCAGCCACAGAGGGAACGTTGTACCAGAAACCTGTAAAATCAATTTTTTATTGTAGTACGAACAAGAATCCACTCGTAATGAATTTTTTAATGAGTGGATTCTTGTTCGTACTACAATAAAAGATTGATTTTACAGGTTTTTGGTACAGCATTCCCTCTGTGGCCGTAACATTGCATTAACAGTGTGATTAGAGGTACTGGTTGTGTTCAACGTTTGCCTTATTAAGGTTAAAAATAAGTGGATTAAGAAACTACATTTCAGTTCTTTTTAACTGACTTCCTGATTGCATTTGGCAAACTCTGCTGAAATATGCTACAGTTTTTATATTTCAATTATAAAAGAAAAGTCAGTATCGTGAACATTTCATTTAACTGTGACCTCCAATATTTGTTGGTAATGAGCTATACCAAAAGGACCAGGGTGTGTGTTGTTCTCTCCGGCAGGTTAACATGGTGTGACCATTATACTAATGGCACTTCATGCACTGACCCTAATCTCCACTTATTACACGGCTCAGGAAAAAGTAATAGGACACAATGAGAGAAGGGGAACAGAACCAGATGACAGCATTTTAGGATTTTTTTTGTTCACCATTGAGCTGGCTTTTTTCTTTTTGGTCACAGTCCAGCCTTTGGTTCAACAGAGCCGTCTGGCCTTCGAGCCCTTTCATTCGAGACGTCCTCAGTTCACGTCTTGTTGCTTTTTGTTTTACGGAGGACGGCGCAGGCATAAAAGCAGACAATTCACTTTTAAATATTGTGCCATTAACTAGTAAATATTTTGCTGTAGTTAGTCAGAGTTCTTGGGATCAGTTTGTAATATCCATTTTCCTATATTACTAAGTAAAGCTCTTTTAAAGTTGCAAATTTCCTAATATTTTCAATTTATTTTTTGCTATTGGGTTCTAGCTATAGATTTAAACTATGATTAAGTCAAACTTCTGATCCCTTCTGGTTTGTTAGCATTAAAGTCCAGTTACAGACCTGTATCAATTATATGAATGATTGAATCACTCTGCCATACTTTCTATGCTGTGTTTTATCTATAAATCCTCCACTCAGTACCACTGAACTGTTAAACATGCTTTCACCTTTGCAGTACAATAGTGTTAGATAATGCTATACTACCAACATATATAATTTATTTGTACTAAATGTGATTACAACTTTGTTATCCAATATCGTTAAACAATACTATACTACCAATGTACACAGAAACTGTCAGACAATTTACCAACTAACAAAGTAAAAAACATTAAAATAAGATATCTCCCAGATTAGATATGAGCGCTCAAATTTATTCACAGATACTGTATCTGTATCATACTGTATCTGTGAATAAATTAATGTACATCATTTTTTTACTGCACTGATGAGCTTTTCTCCCTGGGCCTCCATTGAACATGGGCTCTTCACAGCCCAGTGGACTTCCCCAGTTAACAAACTGCAAATAAATAAACAAATATCTCAGATGTTATTCCAGCCATAGACAAAATTCCTTTTTAAGTTTGTCATAGTCCATGAAGACAAAGAAGCAGTTCCCTCTATGTCCATATACATGTTCAGGGTTTCTCTTGTCAGTTAGGGCGACAGAAGTTTTAACCATTCCTGATTCTGTATGATAGCATAGCACTCCAACACAGCCATATAAGGTTCCAGGTCATCATCCTTGTTGCATTTTGTATTGGCAGGGATTGCCTCAAAGTTGTCAGTCTTCTGTCCATCCTTACTCATATGTGCTAACCCTAACCCAGGTATATATTAGATTCCCGAATGCTTAAAAAGGGAACGGTGATTACTCGACCCTATGTAGTGAAAGCTTACAATGTTGAACTGTCAGAAGAGTGATTTATTTCCACACCCTCCATACTAATATATTCTAACTCCGAGATCGTACTACAGTGGGGATATGGATGAATTTACAATCCCCACTGTACTGCAATCTCTGTGCAGATAGTCGAATACACTTGTTCAAATGCACTACTGCATTTATATAAGTGTGTTTGACTATCCCATCCATTTATGTTTTGTGCACGCCATTCTGATTTTTGGCAGTAGTGCTGTCAACAGACTGTCGCACAACCCATACTAAACCATATATATGAGTCTACTACACATGATCGAAATTTCATTTGACTGAAATTCATTTGACTGAGACCATAACATCAAAAATTCAAAATGCTGAAAACACATGACTGAAACTCATAAGAATGAAACCTTAACAATGCTAAATTTCAACATAGTAATGGCAGCGTGTAGACTCCTGTAATTTAAGTAAAAGGTATAGGCCCTTTTCCCCACTGTAGTGCAATCATGGAATTAGTATATATAGTTAGGGGGGGTGTGGGAGGCACCGCCTCCCATATTAGGGGAGTGGAGGGTAGCCCCCTACCTAGTTTGGTTTTATATCGTCCAGTTTCTGTTAAGAGTAAGTAGTTTTTAAGTTCTGGAAAGGGTTAGTCATTGGTGTTGTATGTGTGCATGTCTATAGTTTGCAATTTAGTATGTTGAAATTTAGCATTGTTAAGGTTTCAAGTCTTATGAGTTTCAGTCAAGTGAGTTTTTAGTATTTTGAAATTTCGATGTTATGGTCTCAGTCAAATGAATTTCAGTCAATGAAATTTCGATCATGTGTAGTAGACCCATGACGTTTCTGCAGATCAGCTGATGTAAATATTTGCTAACCTGCACAAATGGTTCCTAGCTATTAAAATATGACAGTAATTTACCTAAACAGTTTGGATACTTTAGTTTATTGCAGCAAATGTCAATCAGAACTATACACAGGAAGTGGCAATGTAATGTAAAGGGGTGGAACTGGACAATGCCCAAAATAATACTCCCTCAGTACTAGTGAATGGCATCAAAGTTCTCAAGTGTTCATAGGTGCATGATATAAAACTGGGTAGGGCTCAGCATACATCACATTAATCAACCGACAATTCATATGAGTTACAAAAGCTTGGTGGCATATCAATGAACAGTACTGTCTGTGCCACTAACATTTTGCGCCTAATACTTCTGCCTGTATTACAGTGGCTTTATGGTCTGTTATTGGTGGTTTCTGAGTCACTGGAACATATGCCCTATCTGATAAGAGAACAAGACTTTGATATGCTCTACTTACTGAAGCAGTTTGAGAACTATCAGATCGGTAATTGTTATAGCTGTTTCCATATGACAGAAACTTAGAACTCCCTCCCACTGAGGTGTGATGACATATTGGGAATATCTAAACTGATGGACCTGGTGCATAGATAGAAGCCTTGGCACAATAACCGACCAAAAGGTAGCATGAGCAGAGGGGTGACAAGAGGTGCAGCAGCGTCTACCTGAAGCATTTTGTAAGTGTTATAGCCTTGGTCATTTGGTCATTTTTGAATGCTTACAGCGAGAATGTGAGCCCCCTGATAAAGCACAAGAATATAAATAACTGTAGCATTATTTGAATTTGGGATCAGTAACCAATGATCTGCAGTGGTTATACCCATTATTTATGATGCTGTAAATAATAAATGTGTTGCAGTGCTGTGATTAATGGTTTATATATCACCACTGTCTCAAAGCTACATAACTTTACTTATTCAGAATTGTACGTAAATGACTATCTTGGGACATGCATATTGCTGCAGTCACATGCTGCACAGGTGTCTATATGGTAGGTCTCACTACGTGAGTAATGGTTATCATTTAGAAAGGAGACCTTCCTCTGTAGTATATATGGATAAATCTCTCACTGTAACACAGATGACCAAAGTTTGAATACTAGTTAGCACCTTCTTATCAACACTGAGAAGAAGGAATAGTTTTTGATTGGCTGTTCTGCTAAATATAGGTGGAAGCTTGTAGAGAATGAAGCTGCAGCCATTAAGTGGAGACCTTGGCTTAGATTACCAAAGCAATGACAGTTGCCCCCATTATACTTTGGATAAAAGTGCGCTCTCACAGTGGAGCACATCAGCCATTGTTATCAATGTACACATTGCTGTCATTGTTTTATGTGAATAAGGGCACAAGTACCTCTATGGTACCCTGGAAGATGGCCATCTCCCATTGGCTTCCACCTCCATGCTGGGATCAAAAGATTTACTGGTGCATTACAAACAAAACCACAGTAGTGTCCACTTCCCACTTCCAGTCAGAAACCATAGCCAACTCTACATTGTACACAATTACAGTAAAGGTAACCTCCTATGGCCAAAGTGTAAAAGACCTATTCTCACTGAAAGTGACTTACTCAAAAGTACATTTTGATATACCAGGTCATGTCGTTAGTCATGTAAAAGGAGCCTGTTCAATCAATCTTATTATGTACTGTTTGTTAAGAATTGTATGTGTTTGTGTGTGTGTGTGTGTGTGTGTGTGTGTGTGTGTGTGTGTGTGTGTGTGTGTGTGTGTGTGTGTGCACACGCACGAGTGCATGTCTGTGTGTGTGGATGTGTGTGCATGCATGTGCATGTGTGTGTGTGTGCGTGTGTGCGTGTGTGCGCGCGTGTGTGTGTGTGTGTGTGTGTGTGTGTGTGTGTGTGTGTGTGTGTGTGCATGTGTGTTGCTCTGTGGTACTTCTGCCTGTAGACTATGACAGCCCGGTAATACACTGTACATAACAGGTAATGGTAGACCACATATTACATATAAGTATAATAAATATTCTAAATGAAGTACTACCTGCTACATGTTCATGTCATATATGATGACTGCATGTTTGTATTGGTATTACTGTGCTACAAATCCCTACTGAGATATGCTTCTATCTGCCACTGTAGACAATGAATATATGTCAACATGAGATGGTGACACTACCATTTGTTGTTCTATGGACACATATACCACAATAAGAACATACACAGTCCACATATAGACTTTTATAATGCACATTATTCCCTTTGTGCCTTTGTAAACATTTGTTCATTTTGTGTATGGTATGTGTTTGTTAATGCTGTTTACAGAATACCCGCTTTGCCTGTCATGTGCTCATATATGTGGTTATTTATTTTCTGCTAACATATATGCCCTGGCCTAGTCAAACATGCTGTAACATTTGTAGTTGCCTGACTTCCCTCTATACATGTGAAGTATTCTCATTTAGTACATTACACTCTGTTTGTGTCGAGAACTGAAAAATGCATTAGTGCTGACTGTGTCTCTATGGTGTACAGACATTAATCACCATGCATTTGTGGTGACTGTGTCTGTGTGATGTACAGACATTACTTACCCTGCATTCATGGTGACTGTGTCTGTGTGGAGTACAGACATTACTCACCCTGCATTTATGGTGACTGTGTCTATTTGGTTTACAGACATTACTCACCATGCATGTGGTGTGACTGCGTCTCTGTGGTGTACAGACATTACTCACCATGCATTCATGCTGACTGTGTCTGTGTGGTGTACAGACATGACTCACCCTACATTCATGGTGATTGTGTCTGTGTGGTGTACAGACATTACTCACCATGCATTCGTGCTGACTGTGTCTATCTGGTGTACAGACATTACTCACCCTGCATTCATGGTGAATGTGTCTGTGTGGTGTAGAAACAATACTCACCCTTCATTTGTGATGACTGTGTCTATGTGGTGTACAGACATTACTCACCCTGCATTCATGGTGAATGTGTCTGTGTGGTGTACAAACAATACTCACCCTTCATTTGTGATGACTGTGTCTCTGTGATGTACAGACATTACTCACCATTCATTTGTGGGGACTGTGTCTCTGTAGTGTACAGCCATTACTCACCATGCATTTATGGTGACTGTGTCTGTGTAATGTACAGACATTAATCACCCTGCATTCATGGTGACTGTGTCTGTGTGGAGTACACACATTATTCACAATGCATTTGTGGTGACTGTGTCACTGTGGTGTACAGACATTACTCACCATGCATTTGTGGTGACTGTGTCTGTGTGATGTACATACATTACTCACCCGGAATTCATGGTGACTGTGTCTGTGTGGAGTACACACATTACTCACAATGC
>NC_056733.1:962518451-962634309 GCF_019279795.1 Protopterus annectens | reverse complement strand
GAACCATGTGGAGCAGGTGTGTGTAGATAATTAGTCACAGATAAGTGTTGAATCTTCTGCATATTGTATTATAGAACCATGTGGAGTAGCTGTGTGTAGATTATTAGTCACAGATAATTTTTGAATCATCTGCATACTGTATTGTAGAACCATGTGGAGTAGGTGTGTGTAGGTTATTATTCACAGATAAGTGTTGAATCATCTGCATACTGTATTATAGAACCATTCCAAAGACATGCATCTGGAGCATTTCTCCCCGGGCCTCCACTGTAAACAGGCTCTGTGGAATCTAGTCGGACTTTCGCGGTCAAGAAATGATAAATAAAATAAATAAATAAATGTAAAGGGCCCATATCTATACAGGAAGAATGCAGAGTGTCTGTAATCACAACTACGCAGGTGAAGGCTGCACTCTCTAAATCCAAAAAGACAGCATCCATGGGACCGGACAACATCCCAGGCTGCGTTTTACATGAACTTCAGAATGAACTGGCTCCCCACTTAAGCACCATGTTCAATAATAGCCTCACATCAGGCTTTGTGCCCACTGAATGGCACACAGCAACAGTTATCCCACTCCACAAAGGGGGAGCCACCACTGATCCCGGGAACTATAGACCTATTAGCCTGACGAGCCTGGTCTGCAAAGTCATGGAACGTATCATCATGGAACTCATAAACAATGACATTGGTAACCTCCAAACTGTGGATCCCACCCAGTTCGGGTTTGTGAAAGGCAGATCATGCCTCCTGAACCTGATTGACTTCTTTGAGGCAGTTACCAAAGCCGTAGATGAGGGTAAAGTGGTTCACACAGCCTGTCTTGACCTCTCCAAGGCTTTCAACACTATCCCCCATTCTGGAATTATAGCTAAACTCAATAAACTAGGCATAAATCCCTACATCACAAGATGGGTTACCAACTGGCTCACTGACAGAACCCACACTGTTAAAGTTGCAGACTCCAAATCTGACCTCAAACCATTGACAAGTGGAGTACCACAGGGTTCCGTCCTGGGACCGCTCCTGTTTGGTATCTACTTTTCTGAAGTACAGGCTAACACAGAAGGCCTCTGGCTAATGAAGTTTGCAGATGACTGCAAACTAGGAGTTATAGTCAGGTCCCCAAATGATGTGAACATCCTACAGAATGGCCTCTCTGAGACAGATGCCTGGTGTCAGAGCCATGGCTTCAAGCTCAATGCCAAAAAGTGTAGTGTCATCCCCTTTGGTAAAAACTCTGTACCCATGAACTACCACATAGGCAGCAATCTACTTAACACCGAATGCGTGATAAGAGACCTTGGGACCTAGGTTGACAGTAGTCTCTCCTTTGATAGTCACATCGCCACAGTAGTCAGGAAGTCCTTCTACGTGGCACACCTCATCATAAAAGGGTTCTCATCCAGGAAAAAAGAGGTCATCTTTACCCTCTACTCATCACTCATTAGACCCATTATAGAGTACAACGCCCCTTTTGGAATGTACCTCACAAGACATCTGCAGCAGCTGGAAAGGCCACAGAAGTACCTCACAAAGAGGATTACTGGACTCAAACAAATGCCCTGCACTGACCGCCTCAAAAAACTCCAGCTTTACTCCGTAGCATATCGCCTACTCAGAGGTGATCTCTGCCTAACATATAAAGCTATGTCAAACCCAGAGCTGTTGGACATGCTACACCTAAAGAAATCCCAATCCCTCACAGCTACACACTCTAGGGACTTAAACCTTGTCACCACAATAAACAGACATGCTGGAGGGATAGATTCCTATCCCAGAGACTTCCCATACTCTGGAACAGGCTACCCATCTATGTCAAGCAAAGTTCTTCATTAGCACTCTTCAAGAAAAATCTTGATGAGTGGATGGGAAATAGGAAATACACCCCTGGGATCACTACTGTGTGTCTGCTCGTCAGTGCCACAAGAAAATAACTTGCTTGGGTGGCGTAAGCCAGGGAACCTTGTTGGCTAGGCTTGCGTTGGCCCTTGGGCCGATAGCCTAGTACCTACCTATGAACCTATGAACCTATGTGGAGTAGGTGTGTGTAGATTATTAGTCACAGATAAGTGTTGAATCATCTGCATACTGTATTATATAACCATGTGGAGTAGCTGTGTGTAGACTATTAGTCACAGATAAGTGTTGAATCATCTGCAGACTGTATTATAGAACCATGTTGAGTAGCTGTGCGAATATTATTAGTCACAGATAAGAGTTGAATCATCTGAATACTGTATTATAAAACCATGTGGAGTAGGTGTGTGTAGATTATTAGTCACAGATAAGTGTTGAATCATCTGCAGACTGTATTATAGAACTATGTGGAGTAGGTGTGTGTAGGTTATTAGTCACAGATAAGTGTTGAATCATCTGCATGCTGTATTATAGAACCATGCGGAGTAGGTGTGTGCAGGTTAATAGTCACAGATAAGTGTTGAATCATCTGCAGACTGTATTATAGAACCATGTGGAGCAACTGTGTGTAGATTATTAGTCACAGATAAGTGTTGAATCATCTGCATACTGTATTATAGAACCATGTGGAGTAGCTGTGTGTAGATTATTAGTCACAGATAAGTGCTGAATCATCTGCAGACTGTATTATAGAACCATGTGGAGTAGGTGTGTGTAGATTATTAGTCACAGGTAAGTGATTAATCATCAACATACTGTATTATAGAAACATGTGGAGTAGCTGTGTGTAGATTATTAGTCACAGATAAGTGTTGAATCATGTGCAGTCTGTATTATAGAACCATGTGGAGTAGCTGTGTGTAGTTATTAGTCACAGATAAGTGTTTAATCATCTTCAGACTGTATTATAGAACCATGTGGAGTAGGTATGTGTAGATTATTAGTCACAGATAAATGTTGAATCATCTGCAGACTGTATTATAGAACCATGTGGAGTAGCTGTGTGTAGATTATTAGTCACAGATAAGTGTTGAATCATCTGCATACTGTATTATAGAACCATGTGGAGTAGGTGTGTGTAGATTCTTAGTCACAGGTAAGTGTTGAATCATCTTCAGACTGTATTATAGAACCATGTGGAGTAGCTGTGTGTAGATTATTAGTCACAGATAAGTGTTTAATCATCTGCAGACTGTATTATAGAACCATGTTGAGTAGGTGTGTGTAGATTATTAGTCACAGATAAGTGTTGAATCATCTGCGTACTGTATTATATAACCATGTGGAGTCGGTGTGTGTAGATTATTAGTCAAGAGGAAGAAAAGGAGACGGCCCAAGATAGATCCTTGGGGGACACCAATGGATAAAGGAAGGCATGGAGATAGGTCACCTTGCCATAGAACATGTTATTGAAAGTCAGATAAATAGTTATGAAACCATGCTGTGACAGATGTTTAGAAGGATAGTTCAGTTGGTACATCTATTAGTTTGGAATGGGAGACCATATCAAAAGCTTTTGATAGGTCCAGAAAGATAGCAGATATAAAGTTGTTGTTATTCTTGTGATGGTTTATGGTATTAGTGAAGGATAAAAGAGCTGTAGTGGTACTATGCAATGGGCAAACCCATGCTGAGTGTTTGAGAGAAGGTTATTTGTTAGTAAGAATTTCATGACCTGGAGATGAATATACCTTTTGAGTAGCTTAGAAAGAGGTGAAAGAATAGCAATTGGCTGATAGTTTGTCAGTTCTGTGGAACGTCCCCCTTTATGAAGTGGAATTTACATGGGAAATTTTCCACAGTCGAGGATCCTTGTTTTTGAGAATGGATCTATTTATAAGGATTGATACTGGGAAGGCTATAGATTCAGCTGCAGTTCTGAGGTATTCACTGGGTAAGTTATCTATGGCCAGTGTAGTAGGTTTTAGTTTCTGTAGTAGTTTTTTATAGTGACTATAGGAACTGGGGATAAAGAGAACAAGGCATTGCTAGTTGTAGACTTGGCTGGTTTGGTATCAGGAGTAGGGGGTTTGCTGCTTGGAAAGGGTTAATGTATTGCTTGATGCATAACTTTCTGTAACTGAATGTAATGAATATATATGTGTTTGCCATTTGTCTGATGGCTTGGGTCATGGCTGAACATGGTCCTTTTATTGGGACTAGTTCACTTACCCAGCTAAAAAATAAATAAATAAATAAATAAATAAATAAATAAATAAATAAGTAGAATATTGTATCTCAAATGAATGTTTAATGTTAAACCTTTTATATGCCCATTGCTTCATGCTGTTTATAAAAATATCAAGAAACATAGAGAAACTTCTAAATAAGATGTATTTCCCATGTAGTTATTTATACTCTACAGAGCATGATATGATACCTCTGATGAATAAACGGAGAACAATGTGGACACCATATGTGACAATTTATGGCTGGCACTTCTTTCTTTCTTCCTTCCCACTAAGTGGCAGAGCTAATTTAACACATTTTTCCTTATCAGTGCATTTTTTCCTCAAATAATGATTCGACATATGTTAATACGTTTCAACACATATACCTGCTATCTATTTTCGTAAAATGTTAAGTCCTGTGCATTAAGTATGTTCCTCATTTCTTCTCCCTGCCTGATGCCATCTTACATTGTTTACAAGCTGTTGTCAATGTGTTGCCACATAAACACATTGCCATGTACATAGGTCTGCTCAGATCACACAAAGACAGAATGACAGCAGTGGTCATATTATGTACTGGCATTATGTGAAAAAAATAAACTGTTTATTTTAAAGCAATATCATTTTCTAATAGCATTATATCATGGCAAGGTCTTGGATAATTCATTCTTTTACCAAAGCTGGTACAACTAGTTTGATTACATCACCTACACCTTCATGACCCAACACTTACCCCTTTACATGGATTGTATTTGAACTGCTCATTAACAGAAATGGGGTATTTACATATTGCAGTATTAGTGGCAATACTTTACAATACTACCTACCTACCCCTGGACTCTCCATAGTATCATTTAAGGTACTTGAACCACCACACTCTCAATAATCTAATTTACTTGTATAAAGGCATCAACAGTGCCATCTCACGTCTTTTCCTAGGAAACAAATGCTGCATCGTTTGTGGTGAGGATTAGAAACTCTAGAAGGTAACATTAGTGGCTTGTCTGCGAGGTAACAAGATTGACAACTGCATTATTATATAATGATCTGTCTGAAATAAGACCATTATTTGGTGGATAATAAGAGCATTTGCTTGCAGACATATCAACAGCTGTGAGTAGCCAATATGAATTCTAATATACAGAGCAGACCACTGTTTCTGAAATAGAACCCTGCATGTGAAGGACCGATACAAGCATTTTGTAATATTATTTACTGTGAAAGTGCTATTCAGATGACATGAGTAAGAAGAGAGATGAGGGAACACTTTTAATGGCACACCACACAGGCAGTTCTGTCTGATGTCTATTGTTACGCATCGGTGACTAATTAACTAAACCTTGCACGGGAAGAAATGTGATGCTGTGGTTTACTGAAGGAGAGAAAATGGGATGAGTAACTTGAGAAGGAACTGAAGCACACAAAAGTAGTAGCTCCCTAAAACGTCTGTTATATCAGCAATGAGGTGCTATTTCAGAATGCTTTTTTCATAGACTGTGTAACACATCAGTAAGAAAAACATTTGTAAAAGGAACTGCAGAATGGTAAATGATGTTAGTACAGAGGCCTCTCAAACTTAGCACAGCTTTTCAGTTCTTCCAGTGACTGGAACCGAGATGTGAGAGTTCGGCCATGGGCATTATAATCTCAACAACTACACCATCACAGTGCACTATGGGACTGACATGTGACAGTCCAGCCATGGGCATTATAACCTCACAACGGTGCCATCACAGTGCACTATGGGACTGAGATGTGACAGCCCAGCCGTGGGCATTATAATCTCAACAACTGTGCCATCACAGTGCACTATGGGATTGACATGTGACAGTCCAGCCATGGGCATTATAATCTCAACATCTGTGTCATCACAGTGCATTATGGGACTTAGATGTGACAGCCCAGCCATGGGCATTATAATCTCACAACAGTGCCATCACAGTGCACTATGGGACTTAGATGTGAAAGCCCAGCCATGGACATTATAATCTCACAACTGTTCCATCACAGTGCACTATGGGACTTAGATGTGATAGCCCATCCATGGGCATTATAATCTCACAACTGTGCCATCACAATGCACTATGGGACTTAGATGTGACAGCCCAGTCATGGGCATTATAATATCAACAGCTGTGTCATCACAGTACATTATGGGACTTAGATGTGACAACCCAGCCATGGGATTATAATCTCAACAACTGTGCCATCACAGTGCATTATGGGGAAGATTTAACTTTAGAAGAAAGCAGGCTCTTATCAGGATGTTGCCGCCAGAAGGAGATTGAGGGATGCAAACACAAGAAAACTAGTAGTGACCACTACTTTCTGACGAATACAGGGTAGCAATGTGTAATTCAAGAAAAAATAAAAAAGTGCCTTTTTAATTGTTTCCCATAATGGCTGTTTAACTCAAGAAAAGATAAATAACAAGAGGTTTTTAATTTTTTTTCCTGTAGTGGTCCTTTAACTCACTGCTGTTGTACACAACTCTAATAAACTTGTATCTGCAGTATTTCTGGATCTATCAAAAGCCTTTGACATGGTGTCTCACAGTAAACTCTTCAATAATTTATCCACACTGGGACTATCATCTCCATCTATTCAGCGGTTCTCTAGCTACCCTGCCAACAGGCAACAAGCTGTAAAATGGCAAGGATCCATCTCTACATATCTTCCCACTTCCACAAGACTCCCATAAGGATCCATCATTGTCCCTCTACTGTTCAATATTTTTATCTATTAGCTGCATTCCTCTTCTTCTGAAGGCACCTTGATTTAATATGCAGATGACTCTAACATCATCTGCGCTTCAAACATTTTAACTCACCTTCAATAAATCACTCAACAAGTTGTCATTTCCATTGAAACCTGGCTTACAAGAGCACAACTCCTACTTAACCCCCCAAAAACAAACTCTTCCTCTTTACCCTAAAACCTCACATTCCTAACAGAGAATCTTTCAAAATCTTCTTGGCAAATGGCACAGACATTGAATTAGGCCACTGTACCAAACTATTAGGAGTCATATCAGATGATAATCTTAAATTTGACTTCCACATACAGCTAAGGTGGCTTACTGGTAAATTGCATGAGCTATAGTGTGCAGAGTCCTGGGCTCAAGACCTGCAAGGGCTGTTTATTTGTCTTATATGGACAGACTCAAAAAACTCCAACTATTCTCTGTCTCATATCGCCTACTTAGAGGTGATCTCTGCTTAACATACACAGCCATGTCTGATCCAGCTCTCTTAGAAAGGCTACATCTAAAGAAATCCCAATCCTTCCACACCACATGCTCCAGTGACCTCAACCTCATTACCATAATCAACAGAACATGCTGGAGGGACAGGTTCATAACCCAGAGACAGCCCTTGCTATGCAATAGACTTCCCATACATGTCAAACAGAGCATCTCACTGGCCCTCTTCAAGGGAAACCTTGATGAGTGGATGGGAAATAGAAATTTCACCCTGGCCATCATTCCAGTGGCTCTACTCAACAGAGGCACTGGGAACTAAGGTCAGGTGGCACAATGTCAGGGTAATCCTATGGGCTAGGCTTGTAAAGGCTCCAGGACCATTAGCCTAGTACACACCTATGAACCTATGAACATCCAAAGTAATATCAAGAAAACCCATCAAAAACTAGGCATGCTATACAGAAATAAACATTTTTGAGCACAACCACAAAAATTACTCTAATCAAAACTTACCTTATGCCCTCCCTGTCTACTCTTTGGAGCCCCAATTATAACCAATTTACAATCCTCCATAACTTAAAGGATTATAGGAACTTGCTAGGCTATTGGCCCTGAGGCCCTTACAAGCCTTGCCAAGAATTTAGCCCATGTTCCGACAAGTCAGCAACCAATGCCCTTGTCCAGCACGGCCACAGGTGGAATTCCAGTGGTATATTTTCTGTTTCCCATCCAGTTATCCATGTTGTGCTTAAATAGTGTTAATGAGGTACTCTGCTTGATGTGGAGAGGGAGTCTATTCCATAGAAGGGGGAGTCCCTGGTGCACAAATCTGTCCTGCCAACAAGACCTATTGATGTCACAGACCAGGTTGAGGTCACACGTGTAGGTTACTTGAGTGGAGCTTGACTTGCGGATATACAGCAGTCTCACAGTCTCATCAACATGGGGTCTAAAGTTGTTTTGTATGCCAGACAGAGGTCACCTCTGAGGAGTCTGTATGAGACTGAGTACAGAGACAGGGCTTTTAGCCTATCTGTGTAGGGTAGATGTTTGAGGCCCTGGATTATCCTGGTGAGGAATCTCTGTGGTCTCTCCAGCTGCTGAATGTGCTTTGTGAGGTACATGTCTAAAGGGGCATTGTTCTCAATAATGGGTCTTATAAGGGAAGAATACAGGGATGTTATGACCTCTTTGTCTCTGGATGAGATACCCTTACTAATGAGGTGGGCCATTTAGAAAGCTTTCCGTACAATGGAGGCAATATGGTGGTCAAAAGTCAATCTGCTGTCAACCTGGGTGCCCAAGTCCCTCACAACTGATTGAGTGCTTAGGACCTTGTTATTAATGTGATAATTTGTGGGGACATCACTCTTTCCAAAGGAGATGATGATGCATTTTTTGGCATTCAGTTTGAGGTCATGTTTCTTGCACCAGTCATTTGTGTGGGTGAGACCCTCTTAGAGGATGTCGACATCACTATGGGGAATTGATGACAGTACCCAGCTTGCAGTCATTTGCAAACTTGGACAGCCACAGCCCACTGGTTTTGGCCTGCACCTCAGAAAAGTATATCCCAAACAACAGATGTCCCAAGACTGATCCCTGGGTTACACCACTCATTACGGTCTACTGCTTGAGGTGGCTTCTCTTATTTTGGCTAGGTGGATTATATCAGTGAGCCAGTTTGATACCCATCTGATAACAAATGGACTGATGCCTAGTTGAGAGAGTTTATCTATTATAGCAGAGTGGATGATAGTATCAAAGGCTTTTGCCAGGTCAGGGTAGGTGGTGTGCACCATCTTTCCTTGTCCGTGGATTTGGTGACTGTCTCAAAGAAGTCAACCAATTTTAACTGGCATGACCTCCCATTGATGAAACCGGACTGTGTGGGATTGAGTGTTTGGAGGTTGGCAATGTCCTTGTTAATGAGGTCCATGATAATCCACTCCATGGCCTTGCAGATCAGGCTAGTTAGGCTGATGGGTCTATAATTTCTTTGATCTGTGGATGCTCCACCATTGTGCCAAGGGATGACAGTGGCTGTCCTCCACTCAGCTGGGATGAAGCCAGTAATCAGGCTTTGGTTGAATAGGGTGCCTCATGGTCCTGCAAGTTCCTGCCTGAGTTTAAGTAGGATGCAGCCTGGGATGTTATCTGGTCCCATGGAGGCTGTATTTTTTGCCTTTGAGAAGGCAGTGATACCTTGCTTCCTAGAGATAAGGGGAGTGATCAGGTGCTGCAGATGTCCTGATTTACTGAAGGGGGACAGAGGGGTGAAGTTTTCACTGAACCTATCTACCAGCAGGTTGTGTATATCTACGGCATTTGTGTATGTGGTGTACTTGACCACCAGTTCAAAGCAGATCTGAGTACTTTCTTTGAGACTGCAGACATATGTGAAGAAGGCCTTATGATTATCTTTAGTAGATGTGGCCAGTTTGGACTCAAAATTTGCTTTGGAGGATTTAACTAGTGCTCTGATTTGCTTGTTCGTGCTAAGGAGAGATTGCTTCCAATTGGGCACCTGCTCCTTCATGGGCCTGGACAGCAATTTTTGTCTTTTATTAGAGTTTATTTATTGCAGATATCCACCAGACAGGTTTACTCTTCCTTGAGGAGGAGGTTTTTGTCCTGTTGGTTATTCCTGATTCCATGCAGCTATATAAATGCTTGTATACTTTGTTGCAGGTTTGGACATATGTGCCAGTTCCTATGGAGGGGGAAGGGGCTGTGAAACTTTCATACCTTCCCTCAGGAGGTTGTAATCAGCTTTGAAGAAGTTTTTTTGTTTGACTCTAGCTGGGAGGGGGTAGGGGAGATGGTGACTTCAAAAGTGTCTGCTTTATGGTCAGATCTTACCAGGAATGATGACACTGTAGGGATACTGCAGTGGTTACTCATGTTGGTTAATACCAAGTCTTGTGGGAGTGTCAACCAGTTGGACCAAGGCATTTTCATTGACAAAATCAAGGAATCTCTGGGCATTTGTGTTTTGGCATGAGTAGTTCTTCCAATCTATGGTTGGATAGTTAAAGTCACCCAGGATCAGGGTAAAGAGTTGAATCTTGATAGATCTGAAGAGGTCTAGATAGCGGGAGTGGGCATCTTGAATCAAGGTTGGGGGTCTATAGCTAGATATGATTTGAATAGGGGTCTTGTCAATGGTTAACTGCACCTGGAGTGTCTCCTGTGCATCATACTGTTTGACCAGCCTGGAGGTTTGTATGTCTTTAATATATATTGCAACTCCACCTCATTTTGATTTGCTGCCCACAGTGTTGGGTCTGAATGCATGATAGGATGAGTAACCTGGTATGGCTGGGGTGCTCTTCACAGCTTTAACCCGTTTTTTGTGACTGCACAAATATCAAAATCTTCCAGGGTTAACAATGCTTGCAATGAGTATAGTTTCATGTTTAGACTCCTAGCATTTAGCAGCATAGCCTTTAATTTGTGTTTTGATGAAATGTTCATGCTGATAGTTTTGACCTCATGGCATTGCCTAAAAAAAGCACTAAGGGTGGCCAAGTTTGCTACTAATTCATCATCCTTTACCCTTCACTGTAAAGCTCTGCATACCCTTAGCTGGCTGGAACCTCCCATCCACTTCTCATGCATTCAGCTTGTAACAAAACATAAAATCATAGGCAAACCATTAGTATGCCCAGATCTTACCCCTTTAGTCAACATGTATTTCCCTAAAAAAATTCTTAGACCAGAAGACAAGCAACTTTTCACCATAAATAAACCAAATAAATCCCCTGGACAAAGCCTTTACTTATACTCAGCAGCAAAAAATGGAGCTCCTTACTTCTAACCATCAGAACTATTTCTAACTTACCCACCTTTAAAAGCTCCCTGAAAGAATACCTTACAGAATCTTGGACCTGCTTCTGTGCCAATCCTGGCTGAACTTACTCGCTGTACTTCACTCACCCCCCCCCCCTTCAACCTAGATCACACTTCACAACCCTCTCCATTCCCCTGCTTCACTGCTTTCTTTTATTTTTCCCACTACCTTACCTTATCCACTTCATCTCTGCAGGCCTTTCCTCTACCTCTTTCCTCCCTGCTCACCTGAGCTACCTGAAGACACCCAACCTGCACTCTTCTTATAATCCCCTTCTCTCCATCCTTCTTCCTTCTATAACCATAATATGAACAGGCTTTCTCATTCTAAGACATCACTCAATTTCCCCACACTGTCTTTAATCATATAATCTCTGATAACTCTTTAAAATATCTTATAATTGTCTTAGGTCTTGTTTATGACATACTGCTCTATGTAACAAATAATATAACTATTGTGTTTTTTCACACATTTTCTCCAACTCGTACTGTTGTTTTTCATTGCACTTTACTATGAAACATATGTTCGAAGTTTTATTTTCATTACATTTTTTTCACTTTTATGATTTGTAGTGTAACATGATACTTTTTGATTTAAAATATCTGTACAGTGGTGCAGTGGTTAACATTGTCACCTCACAGCAAGAGGTTCTCTGGTTCGATTCTCGGCTGGGGTGCCTTAAAATAATAAAATAAATAAATATCTGTACTTGATGTATCATAGTGTAACATGATACTTTGTAATTTAAAATATCTGTACTTGATGTTCTGTAGTGTAACATGATACTTTGTGATTATAAAATATCTGTACCTGATGTTCTGTAGTGTAACATGATACTTTGTGATTATAAAATATCTGTACCTGATGTTTTGTAGTGTAACATGATACTTTGTGATTTAAAATATCTGTACTTGTAGTGTAACATGATACTTTGTGATTTAAAATATCTGTACTTGATGTTCTGTAGTGTAACATGATACTTTGTGATTATAAAATATCTGTACCTGATGTTTTGTAGTGTAACATGATACTTTGTAATTTAGGATATATGTACTTCATGATTTGTAGTGTAACATGATACTTTGTGATTTAAACTATCTGTACTTGATTTTTTGTAGTGTAACATGATACTTTGTTATTATAAAATATCTGTGCTTGATGTTTTGTAGTGTAACATGATACTTTGTGATTATAAAATACCTGTACTTGATTTTATGTAGTGTAACATGGTACTTTGTGATTTAAAATATCTTTACTTGATATATTGTAGTGTAACATGATACTTTGTGATTATAAAATATCTGTGCTTGATGTATTGTAGTGTAACATGATACTTTGCGATTATAAAATATCTGTACTTGATGTTTTGTAGTGTAACATGATACTTTGTGATTATAAAATATCTGTACTTGATGTTTTGTAATGTAACATGATACTTTGTGATTATAAAATATCTGTACATCATATATTGTAGTGTAACATGATACTTTGTGATTTAAAATATCTGTACTTCATGATTTGTAGTGTAACATGGTACGTTGTGACTTAAACTATCTGTACTTGATGTTTTGTAGTGTAACATGATACTTTGTGATTTAAAATATCTGTACTTGATGTTTTGCAGTGTAACATGATACTTTGTGATTTAAAATATCTGTACTTCATGATTTGTAGTGTAACATGGTACTTTGTGATTGAAAATATCTGTACTTCATGTTTTGTAGTGTAACATGATACTTTGTGATTTAAAATATCTGTTCTTGATGTTTTGTAGTGTAACATGATACTTTGTGATTTAAAATTTCTGTACTTCATGAGTTGTAGTGTAACATGATACTTTGTGATTTAAAATATCTGTGCTTGATGTTTTGTAGTGTAACATGATACTTTGTGGTTTAAAATATCTGTACTACAAGATTTGCAGTGTAACATGATACTTTGTTATTTAAAATATCTGTACTTCGTGTTTTGTAGTGTAACATGATACTTTGTGATTTCAAATATCTGTACTTGATGTTTTGTAGCGTGACATGATACTTTACTTAAAATATCCGTACTTGATTTTTTGCAGTGTAACATGATACTTTGTGATTACAAAATATCTGTACTTGATGTATTGTAGTGTAACATGATACTTTGTGATTATACAATATCTGTACTTCATGATTTGTAGTGTAACATGATACTTTGTGAGATAAAATATCTGTACTTGATGTGTTGTAGTGTAACATGATACTTTGTAATTTAAAATATCTGTACTTCATGTTTTATAGTGTAACATGTTACTTTGTGACTCAAAATATCTGTACTTGATGTATTGTAGTGTAACATGATACTTTGTGATGTAAAATATCTGTGCTTGATGTTTTGTAGTGTAACATGATACTTTGTGATTATAAAATATCTGTACTTCATGTTTTGTAGTGTAACGTGATACTTTGTGATTTAAAATATCTGTACTTCATGTTTTGCAGCATAACATGATACTTTGTTATTTAATATATCTGTACTTCATGTTTTGTAGTGTAACATGATACTTTGTGATTTAAAATATCTGTACTACATGTTTTGTAGTGTAACATGATACTGTGTGATTTAAAATATCTGTGCTTGATGTTTTGTAGTGTAACATGATACTTTTTTGATTTAAAATATCTGTACTTGATGTATTGTAATGTAACATGATACTTTGTGATTTAAAATATCTGTACTTCATGTTTTGTAGTGTAACATGTTACTTGGCAATTTAAAATATCTGTACTTGATGTTTTGTAGTGTAACATGATACTTTGTGATTTAAAATAACTGTACTTGATGTTTTGTAGTGTAACATGATACTTTGTGATTATAAAATATCTGTACTTCATGTTTTGTAGTGTAACATGATACATTGTGATTTAAAATATCTGTAATTCATGTTTTCTAGTATAACATGATACTTTGTGATTTAAAATATCTGTACTTCATGTTTTGTAGTCTAACATTATACTTTGTAATTTAAAATATCTGTACTTCATGTTTTGTAGTGTAACATGATACTTTGTGATTTAAAATATCTGTACTTGATGTTTTGTAGTGTAACATGATACTGTGTAATTTAAAATATCTGTGCTTGATGTTTTGTAGTGTAACATGATACTTTGTGATTTAAAATATCTGTACTTGCTCTATTGTAGTGTAACATGATACGTTGTGATTATAAAATATCTGTACTTCATGTTTTGTAGTGTAACATGATACTTTGTGATTTAAAATGTCTGTACTTGATGTTTTGTGGTGAAACATGATACTTTGTGAGTTAAAATATCTGTGCTTCATGTTTTGTAGTGTAACATGATACTTTGTGATTTAAAATATCTGTACTTGATATTTTGTAGTGTAACATGATGCATTGTGATTTAAAATATCTGTACTTCATGTTTTGTAGTGTAACATGATACTTTGTGATTTAAAATATCTGTACTTGATTTTTTGTAGTGTAACATGATACTTTGTCATTTAAAATATCTGTACCTTATGATTTGTAGTCTAACATGATAGTGATTTAAAATATCTGTACTTCATGATTTGTAGTGTAACATCGTACTTTGTGATTTAAAATATCTGTACTTGATGTATTGTAGTGTAACATGATACTTAGTGATTTCAAATATCTGTACTTCATTTTTTGTATTGTAACATGATACTTTGTGATTTAAAATATCTGTGCTTCATGTTTTGTAGTGTAACATGGTACATTGTGATTTAAAATATCTGTACATGATGTACTGTAGTGTAACATGATACTTTGTGATTCAAAATATCCGTACTTGATGTTTTGTAGTGTAACATGATACTTTGTGATTTAAAATATCTGTACTTGATGTTTTGTAGTGTAACGTGGTACTTTCTGATTTAAAATATCTGTACTTTATGATTTGTAGTGTAACATGATACTTTGTAATTTAAAATATCTGTACTTCATGTTTTGTAGTGTAGCATGATATTTTGTAATTTAAAATGACTGTAATTGATTTTTGAAAGATTGTGATTGTGAATCTTTTCTCCTCATGCCCCCACTGAAAATGGACACTTTCTGGCTCAGTCAGACTTTCCCAGTAAATGAATGTCAAATAAAGAAAGAATGAAAGAATGAAACTGCGTGTATAACACATTAAGAATTCAGTCATTATAATAGAACTACATGCATGGCACATAAACTCTCCATTTTTTTAAAAGAACTGCCTGTATGACACATAAGTAATTAAAAATAACTACTTGCTTCTATCAGTCATATCTTTTACCTCTCCTCCCAGCAGAATAACTTCGTCTTTGTACCCTGTTCCTGAGTGAAACCTCACTGATGCTTTTCTGTTGGCAGAATGTCTAGATTTATAGAGTACAGCTTCCTGGTAGCTCCACACTCCAATGTCTGGCAGCAGGAGTCCAGGAATAACTTGCTGTGAGGGTCATTTAGCTAGAATGACTTTAGTTCTTCCTGCAGTGACTATGCTATAGGATAGGTTTTGCTGTCTGTTTGCCTTTTGAACTGGGTGATATGTTCAGCATCTGTATGCTCTACCTTTTCTTTGCCACCACCTCTGTGCTCCAGTACTTCCACTGTTGGTAATTCAGTTTTGCTATCTTCCAAATGATTAACTGCTTTAGCACATAACTTTGAACAGCATATGACATGTCAGCCCCTGTACTTGGGTACGTCTAGATATTTGAGTTAATAATACCCCATTAAGATTGACATAACCATTGTTAGCTAAACTGATACACTCCCTAATATTTTTGCAGCATCTTTTAAATCAGAACTAAGTTAACAAACAGTCAGCATATTTACTTTGGTATGCATTCTTTTCAAGTGACAGATTTGTGATACAATAATATTTCCCCCTTTTTGTACTTGAAAAGACTCAAAAGCCCAGCGATACTATATCTGGTATCAGGTAAGCTTGGCAGTGTTTCCTCTTCTGTTTGATTTTACACTTTGTAATAAGCTGACAGTTCTATGTAGAACTCTTATGTCTCCGACTGAAAAGCTATTTATTCAGTCTGATTTTGGTATTGATCAGTAGAACTCTTATGTCTCCGACTGCAAAGCTATTTATTCAGTCTGATTTTGGTATTGACCAGTAGAACTCTTATGTCTCTGACTCCAAAGCTATTTATTCAGTCTGATTTTGGTACTGACCAGCTGATGATATCCATATGTAATATTTATTCAGTCTGATTTTGGTACTGACCAGCTGATGTTATCCATGTGTAATATTTATTCAGTCTGAGTTTGGTATTGACCAGTTGATGATATCCATATGTAATATTTATTCACTCTGATTTTGGTACTGACCAGCTGATGATATCCATATGTAATATTTATTCAGTCTGATTTTGGTATTGACCAACTGATGATATCTGTATGTAATGCTGTCTTTTAGCCTGTCAAAAGAGATTGTTAGCTATGACAAGAGAAGTCTATGTCTCACTTAATTTTGAACCAGCTACATGGGTTATTTAATTGACGTGTTGTCCAGCTACATGGGTTATTTAATTCACGAGTTGTCCAGCTACGTGGGTTATTTAATTTACATGTTGTCCAGCTACGTGGGTTATGTAAGTCATGTGTTTCCCAGTTACATGGGTTATTTAATTCATGTGTTGTCCAGCTACATGGGTTATTTAATTCACGTGTTGTCCAGCTACACAGGTTATTTAATTCATGTGTTTTCCAGCTACATGGGTTATTTCATTTATGTTTTGTCCAGCTACATGGGTTATTTAATTCATGTGTTGTCCAGCTATGTGGGTTATTTAATTAATGTGTTGTCCAGCGACATGGGTTATTTAATTCACATTTTGTCCAGTTATGTGGGTTATTTAATTCATGTGTTCAGCTACGTGGGTTATTTAATTCATGTGTTGTGCAGCTACATGGGTTATTTAATTCATGTGTTGTCCAGCTTCGTGGGTTATTTAATTCACATGTTGTTAGTAAGCAGCACCGGGTTAGCTTCACTTGATCACTTCCTGTGTTGTTTCCAGTCTTCCTCTCATGAGCGATAAATGGAAGTTGGTTAAAATGGTTCATATGGACCAACACTATTCATCAGTAGCAAGGTCATGAGGAATTTATGGGAAAGTCACTACTTTTGGGTTGCTGGAATTTATTGGAGAAAACTGGCAAAGGTATCAAGGTACTGGGAGCAAATAACTAGAGAAGGAAAGATGATAGAATGGGGAGATGCCACAAATTTATTTGGACTGGGGGTTAGAGGTTGCCTTCTCTTATCAGGGATTGATATCAGAGTATAGGCAAAAAGAGAGAAATAGGGGGTCCTAAATGAAACACCAGCACTGGTGAGTGTTTAGTAGAATCTACAACAGAAGCTGCCATTTAAAAAGGAATAATTAGTAGAGCATATAAAATATTGCATGATAACTATAAGAATCTATCAGAGGAGGTTAGAAAGGATTGGAAGGAGAGACTGGATAAGCAGTTCACAAAGAAAGAATGGGAGGATATATGTATGTCTCCCAAATATGCAACAAAATCTATAAGATATAGGATATTTGCTGGAAAATGTTTACATAGATATTTTTATACCCCAAGTAGACTCCAGAAGATTTTTCCTCAGGTAGACAGCAAATGTTGGAGGTGTGATGGGGACGAAAGAGGTAATTGGGAACATATTTTCTGGGAATGTAGTGAGTTGGTGGACTTTGGAGATGCTGGGTGGGCAGATTGGTGTGATGAGGGGGAATCATTTTTCTGAGTTATGATACAGAATCGGAATTGCCTAGACGTGGTATGGCCTTGCTGTGTCTAGTTGCCAAAAAAGCAATTACTAGAAAATGGAAATCAAAATCTAAACCAACTACACTAGAAGTAGTGAATATAGCAACAGAGATAAAACAACTGGAATTGAGATATTTAGAAAAGGATAGGAGCAAAATACATAGGAAAAATGGGAATTGTGGGAACAGTACATACAGGGGAGGAATTAGGTTTAAAAGAAGGCAGGACTTAAATGAGCTATGTAATCTCTGAACATGATTGGGTATATTATAAGTGATGTATAGAGTTTGCAACTGGGAGTGTGTCAGTATGGTTTGTGATGTAAAATGCTTGCAACTAGGATTGAGTCTGTGTAGTTTGTTTTCATTTATATAAATTTATGATTGCCTATATCATAAGTGATGATTTAATAAAGATGTTTCTTGTTTAAAAAAAGGGGCAAGAATTTAATAATTTATGTAATGTTGCTTAGGTTATATGATATATAGCAATATATGTGAAGTATAATGTTTGTTAATATTAATTTAATATAGTTTGATTACATTGAGAAAATGATAATTCAATAAAGCTGTTTAAAAAAAGTGGAAATAATGATTTTGAATGGAAAGTTTGTTTTTAAAACTAGTAATACCATGGTTTGCAAATATCGCAAGAAAAAGTTTAAATATCATCATAGCAATTCATGACTGAAACATCACCTGTAAACCAAGCATGCATTTTCTTGCTCACGATGAGCCATTAACATCGGCCACATCATCTATTAAAGTTGAATCAGCGGTTCACCAGATACATTAGTTGAACTTCAGGAAATGTTTAGACCATTGGATCAAGGTAAATACAACATTACTAACACCATTATGAGACTGATTGCTGAGAATAGCTGACCAATTAAAATTGTCACTGATGAAGGTCGCCAGGACATTATTTGTGCCACCAGTGGAAATAAGTCATATTGTTTGCCTTACAGTTCTGTCATTAGCAATTGAAGTGATGCTTTGTACGAGCAAGAGAGAGAGGGAAAATAAGCCAGGTTATGGCAGGAGATGAATTTGTAGCTTTAACGGCGACTATTGGTTGTCCATGGTAAGGATAGCTACCTTGGCACTACTTGCCATTTCATTGACAAAGATTGCAATATGATACTATTCAGAAAACTGTATAGAGGGGGCGGAGCCTAGATGGCAAACTGGTTACAGCTTTTTTTCTAGAGCTCCACATCAGTTACTAGGAAACAGGGAATTTATTAATTAAAATTCTATTATCAGCTCCTTAAAAGTTATACAATCTGTTTGAGAATGTATAATCTACTAGATTTTCAAATTTGGAGCTTCTTCTTAAAACATTTTCTGTCAGAATTAATCATTATACTATTGGGCAGAGATAAGCAACACAAAATCTTCACACACTGATTCCACACTAAGGAAAGACATTCAGTCTATATCTACCACTCTCCAGGAATTATCTTTAAAAATGGACAGATTTACTGACAACCTTGAAACCTTAAAGATGAACTGTCAACAACAAACTGATGTTTTAAAGGAAATTCTTCAGCAGAAACAATCCAAAATCCTGAACATTGAGACTTCTTTAAGTGATATAGATAAAAGACTTAAGGAAGATGAATTTCACTGTGAGACCATTCTGCAACAAAATACTTGTCTGATAAATAAAGTGGATGATGGTGAAAACAGGGAGAGGAGAACAAACATTAGAATTTTTGGTCTCCCTGAAAAAACAGAAGGGGAAGATATAATTTCTTTCCTAAATTCCTGGCTGTCTGAATTTTTGGACTTAAAAGAAGATATTTCCGGCTTATTCATTGGTAAAATCAGAAAAGCTTAGTTGATTTTTTATGCAAAACTTTTTTGCAAAAGTAGGTTATTTATTTCCCTCCACCTTCATAGCTGTTTTCAACCTTTTATAACCTTTTGACCCCTTTTTCCTTCATTTTCATTAGCGAACGATATATTTTGCCAGCAAATTTTCTTCATAGTTTTTTGCAGCTTCATGAATTATCTCTCAAGCTTCTTTTGGCTTCAACCTCCTAATTATCTCTGTATGTTCTAAGAAAAAGGCATTCAGATATTCTCAAGGAACTGGGTGAAGTAGTCCAGGATCCTTCTGCAGCATGGCTTGCGTTCTATTCACAAGAACTGGAGCCCTCCATTTAATATGGGGCCTAAAGTGCCTGCGGAAACCATGCCTTGATGAGCACAGGTTGTTCTGAACGCCAAGCCTGGATGCGGGCACTGTAATGTTAGATCCTCTTTGAAGGAACCACCAACACCTTGGAATATACTGAGTTCTGCTTGTTCCAGACTTCGTTCCCCTCTTCAGGGTTGCTGTGCTTTCAGGCAACTATAGGTGAAGTCTTTCTTTGTTGGGGTCCTGGTTTCCCAGGAGAGTTCCCTTCTGCCCCCAAGGTCCCAAGGGGGGGGAAGAGGGCGGTCTGGTAACCAAGGACTCCTTCTAGACCATGTCTCAGGGTCAGAAGGGAAGCACAGGGAAAAAACATTCTAGAGCCCCTTTCAGAGAGGAGGGGGGGGGGCATCACCACCCGCAGAGGAGGTTCAATCTGAGAAAAGCCCACAGGAGCAGGGGCCCTTGCCATACCTTCCACCCTTGAGGTCTTGATAGCAGAATACCCACCAGACCCAGCAACTGGCCCCCCTGGCCATCCCCCTGATGCACTCCTGAAATGCTTCGAACAAATTTCACCAGCAAAGTTCCGAAAAGGTTTTTATGTCAAAATCCCAATCCCTATCAAAAATCGGCCCCGATTTGGGAGAATTGAGGTGTTTCCTCCACTCGACTCAAAGAGACCTCCGGTAGACAAAGAGCGCAGACCAGGTAGATGGAAAGAAGGCTGACACCAGGCAGTTTAAGCATTGTCAAAAGGAAGAAGAGATGAATATTAGACAAGATGCAATCTGGTCTGCCATTTCCCAAGAAGGCACCTCAAATGACTCTCTAGCCCAGTCATACTATTCCACTGACAGGCAAGATTACACTGGCCCAGAAGGTTCACTTCAGACATCACGGACATCTATCAGACGCAGTCAGAAAGTTTGCCCTTCAGGACTCTTTCAGTCACAGAGTGTTTCACAATCCAGAGCAGATGGTTCTGCAGTCAGCTGCTCCCCAGAGGACTGACCATGCATGGCCCACTTCCAGAAGACGCCCTGAGCCTTCCTTGACACCGTTTCCTCACTGCACGGCGGCCTTCCCGCCACCCCACTCCTGCTTCAGTCCTCTCAGAGACAGTAAATTCCCAAAGTGGTGTATTGGGAATTTCACAAAATTTCAAACCTATCTTGCTGGCTGCTTGCCAATCTATCACCTTTATAGGCAACAATCAAAACTAAATTAAACATATATTAAAATTAGACAAGAAAATTCTGACATCCAAAATCCAAGGTTCGATCTATTGCAGCAAAGAATTCAAGAGCCAGCCATGAAGATTGAAGATTCTGGTTCTTATGCTTGGGGAGCTCTTCTTCTACTGCGCCACAGGTTCCATGCATTCTGCTGCAGTGGATGCTATTCCACTGGCAGGGTCACTCATTGTCGTCTTCGGATGAGGCCGAAATCTCTTTAGTCACACACAGTCTTCATCTCGTCATGAGGATTGATCTTCTTTCCTCCTTCTTCATCAGGGGTTCTTACCTTTATTCCCTCTCACATCACAGTCACTACGATGCCTCTTCCTCCTCGTCAAGGGGGGACACATCCCCATACGGATCCCAATGGGGCCTGAGAATACCATTTGCACATCAGTGTCCTAAAAATGAGAGTATAGTGCTGATTTTATTAGCAAGCCCTCAACGACTACCTCGAGCGGGACTATTATAGTACAACCTGACAACAAACGTCCGGCTTCCTAGGTCAACAATCAGACGGAACAGACCGACTCATGTCGTGAGGCGCTATCGATCTCTGGTCAGGGACATCTGCGCATCCCTCTCAGTGGTAGCTGTCTATCCCCCGCAGGTCCAACCTGTTGGGCGACAGGCTGAGCAGATCCATTCTGTATCCTCACGACCTCGATCAGGTCATTCTGAGTGGGCGCTCCTTGAAGTCGGTCTTCTCTACGCATCTTTTGCTATACTCATCACAACAATCTCTGTGATTTTTCCACTCTCTCCCCTCTTGCAGGCCCTGAGACATTTCCACGCTGACCCCCCCTTCTCCTTGGGACCTTCCAGGCCTTTTCCTTCTTCCTCTTCAAAGAGTTCTTTTGATCCGCTTTTTGAGCCACCCCCCCTCCCTGCCCCATTTGCATTCATTAAGATCACTCTCTTCTCCCGCTTTCCTCCTCATTGATCCTGGCTGCATCTGGCTTTGGTTGCCAGTCTTTGGGCATCTCCTCCCAGTCTCATCTCACCACCCACCCAGCATTCCTTCCTCTCCCATTCCTTTCTCGGTCAGCACCATCAACTTGCTCCCACTCTCTACCCTAGCTCTCTGACAGTCATTTTCTTATTTTTAGACTTCTTTGTTTTGGAGTGCTACCATCATTTCATGCTTTAGATTGAGTAAACTTTCTATGTGGGGAAATTCCAGAAATATTGATCCCTTTACTGTCTTGCATTCTCCTTTTTGGTTCTTTTTCATTTGTTTTTTTCTTTTCAGGAGGATTGCACAGTACACTGCTCTTTTTTTTCTTCAATCATATTTGGCATGTTGGCTCATAACATTCACATTATTCGTCATAGGCCTTCTCTAGATGGCTTTGCCTTTCTTAGTCTCCTTCTCAATGCCCTCCTCCTCTCCATCCTGGGATCTAGAATTAAACCTAAACTCCCCAAAAGTCCTCCTGATACTACCTCCTTCTAACTCGCATGTTCTTGCATCTCCTGTTGGACCTATTTTGATACTAACTTATTCTTTACTGCTGCAAGAACTTCCTACTATTAGCTTCTGTCTTTTACTTGTTTTCCAATTTTTTTTTTCCATTATTCTCTCATTCATAAGGAACCATTCTCATTCTTATTTAATAAGGACAAACCCCAAGGTATCTATATCTATAGATCTACCAATCTATAGTCTTTTCGGTTCCTATTCCAAGAGCTGAAACAGAAACTGCATTTTTGGAACTCGTCAGCTAGGCTACTATTTCATTTGAAACTTTCTAATTAAACAATTCAGAAAATTAATTCCTTTTATTTGTCTCCTACAAAAAAACAGGGTCTTCTCCTCATTCTAAAAGTGACTTATCCAGATGGTTGACTCCCCCTCATTTCCTATGTGTACTCTCTCAGAGGCAAACAGCTTTCTAAACCAAAAAAACACACTCTCTCCAGTTCTAAGTCTATCCCACAAACCAAGGATTTCAGGATAGACCTACCATTTGTGCAGTGCAGCAGCTAGGCCATTGACTAATACCTTGTCTCTCTTGCTCCATACCTTGTTGCCTCATTACAAGTTGGACTTGGGCCTGAGATAGGGCCAGTTGTGTTCCAGAGTTTCCATGAGCCACTCGGGATACAGCAGGTAGGGACCCTGTGCCATCCAGGAAAGATGAAGTAGGATTGACAACTTAACATTTAGTTTTACCTTACTACGATAACGTTATGTGTTATGTCGTCTTCTCTCTCTCTCTTAAGGCCCCTCCCTCCTTCCCTGGCCTGGACAGATCTTGAAGAAGTTCCTATTAGGTTGTTTTCCTCCCGAGCCTTCATATGAGGATCTCCTTTAGGAAACTTGTGTTCCTAATTGTTAGGATTTAGCAGGGGTAGGTTAGTAGGCCAGATCTGACAGAGGTAGTTAGTGGCTTTGCATCATGGGATATAGGCATATCTGAGCTGGTAAAAAGCTGGTAAAAAGCTAAAGCAGTAAGCGGTACATGGAGCCATCGGGCTCGCCCCCCCCCAGCAAGAAGAAAGAAAGAAGAAAGACAACTACTATGGCGTTATGGGTAGGTACATAACTTCTAATTTTGTCATATGGGATCGAGAGAGCATACAGAGCTATAGGGAAGCCTATACCTTCTTCCCCTAATGCTTCTCCAAGATCCACAGTGGTAAAGTTTTTATCTTTCTTAGATAAAGAACTCATACTGAAAACAGCTTGGAGGAAAAGTCTCTTGTCTTTCAAAGGAAACCAAATAAGGTTTGATAATGATTATTCCACAAGAGTCCCAGAAATGAGGAAAGTTTCCTGGCCATTGGTAAGACTATTAAAGCAAAATAAAATCAAGGCACAATTAGTTTATCCATCCAAAATCAAAATCTACCATCAAAATGAGATGGAGTCTTTCAACACTGTCGAAGAAGCTGTTTTCTTTATCCAAAAAAACAACATCATTACAATCCCAGAAGGCATGACCTGGTCACCATCTACAACTCTTAAGAGATCACCCGAGAAAAATAACTGGATGGATGTAAGAAAAAGAAAATGAAACCTGGAATTAAAATACTGGACTTCCTACTTCTCTCAAAGATCAACCTAAATTATAAATTATTATGGAAACCTAAAAAAGTATGTACCATGCTTCACTTGTCTTATATGACTTTTCATTTTTTTAACAAGTGAAACTTGCAATCTAAACTTAATGTTACTATATTTTATTAGATACAACTGCTAGTGATACTTAGGATGTGTAGATAGTTGGTTTTTACAAAGGATTATTTTATTGTCTGTTTTAGTCAGAAAACTGAGACAGACAATATCAAACTTGATAGTATGCATATATTGTAAAAAACACTTCCCTTTCAAGCATTTTGACATTACATGATTTAAGCATGACATATTTCCCGTTCCCTGATTTGCTTTTAGCTTAGCGTTTTAGCATTCTAAACTGTCATCTGTCCCTTTTGTGAAACAGTAACCTCGAGCGCTATTTGAATTCAAGAGCAGTTTTCCTTTCTCTATATTTAAATGTTCTCGTGGTTATTTGCAAACTAAGCTTCAAATAACATTAGGAAACTTGTTTGAACTATATTTGGGTACTGTATCGGAGCAATGTGCTCAGCTGTGCAAGTGTTACCAATGTGTGACAGAAATCTCATTTGTCTGACTTATAGCTTTAGTAACTTGAAAGTTATCTAGACCATAAAGTATACAAGACATCTGATTAAATGTTATTATCAACAGAAATACCAAATTTCTGGATAAAAATAAAATATACTAGTAGTTGGTCTCCATGGTAACTAGGGTGGGATTATGTAAATTGCCATGACATCACTGTTACTTTTCAAATCCTGTCAAGTGTTTGGAAATCTAGTAGGTAAAAATAAATAAACTAGCTTTCCATAATATGACACCAAATAGTTAGACACATCATCACTTTGATATGAACACAAACATCTCCATATAAATTATATAACAGCTTTTATAGATGGTAAAAAGGGTAGAGACAAAGAGGAGATGCTTTGCTGTTGGGCTCGTATCATGTGTCTCGCCTTTTCCCTAAGAGACTTGGTTGTTTTACTGCTTCAGCAAGACGCCCGCAGAGTATGCCTGGTTATGCCTCCTATATTTGCAGATTTATTTACGGAGTGTTTAATTCTAGGTGGAATGGCAAATGATACAGTCAGGAAATTGGAGCAGATGTTGGTGATTCTTGTTCGGCGGAGGATGTGTTTGATGCAGAGCATTTGCTTCCTTGGCACTTTGAGAAATTTGGAACATTGTTTGGGGGTTGCTGTGGTTTTGTGGTTTTGTTCTTATTGACTCTGGCTTTGTTTAATGGTTGGTTGTTCAGTAGTCATTCCTGACCAGGGTATGCCAATGTCAATTGTGCAAGATCAGGGCATGACACCAGGATGGTCCAAGGGAAACTCAGGAAATTCAGACAGTCCTTCTGGATCCTAAATAAAAAATTCTAACCACTCAATAGTTAGTAGATCATATTTTCCAACAAACACATTAATTTGAACATTTGAATTAAAGAAATGAACAGAATGGAAAGGTTATTACCTATAGCAAATACACTAGGGATATGTAGTGTATAGTTAAAAAAACACTGGAACCTTTTATGTTTGTTTGAAAGTCTGAATGGTGTAATAGCAGATAAACCATATTTTGTTTCTTTCCAAAATGCTAATAATTTGAAAACAAAGCGGAAATGTTTTTTATGCTAATAAATGAGCTTAATAATTGAGTTGGTGAAGGTGAGAGATGCGGCACTTGAGCGGGTGTTTTGGGGAGTGATGTTCTGGATTGCTATAGTGCCAAGGATGTACTGAATTTATTTTGGATGTTGATTTTGGATCTCCTTTGCACTCCTTTGATTTGGTGAAGGTTTGAACAGGGGAATCGTTAATACGGAAAGAAACCTGATTTTGTTGTTTCTTTCATGGAATTAACTGTCTAGTTACTTGACTGCTTGCAAGTAAAGAATGAGCGATGCATGTATACGAGGATTGTATTTATGAGGAAAGGACAACAAACGTGTACAGGATCAGAGACAGGGGTATCAAAGCTTGTGGACGAATGTTTGGGTTCCTTTGTGATCAGCATCACATACGGAAGCTGCCCTGAAATGATAGAGAACTGCCTCGTGGAGGCATGTTGAGCTCATAGTTGACACTTATATTCAAAGGGTAGAATGTCTTGGTTTGATGCTGAAGCCTTCTACAACCTCTTTGTTGAAGCAAATGGTTTGATCAGAAGTGAAGGGGGTTATTTGAAAACTGACTCACTGGTACAAGTCACTAGTTAATTTGTAGGTGCGATGATGTAGGGCAGCAGGCAAAGACTGCACAAATGTGTACAGCTTTGAAGTAACTAGGAATGAATCTAAGTTAAGTGAGGTGCACTTAATTGATTGGACTCCGTTTATCTGCTGAATCATTTGTGGTTTGTGGATTGTGGTATTTTTGCCTTGGAGGTTAGGCAATTTCCAAGTGAATATGACTGCTTGTGCTCTTGCGCCTCAACCTATTAGTGTGGGAAATATGGACAAATGCTCCAAATGGGGATGTATTTTAATTGTTGCTCTTAGCACAGCACAAAAAAATTGGGGGGGGGGGGGGTCTGATGAGAATATACCAAAAAATGGGAGAACCTCCTATTTAAACAGTTGCTTGTTTATAATTGTCACCATTTATAATTTGTTTGTTTCATGGAAAAATTAAAAGTATAGAAGGAGAGCACAGAACGCTTTCCTTTCATAGGAACCTTTATTCTATGGATTTCCTAGAAAAGTTTCATTCAATCAAATAGGTTTTTAATAAAGTGTTATTTTTCTTGAGTAATATGGTATTAGTAAGAAAATATGGTGTCTGCGTATTATTTCAGCTAGATTTCCAACCTGCAATAATCTTATATTTTGGCATAAATATTTCTATTAACCTTAAAAAAGGGTTTCTGAACTACTAATTTGTACATGAGGCATTTTACTCTAAATCAATAAAAAATACATAGAATTAGTTTTATATTAAGTTGTGCTTTCTGAACAACAAGAAGCATAAAATTGTGGTGTCTGTCATTATCGGCTGATGACATTTCTCAGTATATTACCAGAAACATTTCTGTGATGTACAGAACAAACTATGAGACAAAAACTGAGTTTTGAGTAAAATCATAAATGAGCATCAGCTTTTCCTGTGTCTACCTTTCAGCAGCAGCAGTGATTGGTAACAAATCCAGTACCTGGCACACCCTGAATATGTTAGCTTACTTCTTATGCTTGTCACTCAACTACCTTTCACTTATTATTGCAGCTATTAAAATGTAATAACTCTGAACTGTGAAAACACTTTAAGGTATATGATGAAAAAATGTTAGCAATGTAATGGTTGCACACTGATTTGCATTATGTCATGAAGGTAGAGAGTGACAATGTAACACTGTTGTGGATTTACTACTGTTATAATGTACTATTTAATTAATCTGAGTTTAATGACTTTAAGCAACTTAAAGGGCATGTAAAATGTATTTCTAGCTCCCTTTCAATCGGATAATAGCTAAAGGGATGCAACCTTCCAATAAATTATATATTAACTGTTCACATCACATCAATTCTTCCCATACTGCTCAACCTCTAATAACAAGAAATCTGGTAACACATAAAATAATGGTGGTGGGGGCGCAAAGGCCAGTTATTGAGAACTCATCATAAATTGGCCTCAACTAACTATTGGGATGATGTTTTATTCTCATACGCAATGGTAAGGGGAAAGAGTAGTGAATAGATGTTTAGTTAGATGAGTAGTTTTGGAACTCTAAACATTTGTTGAATCTGAAGCTAAATGGAAATAATTCTGTCTTATTATTTATACATAATAAGTTCATATGAATAATCTCTAATATACTCATCAGCACCCGAGATGTGTTATGAGGGATTGATTGCTATTTTAGTATTAAGATATTGAACAGCATTTTAGGAGACTGAGTTTCTTCCTTTATTTCATTCACAAATGTTCTCTAAATATACTGCTTATCTTTAGTATTAATAGCTTTAATGCAGGAATACAAATCAACATACATGTGTTATGGATATGTTGACATATCTCAGTGTTTATACGTGTAAGGACACATATGAATGTATACATATCTATATATATGTGTACATATAACAGACAGAAAATGTGATGATCAGAATAATGTTCATATGTTGACATAGTAAATATTGTAATTAATTAGATCACTAAGTCTGTTCTTGGTAAGATTGAAGATCAAATAGCTAGTAAACGGGACTCACTATGCAGGGCTCAGACATTTAATTTAATGCTTTAGAAACTTAATGACAAATGCTAAAAAGGAATTTGAAGACAAACAGAAAGAGAAAACAAATAAAGAGGGAAGAAGTAAATATATATAAATATATATATATATATATATATATATATATATATATATATATATATATATATATATATATCAATTCTAGTCAGTAGTGAAGCTTACTGCAATAGAAGACATGATTTTTAAACTTTATGGAAGTATAGATAGCATAAAATTGTGGTGTCTAACCAGAGATATAACTAAGCATAAATTGTTAGATAGTAATTTGATGTTTATTAATTAACGTTTGAGTCTTTCCATGGTTATCTGAACTTTTTGAGTTTGAGTTAGATAAGAATTATCTGAACAGTTTCTCTTCTATAACCATCACCATTTGTAATATACAGTCTAATTCCATATTTCTTGTTCATGATTATGCTATTGGGCTATTGTTGCCAACTAGTAACAGTAGTGAAATATGGAAAATTGCCATATACGAGAAGTACTAATCGCATAATACCTCATAGCAAGGGAAATATTTTAGAGATTATTTATATATAATATTTTTTTCCTATAAATATGTAAGTGCTGATTTACTAATTTATGAATTCATTCTGGTTAATACTGTTATCTTTAAATCATTTAATTGACTAAAAACTTTAAGTAGTCAGATACTCTTTGATTCCTTTAATAGTTAATCCTATTTATACATGATCATTACTAAAATATTAATTCTCTGATAATATAATTATTCGTATGGAAATTAAGTTGTATATAATTTAATCAAATGAAGGTTTGTTAGTGAATTTATGTTGCACTGCTTAAATCAAACTGTATATTACCTTAATATTTGTTGTTCTCTTATACCAATTAATGTATAGACTTTCATATAACACATACTCTGGAGCCTCAAGTTGGGTACATTTTTTTCAAATTTTGGAAGTGATGGTTAATCTGGCTGGATTTTTTTATTCAGTAAGATTAGGAATGTTCTACATTCCATGTCAGTTAATGGATTTACTGATTATCAAAAGTTTAGCTTTAAATGTTTTTTCTTTTTTTAGGCCTCAGACTGTTATTAAATTGTTTTTTATACTGGGAACCAGCAGCTCGTCATCTAAATATAATCTTTTTAAGAAGGGTACACAGAATTTAAATATTATGACTGCTTGCTATCACATTTTATTAGCACTTCAAACCTTTAAACAAATAAAAAGATGGACTTGACTTTTCTTTCTTTAAATGGTAGTGGTTTAAATAATCCAGGGAAAAGATTTAACCTACCAAAATACTTGAAATTAAATAAAACACAAGTAATATTTCTACAAGAAAACCATTTCAAAATAAATGATAACTTTAGCTGGAACCCGAATGGATATCTAAGATTATCCAACTCCTCATACACTAAAAAAAACAGAGGTGTTCTAACATTATGGAAGAAAAGTGTTGTGCTTCCTCAAATTTTATATAATTATGAAGATAAGGAAGGACTTCTGACAATTACAATAATAAAATTTGGAAATAGAATTTGGACATTGGTCAATGCTTATTGGTTTCTGGGAATTGGGGTAACAACAATAAAAAACACCTAGAACTCATCACTAATAATTTTAAGGGTAGCCTGATTTTAGGGGGTGATTTCAGTTGTTTATTAAATGACTCAGAAACTACTAACAAGAGACCTTTTTGTATTACTCCTGTAGGGAAAAATCTCAAAAAATGGGCAGATAACTTATTGTTATATGATTTATTTTATCTCAGAAATGATAACTCATTAGAATGTTCCCATTGTGATTTTAGATATCAGACTCAAACCAGAATTGATAACATTTTATATCCCAAGACTTCTTCTTCTTTCGGCTTTTCCCGGTTAGGGGTCATCACAGCGGACCTCCGGTCCGCTAATGATTGGCAGTTGATTTTTACATGCTGAGTTGCCAGCCCTAATGCACAACCTTAAACGAAGGTACACCCATTCATGCATGTCATCACAGAAGACGCTCTAGCTGAGAATCGAACGGGACAACGTCTTGCTGTGAGGCGACAATGCTACCGCAGCACCACCACCGTGGTTTTATATCCCAAGACCTAAAAACAAAAATATCACACTTTACAATAATCCAGTGCCCTATATCTGATCACAATGCACTTATTTTTAATCTTCAAATAGATTTTAAAAAACTGTCCTTTACTAAAATAATACCAGCTTATATTACTAAATTGAAGCAGTTCAAGTCTTGGCTTGATACAGAAATAGAATTCTTCTTAGATACAAATCTGACAAGTGAAGAAAATATAGCAATTCTTTGTGACTCATTGAAAGCTTATCTATACAGCAAAAGTTATTGCATGGTTCAATAATAAAATGAAGGAATGGGAATCTGAATTATCTAATATACAAAAACAAATCATATTAATAAAGATAACACTCGAATCACTTCACATAAGAAGAAGGAAATTGAATCCCTAAATAAAAAATATAATGACATTTTAACTCATAAAACAAATTTAGCCCTTGAGAAATTAAAACTAAACTCTTTATCTGTATCTCCAAGATATATGCGTAATTTAGCATTGAGAGTGAAGAGAAACTCCATTGAAAATAATATTGTAAATGTGCTCCATGAAGGGAGGAATAATAAAAAAGTTTCTGATATTAGTGATATATTAGAAGCATTTAAATATAACTTTTCGGAACAATACAAAAACAAAAACCCTCAACATGAATTTACAGATTACTGTCTAGATTTTACAGAATTTAAAAATCTACCAGAGAGTTTGATCAATGATATTCAGCAAAAAAATCTCTTTAAAGGAAATAAATGAAAAAATTAAAGAAAGCAAAAACAATAAATCGCTGGGCATAGATGGTATTATTAATGAAATATATAAGCTTTTACCATCTTCTGCTATTTCATTATTACATAAAGCCCTGAATGAATCTTATTTACAAGGTATAATTCCACCCTCATGGAAATACTCATTAATTACCCCCATGCTAAAAGAAAACAAAGATTCTCAAATGTGTAAATCATATAGGCCAATTTCTCTGATTAATAATGATTACAAACTACTAATGTCTATCTTAGTCAACAGATTTAAGAAATCGTTAACCCATCTCATCTCGGAAGATCAAATGGGATTTATTTATAATAGACATACTCAAGATAATATTCAAAGAATTATAACTATTATAGTTATCTTAAATAGGGACAGTCAAGAAGCTCTTATAATTACTCTTGATATTGAAAAAGCCTTTGATTCATTAATCTGGAAATATATTTTTAAATACTTGAATTATACAAATTCCTAACTCAGTTTATAACTTTTATAAAACATACTTATTATAACAACTTAGCATATGTTAACCTAGGTCCATTTATTTCAGAACCTATCAAAATTACTAAAGGTACCAAACAGGAATGCCCAGTATCTCCAATTTTATTCGCCTTAGCAGTAGAACCCATTTATTTGGCAATTCAATCTGATCCTAAAATTGTAGGCCTAAATATGAATAATCAATTTAATTCCAAAACTATGTTATTTGCAGATGATATCTTACTCACCCTAATAAACTCTGAAGAATCCTTACATGGATTAGGTTTCCTAGTTAAAAAAATTTACTATATGTCTGTCTTAAAAATCAGCAGTTCTAAATCCAATCATATGTTTCTAAATAAAAAAAATCTCAATGATAGTACTAATGTGGTTACTAGTGAAATAATTGGAAAGCAGGTTTCCACATTGAAATACCTAGGGATTGACATATGTGAAAACATAGACCTAACTTTATCCACAAATTACAAGAACATTATAAATACACTAAAAACTTATACAGAGAAATGGAATAAGTTGCATCTAAAATTTGAAGATAGATTACAATTAATTAAAATGATTTTATTGCAAAAAATAAATTACATAGTTCTTTCTATTTCTATATTACCTAGTAAAAATCTTTTAAAAGAAATAAACAAAATTCTATTAAAATTCTTATGGTACCCTAAAAAGCATAGGATAGCCCTAACTAGCCACATTAGACTGTGGAAACTTGCAGGAATAAATTTTCCAGATTTAGAATCATACATTAAAGACTCTAATCTCAGAACAATATTAAACTGGATAGACCCCAAATATTCTTCATCTTGGAAATCATTACATACAAGCATTATTCTAAATGAAAATAAGCTAATACAAAATTACAATTAAGGAAATTAAGTAACAAAATTTGGTGTGCACTTTGTATCAATATACAATATGTTTTCCAAAAACAGTCCAATCTTGCGACAGGTTAGCGCTTGAGCCGAATAAAAAGAATATAATCAAAAAATACTGTAACAGCCAAGCGTAAGCAGGTATAAACCCTTGTTGTGTCAAATCAAATGAAATTTACGGTGCCCTATCCACTTGTCCAGGTTCCTTTTGAACAGTGTCATAAAGGTGCTCTGTTTCACATGAACAGGTAGCCTAAAAGTAGACAAATGATAACTCATGGAATCATACCCTGTACTACAGGAACTACAGCTCATTGTCTTAACCTTGAGTGACAACTGCCAAGGGAGGTTTACTGATTTGCTGGGTGGGCACTCAGTGTGATCTATGAAAAACCGGGAGTAAATATCTTACACAACAGAAAATAACAATAAAGGGGGCTTTGGAAGTCATATTAGCATAAGGGGCAGAGGCCAGAGGCACATCATTTTAAAACCACAATAGAAAAATAGTGGGAGGGCTGAGGAAAAGAAGCAGGCCAGACCGAGAGTGATCTCATCAGATAAAGCCAATATTAGATCGCTAGTCCTATGACTCTGAGCTACAGGTCAATAACTCCTAAGTCCTTAGACTTTCAGAATCTTTAGCTTAATTTCTCAGTAGGTATTCATAGGTTTATAGGTGTGTACTAGGCTAATGGCCCTGGAGCCTTTACAAGCCTAGCCCCAAAAACAATTGCCCGAGCACTGTACCACCCGATGTTAGTTCACAGTGCCCATAAAATAATCAGCCCTGCCAAGGCTTGAACCCAGGTCCCTGTACGCCATACTCAGAGCAATTTACCACAATACCACCTGAGATGTAAATAATCAGCCCTGCCAAGTCTCAAACCCACAACCCTGTACACTATAGTCAGAGCAATATACCACTACACCATTTGAGCTGTAAAAATGTCATCACTACCAAGTCTTGAACCCTAGGACCCTGTGCATTACAATCACAGCAATGTACCACTACACCATATGACCTGGGGTGGGGGTGGGGTGGGCATAAAGAATAGGGGAACATAAAGGCATTGGAATGCAACTATAATCAGCTATCTGATGTGCAGAATATAAGACTCTAGCAGCAAAACTGGAATATAAACAGCTGTAAAAGCACTTAAAGTAACATTTCTGGAGCAGAATGTACACTACTCTCAATACTGAAATTCTACCACAGTCCAAAGCATCAGAGTATGCAGAGATTTATTAGTAACACTGTTTATGAAAGAAAAGTGTAATAAATGACTAAACAAGGCTCAAATCTGGCAGTAATCCATAGTTCTGCCACAGCTGCAAATGAAACTACAGTACTAAGGCCTTAGACAGGATTGCAAATACAAACGGATAGCTTTTACAAGTAATTCTACTTGCACGACCTTTGTAAGCTTGGCCAGGTGTCTCAATTGTATTGGATGGGTTTTGATACCACTCACCAGTTTTTGGGGGTATAGCTTAGGTTTGGGTGGTCGAGTATTTACAAGCTTCCGCTTTCTAATAGGGACATAGAAGGCAGACCAGGGGTAAAATTATTATTCCCCATCCATTAATCTGAGTTGCACTTGAATAAGTGCAAGGAAGAGCTCTGCTCCACATGGATGGGAAGCCTGATCCAGAGAAGAGATAGTTTCTGAGACACAAGCCTTTTCCTCCAACATATTTTATTTGTGTAGCAGACATCATGTCATGTGAGAGTTCCTGCCCTGCATGCAAAGTCCTTAAAGTGACTGTTGCACAAAACGTTCCTTTATCATTAAGATCCTCATTGCAGCAGTTTATTCAGTTCCAAAATGAGTATCAGATACTAACATTAATGAAAAATATCAACTTATTGCCCAAAAACACTAACAGTAGTGCACAAATATATCATTTTCAAACTAACATTGTACATATTTAGCTTATACATAATGTTTAACAAGACATTTGACAAATACAACATTTTGAAACCTGTGCCATATAAAACTGATTTGGGAAGGTCTTATAAATAACCTTGATTTTGAAAACTTTGAATTGAAACTGAAGATGTCTATAGCACTTTGAAATCTGTGTGATACAAACTAGTTTCAACAAACCTTGTTATTAACATTAATTAAAGCTCATAGCAAATGCAGTGGATATAAAAAATTGTACACACCCCTGTTAAAATCCCAGGTTTTTGTGATCTAAAAAATGAGATCACAATAAATCATTTCAAAATGTTTCCCACTTTTAATGTGACTTAAAACCTGTACAATTCAATTGAAAAACAAACAAATCCATTAGGGGAAAAATATAAAAAATAAAAAATGTACAATACGCTGGTTGCATAAGTGTGCACACCCTTAAATTAATACTTTGTTGTGTGCACACACCCCTAAACTAATACTTTGTTGAAGGACCTTTTAATTTAATTACAGCATTCAGTCTTCTTGGGTACACACTTGCCATCGATTAAAGAGACTGTGACTAACCCTAAATAAAGTTCAGCTGTCCTAGTACGATTTTCCTGACATGTACTCAGTTGCCTGCTACAGCAAAAGCCATGGTTCACAGAGAGCTTACAAAGCATCAAAGGGATCTCATTGTTGACAGGTATCAGTCAGTTGAAGGGTACAAAAAATTTCCACAGCATTGGATATATCATGGAACACAATGAAGACAGTCATCAAAAAGTGGAGAAAATATGGGACAACAATGACGTTGCAAAGAATTGAACATCCCTCCAAAATTGATGAAAAGATAAGACAAAAACTGGTCAGGGAGGCTGCCAGGAGACCTATGGCAACACTGAAGGAGCTGAAGGAATTTCTGACAAGTACTGGTTGTGTACTACATGTGACAACAATCTCCCGTATTCTCCATATTCAATGATTAGTCTAATGCAGACCGAGTGCAATGGACCAATGACATCTTTGGACCTAGATGCCATACCCTTGCTTATAAGTTCTACTACATAGAATGATTTCCTTATTTCACCAGGCACATGATGGTAATGGCCAAGTCACTGTCTACATGTGTTCCCAAATCTCTGACCACAAGGTCAGCACTTAGAGGTGTATTATCAATGCAGTAACTTCTACTTGTGGCCATCTTTCTGAAAAATGTTATTATGCATTTTTTGATATTAAGTTTTAGACCATGAGTCTGGCACCAGTTATTATTCTGTGACAGGCCATCTGGGGGATGTTTGTGTCATTGGAGGATTCTGTGACTGCTCTTAGTTTGCAATTATATATGAACTTGGTCAACCAGAGACCACTGATGTTGGGCTTAACTTCAGAGAAGTATATGCCAAAAATTAGCAGCCCCAACACTGAACCCTGGGAGACTCCACTAGTAATTGGCCATTTTGTGGAGATTGACTCACCTCTCCCACTGGACCTAGTTTAACCATGAACATAACATTCTAGGGCCTTTGTCATATAAAATTAGTTGCAACAAACTCTTTTAAATGACATCAACTCAGAATACATACAACTAAACAACTGTAGTTCAATAATGTGTGCACACCCTTAAACCAATACTTTGTTGTGTGTGCACACCCTTAAACTAATACTTTGTTGTGTGTGCACACCCTTAAACTAATACTTTGTTGTGTGTGCACACCCTTAAACTAATACTTTGTTGTGTGTGCACACCCTTAAACTAATACTTTGTTGTGTGTGCACACCCTTAAACTAATACTTTGTTGTGTGTGCACACCCTTAAACCAATACTTTGTTGTGTGTGCACACCCTTAAACTAATACTTTGTTGAAGCACCTTTTGATTTAATTACAGCATTCAGTCTTCTTGGGTAGGAGTTAACAGCATGGCACATCTTGACTTGGCAATATTTGCCCACTCTTCCTTGCAAAAGTGCTCCAAATCTGTCAGATTGTGAGGGCATCTCTTGTGCACAGCCTTCTTCAGGTCACCCCACAGATTTTCTATTGGATTTAGGTCTGGGCTCTGGTTTGGGCCATTCCAAAATTTTAATTTACTTCTGGTGAAGCCAGTCTTTTGTTGATTTGGATGTATGTGTGGGGTCATTGTCATGTTGAAAGGTGAAATTCATCTTCATCTTTCAGCTTTCTAGCAGATGCCTGAAGGTTTTGGGACAAAAGTAACTGGCATTTGGAACTGTTCATAATTCCCTCCACCTTGACTAAAACCCCAGTTCCAGCTGAAGAAAAGCAACACCAAAGCATGATATTGCTAGCACCATGCTTCACTGAGGAGATGGTGCTCTTTTGGTGATGTGAAGTGTTGTTTTTGTGCCAAACATACCTTTTGGAATTGTGGCCAAAATGTTCAGCCTTGGTCTCATCAAAGCATAACACATTTTCCCACATGCTTTTAGGATACTAATGTATTGTTTTGCAAATTTAGCTGGGCCTGGATGTTTTTCTGTGTAAGAATAGGCTTCCATCTTGCAACCCTACCCCATAATCCAGACATATGGAGAATATGGGAGCTTGTTCTTACATGTAGTACACAACCAGTGCTTGCCAGAAATTCATACAGATTTTTCAGTGTTGCTGTAGGTCTCTTGACAGCCTCCCTGACCAGTTTTAGTCTTGTCTTTTCATAAATTTTGGAGGGACGTCCAGTTCTTTGCAATGTCACTGTTGTCCCATATTTTCTCCACTTATTGATGACTGTCTACACTGTATTTCATGGTATATCCAATGCTGTGGACATTTTTTGTACCCTTCTCCTGACTGACCCCATTCAACAATGAGATCCCTTTGATGATTTGTAAGATCTCTGCGAACCATGGCTTTTGCTGGAGCAGACAACTGACTAAATGTCATGAAAATCCTACTAGGACAGCTGAACTTTATTTGGGGTTAATCAGAGTCTCTTTAATTGATAGCAGGTGTGCACCCCAAGAAGACTGAATGTTGTAATTAAATCAAAATGTGCTTAAGCAAAGTATTAGTATAAGGGTGTGCACACTTATGCAACTAGCTTATTGTACATTTTTTTATTTTTTATATTGTTTCCCCTAAAAGATTTGTTTGTTTTTCAATTGAATTGTACAGGTTATAAGTCACTTTAAAGTTGGGAAAAGTTTTGAAATTATTTATCGTGGTCTTATTTTTTTATATCACGAAAACCTGCCCTATTAACAGGGGTGTGTACAATTTTTATATCCACTGTAATTTGTTGCTAAATGTTATGCATACAATACTATGAATTCCTGTCCATTTTTTGGTCTCAGCCCTACATAAAGTATTCAAAGTCAGTGTTAACACAACAATTTCCTTACTCATTGTAGGCATAATACCAAAACCATATGCAATTCAGACATATACAACAGGTGTTGACACACATGAAACCTATAAAGTCATACAGTCTTTATATACCCATTGAATATCATCTATCCAACTATATGATTCCTAACTGCATGACTTCCTAATTCAATTCCTTCATTTATCTAACTGTGATTCCTAACTTCACAACCTCGTAGTTTATTTCCTTCATTTATCCAATAATATGATTCCTAACTGCATGACCTCCTTATTCAGTTCCTTCATTTATCTAACTATGATTCCTAATTGCATGACCTCACAATTCAATTCCTTCATTTATCAAACTGGCATTCAGTTCCTTCATTTATCCAACTACATGATTCCTAACTGCATGACATACTAATTCAGTTCCTTCATTTATCCAGCTATATGTTTCCTTACCACATGGCCTCCTAATTCAATTCCTTCATTTATCTAACTATGATTCCTTACTGCATGACCTCCTATTAAAGTTCCTTCATTTATCTAACTATATGTTTCCTTACCACATGGCCTCCTAATTCTATTCCTTCATTTATCTAATTATGATTCCTTACTGCATGATCTCCTAATTAAGTCCCTTCATTTATCCAACCATATGATTCCTAAGTGCATGGCCTCCTAATTAAATTCCTTCATTTATCCAACTGTATGATTCCTTACCGCGTGACCTCATAATTCAATTCCTTCATTTATCCAACTATATGTTTCCTTACCACATGGCCTCCTAATTCAGTTCCTTCATTTATCCAACTATATGTTTCCTTACCGCATGGCCTCCTAATTCAGTTCCTTCATTTATCTAACAATGATTCCTTACTGCATGACCTCCTAATTAAGTTCCTTCATTTATCTAACTATATGTTTCCTTACCGCATTGCATCCTAATTCAATCCCTTCATTTATCTAACTATGATTCCTTATTGCATGACCTCCTAATTAAGTTCCTTCATTTATCCAACTACATGATTCCTAACTGCATGGCCTCCTAATTAAATTCCTTCATTTATCCAACTATATGATTCCTTTATGCATGATCTCATAAATCAATCCCTTCATTTATCTAACTATGATTCCTAACTGTATGACCTCGTAGTTCAGTTCCTTCATTTATCTTATATGTTTCCTTACTGCATGACCTCCTAATTCAGTTCCTTCATTAATCCAACTATAGGTTTCTTAGCTGCATGACCTCGTAATCCAGTTCCTTCATTTATCCAACTACATGATTCCTAACTGCATGGCCTCCTAATTCAATTCCTTCATTTATCCAACTATATGATTCCTTACCCCATGACCTCATAATTCAATTCCTTCATTTATCTATGATTCCTAACTGCATGAACTCCTAATTCAGTTCCCTTATTTATCCAACTATATGATTCCTAACTGCATAGTCTACTAATTAAATGCCTTCTTTATCTTACTATGATTCCTTACCGCATGACCTCATAATTCAATTTCTTCATTTATCTAATTATGATTCCTTACTGCATGACCTCCTAATTCAGTACCTTCATTTATCCAACTTAATGTTTCCTTACTGCATGACCTCGTAATTCAGTTTCTTCATTTATCCAACTATTTGATTCCTTACTGCATAACTTCCTAATTCAATTCCTTCATTTATCCAGCTATATGTTTCCTTACCATATGACCTCATAATTTACTTCCTTCATTTATCCATCTATATGATTCCTTACCGCATGACCTCTTAATTCAATTCCTTCATTTATCTAACTATGATTCCTAACTGTAAGACCTCCTAATTCAGTTCCCTCATTTATCCAACTACATGATTTCTAACTGCATGGCCTCCTAATTCAATTCCTTCATTTATCCAACTATAGGATTCCTTACTACATGACCTCATAATTCAATTTCTTCATTTATCTAATTATGATTCCTTATTGCCTGACCTAGTAATTCAGTTTCTTCATTTATTTATTTATTTATTTATTTATTTATTTATTTCCAGTTTGATGACCGGGGAGGTCCACTGGGCTCAAGGAGCCCATTTTAAGTGGAAGCCCGGGGAGAAAAGCTCCACAAATCTAATTAGATACATTTTAAAATCAAAGTAAAACATACATAGTATACAAAATACATAGTACATTATAAAAAGATCAAACAAAAGACACAAACAGTTTGATTCAATGTCAATGTGATAAACAAACAGTAGAATGAACAAATAGTTCAGAAGAAGAGAGTATATAGTATAGAAGTTGGTGGAAGTAATTTGTTATAAGAAACAAATTAATAATTAAGAGTAGGTTAGAAGAGGAGAGGTTGAGAAATAAGGAGAGCTTAGCCAGGGGTAAGGAGAGAAGAGGGTTTGAGAGGCAAAGCAGGAAGAGAGCAGTTGCATCCAACATTTTGCATTTATCCAACTATATGATTCCTAACTGCATGACCTCGTAATTCAGTTCCTTCATTTATCCAACTATATGTTTCCTTACTGCATGACCTCGTAATTCAGTTCCTTCATTTATCCAACTATACGTTTCCTTACTGCATAACCTCCTAATTCAGTTCCTTCATTTATCCAACTGTATGATTTCTAACTGCATGGCCTCCTAATTCAATTCCTTCATTTATCCAACTATATGATTCCTTACCGCATGACCTAATAATTCAATTCCTTCATTTATCTAATGATGATTCCTTACTGCATGACCTCCTAATTCAGTTCCTTCATTTATCCAACTCTATCATTCCTTACCGCATGACCTGTTAATTCAATTCCTTCATTTATCTATGATTCTTAACTGCATGACCTCCTAATTCAGTTCTTTCATTTATCCAACTATATGTTTCCTTTCTGCATGACCTCGTAATTCAGCTCCTTCATTTATCCAACTATTTGATTCCTTACTGCATAGCCTACTAATTCAGTTCCTTCATTTATCCAGCTATATGAGTCCTAACTGCATGACCTCGTAATTCAGTTCCTTCATTTATCCAACTATATGTTTCCTTACTGCATGACCTCGTAATTCAGTTCCTTCATTTAACCAACTATACATTTCATTACTGCATAACCTCCTAATTCAGTTCCTTCATTTATCCAACTGTATGATTTCTAACTGCATGGCCTCCTAATTCAATTCCTTCATTTGTCCAACTATATGATTCCTTACCGCATGACCTCATAATTCAACCTTCATTTATCCAACTCTATCATTCCTTACCGCATGACCTCTTAATTCAATTCCTTCATTTATCTATGATTCTTAACTGCATGACCTCTTAATTCAGTTTCTTCATTTATCCAAATATATGTTTCCTTTCTGCATGACCTTATAATTCAGCTCCTTCATTTATCCAACTATATGTTTCCTTACTGCATGATCTCATAATTCAGTTCTTTATGACCTCCTAATTCAGTTGCTTCATTTATCTAACTATGATTCCTAACTGCATGGCCTCAAATTCAGTTCCTTCATTTGTTCAACTATATGATTCCTAACTGCTTGACATCATAATTCAGTTCCATCATTAATCCAACTATATGTTTTCTTACCGCATGACCTCATAATTCAGTTCCTTAATTTATCTATGATTCCTTACTGTATGACGTCCTAATTTGGTTCCTTCATTTATCCAAGTATATGTTTCCTTACTGCATGACCTCCTAATTCAGTTCCTTCATTTATCCAACTGTACATTTCCTTACTGCATGACCTCGTAATTCAATTCCTTCATGTATCCAACTATATGATTCCTAACTGCATGATCTCATAATTCAATTCCTTTATTTATCTAACTACATGATTCCTTACTACATGACCTCCTAATTCAGTTCCCTCATTTATCCAACTATATGTTTCCTTACCACATGACCTCATAATTCAATTCCTTCATTTATCTAACTATGATTCCTAACTGCATTGACCTCTTAATTCAGTTCCTTCATTTATCTAACTATATGATTCCTTACTGCATGACTTCCTAATTCACTTCCTTCATTTATCCAACAATATGTTTCCTTACTGCATGACCTCGTAATTCAGTTCCTTCATTTATCCAACTATATGATTCCTAACTGCATGGCCTTGCAATTCAGTTCCTTCATTTATCTAACTATTCCTAACTGCATGACCTCATAATTCAGTTCTTTAATTCATCCAACTATATGATTCCTAGCTGCATGACCTCGTAATTCAGTTCCTGAATTTATCTATGATTCCTTACTGCATGACCTCATAATTCAGTTCCTTCATTTATCCAACTATATGATTCCTTACTGCATGACATCCTAATTCAGTTCCTTCATTTATCCAACTATACGTTTCCTTACTGCCTGACCTTGTAATTCAGTTCCTTCATTAATCCAACTATATGATTCCTTACTGCAGGACCTCGTAATTCAGTTCCTTCATTTATCTAACTATATGATTCCTTACTGCATGACCTCCTAATTCAGTTCCTTCATTTATCCAAGTATATGTTTCCTTACTGCATGACGTCTTAATTCAGTTCCTTCATTTATCCAATTATATGTTTCCTTACTGCATGACCTCGTAATTCAGTTCCTTTATTTATCCAACTATATGATTCCTTACCGCATGACCTCATAATTCAGCTTCTTCATTTATCTAATTATGATTGCTTACTGCATGACCTCCTAATTCAGTTCCTTCATTTATCTAACGATGATTCCTTACCGCATGACCTCATAATTCAGTTTCTTCATTTATCTAATTATGATTGCTTACTGCATGACCTCCTAATTCAGTTCCTTCATTTATCTAACAATGATTCCTTACTGCATAACCTCCTAATTCAGTTCCTTCATTTATCCAACTAAATGTTTCCTTACCATATGACCTCATAATTAAATTCCTTCATTTATCTAATGATGATTCCTTACTGCATGACCTCTTAATTCACTTCCTTCATTTATCCAACAATATGATTTCTTACCGCATGACCTCAATTCAATTCCTTAATTTATCTAACTATGATTCCTAACTGCAAGACCTCCTAATTCAGTTCCCTCATTTATCCAACTGTATGATTTCTAACTGCATAGCCTCCTAATTCAATTCCTTCATTTATCCAACTATATGATTCCTTACCGCATTACCTCATAATTCAATTTCCTAATTTTTCTAATTATGATTCCTTACTGCATGACCTCCTAAATCAGTTCCTTCATTTATCAACCTATACATTTCCTTACTAAATGACCTCATAAATCAGTTCCTTCATTTATCCAACTATATGGTAATTGTTGTTTGACTAATTTTATATCATTGCTGGCTGACTTCAGAGTTGTGCACTGTTATTTTTGCTTCACTGTATAATTTTTCAGATCTCTGCCGAAGGTGTTGGTTTTCCTATACCCACACTCCCTATTCCTGTGTTGTTTAAATTTGGAGGTTTTTGCAGTTGCCCGCCCCCACTGTAGATTTGATCTGGGACACTCCCCCCAGTCCCATCTCTTTACCTCATTCTACCTAATAGACTCCTTCTACATTGTTTTTAGTCATTTTTAATTTAATTGCATTTTTTAAACTGTTTGGTCTAACATTGCTACATACTCAAGTGTGCTAGCTTGCACTGCATTTGAATTGTTTTGACTGCTGTTTTAGCTACTTTTCTGTATATATAAAAAAAATCCTTTCCTGTAACTAGTGTAATCCAGATTCAGATTTGCTGTATCCAGGACTGTATGTAAGCTTCTGAGCCCCCCCCCCAAAGCTTTCTGTGTCGGAGGGAAGCCTTCTAGCTTATCAGTGGGAGTGGTAAGCACTAGGTAACCTATCTACCACATAAGGAGTGGTTCCGGCCCAGAAATTGTAGTTATTGGCCGTTTGGGCAGTTTTTCCATCTCTCTCAACTTTCTGATTAAAAAGCCCTATTTGCACTTGTTTCTCCCCCTTTCCTATAACTAGTTTAGTCCAGATACAGATTCTTACTTTTAGCACTTGAATTTGCCAATTTGTGATCAGCACATGTACAGAACTTGTAAACACTAAATAACCTACTAATTACTACAGCACTCAACCTTCCTCATTACCTAGAGGAAAACAGTTTTGGTACTTACTTTCCTCACTTGCTTAGAGAAAAACAGCTCTTGTACTCACTTTCCTCACTTATCTAGAGGAAAATAGTTTTTTATTCAGGCATGTCCAGGGGTCAGCTCCCAGTGTTCTCTCCTGTCTATCTGATGAATATGGGCATCTTGGGGCAATGTAGAAATTGCCTCATGTACACAGACAACCCTCTCCTCCTACCACCCAACACTACAACCTGTGAGAGATGCACTTATCTAGCTAAACTAGAGGTAAAGCTCTCTCCAATCAAGACTGAACTTGACAGTCAAGAGGAGAAGGTAAACACTTGCACCCCACCACACTCATCACATAGTCTCACTAAATCTACACCACCAAAATCCATACATAGAAACACAAACAAATTTGCGGAAGCTCTCAATAATAATCTGCTCAAGCAACAGAGACCTCCAAAGCAGAAATGCAAGCAACCTCCATCCCCCAACACAATCCAAATGACACATAGCCTGCAGACTCAGTATGCCACTCAACCACAGCCAATAAGGCAAAACAACGTACCCAACACACTAGTCATAGGTGACTCTACAGTCAGGCACACTGATGTCCCACTCACCAGGCTAAAGAAGGAGAAGGTTACTGTCATCTGCCTGTCAGATGCCAGGATCCGCCACATAACCCACGCACTCAGGTCACATCACAACAATTACAAATATGACTCTGTCATTGTCCATGTTGGTGTGAATGACCTGAGACATATCTCCCTGGACTACATGAAAAGAGACATGGAAGAGCTCTCTGATCTTGTAGCCCAGGCAGGTATGACCCTAGCCTTGAGTAGCATCCTGCCATCACCCAGAATGATGCCGCAGTACAAGGATAAAATGATTGACTTCAACAATTGGCTAAGCTTCTGGTGCCATTCTAAAGAGATCCAGTATCTGTCTGCCTGGGATGACATGGTCGACAGACCACAATGCTTTGCCAGAGATGGCCTGCACCTGTCACCCCTGGGATTCTGGATACTGGCTAAGGTTCTTGCTGACCCTATACTGCCTTTTTAGGCAAGGTTCAAATGACAAATTCACCACTGTAACAGGAACAGGCAAGCAAAAACTGAGGGTTATGCTACTCAATGCTAGAAGTCTAAATCTCAAAATGCACTCACTCGAGGCACTCCTTAAAATGGAGAACATCGATATCTGTGCAGTGACTGAGACCTAGTTCAAGGCTCCAGAGAGCACCCCTGCACTACCAGGCTATAACTCATTCCACACTTTTCGGTCATGTAACCTGGACCGGAACACCAAAGGCGGAGGTGTGTCCATATTCATTAAGGATATCCACACCTCCAGGCTAGTTGCTCAGCATAATGCAGCCGAGGTTATCCAAGTGCAACTAACTCTGGGCAAAACTGCAATCCAAATTGTAGCTTGCTACAGATCACCCACCATGCCCCAGGATTCCCACTCCTCTTTCCTTGATGTACTGGAAAATATTAGGGTTCAACCAAACACCCTAATAATGGGTGATTTCAACTACCCCACCATTAACTGGGAAAACTACTCATGTACCAACTCCTTTGCTCAAAGCTTTCTGGAATTCATAAACTACAATGCCCTGGATCAACTTATCCACACCCCCACCAGGGGCAACAATATCCTGGATCTAGTCATTACCAATATGATTGACTGGTGTTCCACACCTGAAGTCATGCCTCATTGGTCCGCTCCGACCATAAGCTAATTACCCTTGATATCCACATCCTGCCTCCACCCCCACATTAAGGAAACCATGGTAAAAAATTTCTCCAAAGCCAACTTTGAGCTTCTTAAGACAGAAGTGGTGTACTTCATGACACCCATGTAGATGGACAATACAGTTATGACTACTGAATCCTACACAATTGCACTTTATAAGCACTTACATGAGTGCATGGATCATGCTATCCCAAACAGACGCTATCCTCCAAAAAAAAGGAAGCCAATCTGGTGGTCCCCTGCCATAAACAAACTGTACAACAGAAGGAAGAAACTCTTGCAAAAAGAGAGTAAAATCCCATGAGTGGAGGAGCTCCCTGGTCAGCCTCAGTAAGAAGCTGAGATTCCTCATAAAATCCTCCAGAGCTAGTTAGAAAACAAAATTGCCACTGATTCTAAAGACAACCACAAAGCATTCTATAGCTGTCAAAAATCTCAATGGCAACACTCAGATCTGCTTTGAGTTACATCACAATGGCACTAAATATACAGACCTAACTGATATTGCCAACATCCTGGCAGATAGGTTCAGTGCTAACTTTACCCCCCTCTCACCCCCTAAAGAGCACATCTCTATACCGGAAGAATGCAAAGTTCTTGTAATCATGGCTGCACAGGTAAAAACCACACTCTCCAAAGCCAAGAACACAGCATCCATGGGACCAGACAACATCCCAGGCTGCGTTCTACACGAACTACAAAACGAACTGGCACCCCACCTAAGTACCATGTTTAATCATAGCCTCACCTCAGGCTTTGTGCCTGCTGAATGGCGCACAGCAATGGTTATCCCACTCCACAAGGGGGGAGCCACCACGGACCCCAGGAACTACCACCCCATTAGCCTGGCGAGCCTGGTCTGCAAGGCCATGGAACATATCATCATGGAACATATAAACAAAGATATTGGTAATCTCCAAACTCTGGATCCCACCCAGGTCTGGTTTGTAAAAGGAAGATCATGTCTCCTAAACCTGATAGACTTCTTTGAAGTAGTCACCAAAGCCGTAGACAAGGGTAAGGTGGTTCACACAGCCTATCTAGATCTTGCCAAGGCTTTTGACACCATCCCTCACTCTAGAATTATAGATAAACTCACTAAACTAGGTATAAATCCCTATATCACAAGTGGCACAGGAAAATCATTTTCTTGGGTGGCAAAAGCCAGGGTACCTTTTTGGATGGGCTTGTATAAGCCCCAGGGCCGATAGCCTAGTACCTACTTATGAACCTATGAACCTATATGATTCCTTCCTGCATGACCTCCTGATTCAGTTCCTTCATTTGTCTAACTATGATTCCTTACTGCATATCCTCATAATTCAATTCCTTCATTTATCTAACTATGATTCCTTACTGCATGGCCTCCTAATTCAATTCCTTCATTTATCTAACTAGGATTCCTTACTGCATGACCTCCTAATTCAATTCCTTCATTTTTCCAACTATATGATTCCTAACTGTATGACCTCATAACTATGATTCCTTACTGCATGACCTCCTAATTCAATTCCTTCATTTTTCCAACTATATGATTCCTAACTGTATGACCTCATAATTAAATTCCTTCATTTATCTAACTATGATTCGTAACTGCATGAGCTCATAATTTAATTCCTTCATTTATCTAACTATGATTCCTAACTGCATGATCTCATAATTCAGTTCCTTCATTTATCCTACTATATGATTCCTAACTGCATGGCCTCCCAATTCATTTTTTTCATTTATCCATCTGCATGATTCTTTACTGCATGACCTTCTAATTCAGTTTCTTGGAAGTTGCATTTCATATAGTAAAGCCATCATTAAGGTGATTTTTATCTACATAACCTGCATAGTGTAGCCCTCCCATCACTAGAATACAAATCAAAGCAAGGAGTTTGGATATCTTATCCAATGTTCCCCATTAGCTCTCTGTTCCTTCCTCTGACTGGTGTTGTTCCCCATCAGCTTTCTGCACTTCCTGTGACTGGTGTTCAGCTGTCCTCCCGTTGTGTGCCTACAATGAGCATGTTTCAACTGCTTTGTCTCCCTCAGTAGTTATGCGCATGCCCCCAAACGTTTTCCACTTGAACAAAGTATGACATTCATTTCCTTTTGTCCTGTTCCACTGCTGTCAATTTGTTGTTTGCATAATCCAAAAACTGCAGCAGTCCTTATAGCCTAAAAAATAAAAAAATCACCACCACGTTAAATTCCAAGCGAAATGGATGTTTATTAAAACACAATTCCCCACAAGACATCGCTTTCGCTTGTTTCATACAAGCATCATCAGAGTCATTGTCTTGGCTTTAAGTCTACTTAATATAGTAACAAGACACCAATCAGAACTAAGTAATTAAAAGCAATCATTGTAAAGAAACATTACACAGGCTGTCTACCATCAGACTTATAAGACTTAACCAGTTGTACAAAAACTAATAATATCACATCAGGCTAAGAATAACAGTTACAATTTAATCGGCTACTAACAAGCAGTAATAAATGCAGCAGAATAAACGCTATTAAGTATTTTTAAGAACACACAGCAAGAGCAAAATAAGTAATAAAGTAGGAAGAAACATGAACACAGTAAAAGAAGATGAATAAAGTGCAAACATTTTTTTTTCTTCTCTCTGTATTAGGTAGAATGAGCTAAAGACACCAGACTGTGAGGAGTGTCACAGATCAAATATACAGTAGGGGCGGGCAATTGCAAAGCCACCAAGTATAAAAAGAAAACACCAATAGGGAGGGCAGAGTGTGGGAAAAAATCAACTCAGAAAAATAACACTTTCAACACAGATCAGAAGCCAGCAAATGTTATAGATCTAAATCAATCAAGCAAAAGCAATTAGGATACTGTAGAACTTTGGAAAAAAGTGCTAAAAAATATACTTATCAATTTATATTTCGAGTTGTTTCAGTAGCACTCTCAGAACTCAATTAGATTCAAGCAATGAATGCGGATATGATTGCGATTTTCTGGCAAATCACTGGGATGAGGATATGAGTGTGTGTTTGATAGGGAGAGAGTAAGAGCGATGTGTGTGAGTGAATGCATGAATGAATGCAAAAGAGACTGAGTTATGGATGAAAGATACACAAACCTCATTGCTGCTGCCGCCAGCAATGACTCTCACTCTTCTCTCTCTCTCTGTCACACAGACACACACACACACACACACACACACACACACACACACACACACACACACACACACACAGGTGCGTGCACGCGTGCGCACACACACACACACACACACACACACACACACACACACACACACACACACACACACACAGGCGCGTGCACGCGTGCGCATACACACACTCACACACACACACACACACACACACACACATACACACACACACACACACACACACACACACACACACACACACACACACACACACACACACACACACACACACACACAGGCGTGTGCACACGTGCGCATACACACACTCATACACACACACACACACACACACACACACACACACACACACACACGCACACCTCTACCTCTAACTTTGGTATATTTAATTCTTCCATAAATATTTCCATTTATACCTTTTCTTGATTTCCATATTTCTTTGCTTTATAGAAGCTTTCATAACATTTTTGAAATATTTATAATATTCCTACAGCATCTCTTATCTTCCTTGTTATAGGCTCCTTGAGTTTGGTGACAGCTCTTTCCACTTTCTGTTGTCTGAGTCATTGTGCTAAAAGTTTTTGTGCTTTAGAATTATTATTATAAAAAACAGTTACTTAACAGCATTCTTTCTAAAATTGTGCATATTTTCGAGGTAACCATTTATTTTTTGTTTAGCATTCTGCAGTTGCTCCTTTTCTTGTTCTGAGAGATTCCCCCAATTTTTCAATGCATTAACAATTGTCAGCCCCTCTAAATAATTCTTGTTCCTTCTTAGTCGTATCTCCTTTCCTTTATCTCCACCCTAGTTTTAAAGTCCACTTTAATGTTAACCCATGCCTAGCTATGTTTTGAGAAGAAATTTCTATCTTCCCTAGTAGCTCCTGAATTAATTCCAGAACCCATTCCTTAAATTCCTCTCTTTTCAGCTGATAGGTGAGAAAGCACCGTGTCTCATTTTTATTTTGTTACCTTACGTTTTTATTTTAGTTATTATTGGTGCGTAATCTGAAATAGTTACTGGGTACGTTTCAAGACCTTTAATTAAATATACATGTTCCTGTGAGATATAAATTCTATCTAGCCTACCCAGTTTTTGTATCTTGGAGAATAATATGTAAATTCACTCCAGACTCCTAGTACTGAATTCACATCTTCCATGCCAAACATTTACATAAATTTCTTCAAAAATCTACCCTCCTTTGCTATATTTTCTATGCCCCCAGACACATCTTCACTGTTGAAAACCAAATTCCAATCTCCACCTATAAGTAATATTTCTTGCTGAAAGCTAACTATTTCTCCCAGCTCCAGAAAAGTGACAAGTGGAGTACCTCAGAGTTCAATCATGGGACCACTCTTGTTAGCATTGCCCCACAAGGCTCAGTGTTGAGACCCCTTCCTGTTTGATATATACTTCTCTGAAGTGAAGGCCAATGTTGGGGGCCTCTGGCTCACCAAGTTCACTGATGAATGTAAGCTGGGAGCAGTCACTGAATCCCCAAGTGATGCTGACATCATACAAAAAGACCTAAAAATGACAAATAACTGGTGCCAAAACCATGTTCTGGGAGTTAATGCTAAAAAATGTGTAATTATACCATTCAGTAAATCAAATATCACTGCAAATTATAATAGCGATAGCACACCCTTAAATGTAGACCCAGTGGTGAGGAACGTAGGAACACAGATATATAGTAATTTAAACTTTGACCACCAGGTAACTGCAGCAGTAAGGAAATCCTTCTGTGTGGCTAAACTTATAAGTAAAGGCATGGCATCAAGATCAAAGAAAGTTATAGTGGCTGTGACAATGTAAGGTATTGCCAGCTATGCCAGGAGAAGTAGAGCAGTGGATGTGTAACATATGCCAGGATAGCTAGCTGGAATTTTGTAAAAAATTATATGTCATTTGTATATCAAACTGATTTGTACAGGTGCTTGTGTTGAAAATGTATTTGTAAAATTGCTTGTGTTAAAAAATGTACCAACAGTGGGTTCTGCTGGACAGAAAAAAATACAACTGTATTTCAGACTGTACTGTAACTGTGGAAATTAATATATTATAACACAGGATACCGGAAGAGAAGAGGTTAATCTCAGTCCAACTAACTTTGAAAAAAAGTCTGAAATTAAATTACCTGGTAGGCCATAAAGATTGTATCTTACAGTCTGATTGCAGCCAGAGATGAAATGTCTGTAAAAACAATGACTAGGAATCCTGCTATATTGTCTTTAGCAGTGAACTAATTACTACCCTGGAACAGTGGAAGTGTTGAAATGATTTTATGGCTTCCAGATACTATAAACCATCTTAGCAAAGCTCAATCTGTGTATATGGTAACACATATGTGCAAGATTCTGGTTCAGTTCCTAGTAAAGGTAGATAGTATGGGAACCAGAAGTCAGATGACCAGATGTATGTGATATCACTCTGTTATCCAGGACTCAAATGATCTTTTAATACCAGATGAGACAGAAGTCTCAGGGCAGTCTGTTTTTTTTTAACTTGACATAAAAGTATCTGTCACCCACTTCATCTTGCCTTACTTTAGTGAGTAACCAGGGAATAGTAATTCTTTAGATCAGTCAGGAAAATATAGTGAGATTAATTAAGTACTGTTTTTCTGGATCTGTGTGAATCTCTTCATTTGTGTTATTTTAATATTTCCTGTGATTGAAACTCTGGTGTTTATGTAAATAGATACTTAGTATTTTCATCTTCTTTTATTATTTATTATTAAATATATTTAAATTTTACATTGTGGCTGGTCTTTTAGAGAATATTTTAATCTGTGAGAGTACTTACATTTCATTGGTTTCACTGTGGCCACTCCTTAAAGCCTTGCTGTTTGGTCAAAATTACCATGTGTATTAATATTAATTTCACTCAGTATAATTGCATACTCTTGTAAGAGCCTTAGAGTAGCTGACTTTGGAGTGTCCTAGAGGCAGTAACTATCTTATAGTCTGGGCAGTGGAGCCAGCTTTTCATGCCCATGCGTGTGTGTGTGTGTGTGTGTGTGTGTGTGTGTGTGTGTGTGTGTGTGTGTGTGTGTGTGTGTGTGTGTGTGTGTGTGTGTGTGTGTGTGTGTGTGTGTGTGTGTGTGTGTGTGTGTGTGTGTGTGTGTGAAAATCAAATCTGAAAGAGTGTGCATGTCAACTATTTGGAGCAGGGGCACAGAGCACTAGTTTCACAGAAAGGGTGGTGGAGGACTTGGTCTGGGTCACAAGGCTGAGGACTTAACTCTATAGCTGTGCCAGTGGGGAGTCTTAATGGGGGCCTGGATAGAGAGAGAGAAACTCAGATGCCAGACTGAGTGTGTTTCCTGTGTGCCCTTAAGGGAAATTGTACTTGCTGCAGAGAGCTGCATCTGAAAATACTGTGTGTATATATTTTTGTTCCAAGTGAATGTCCCTCACTGGTGTCAGTGGTAAGGATTCAGGATCCTTGATTACTGGCCCAGAGGGGGGTGTCACGGTGCCATTGTGCTAGGCCCTCATCAGGGCCATAATCAAGTATAATGCTGCCTTCTGCATGTACCTAACCAGGCACTTACACCAACTGGAACAGACCCAGAGGTTTCTCACTAAAAATATGTGAAGCGTAGGACACATGTCTTATGCAGACCAACTAAAGGCCAAGTCCCTTTACTCCATATCATATAATTTATTGAGAGGTGACTTATGCCTGACCTACAAGGCATTCTCTGATCCAGCTCTGATGAAAATGTTACATATTCGCAAGAAAAATTATACAAAGGTTACAAGTTCCATGGACCTAAACCTTATTTGTGACTCTAACAGAACTTGCTAGAGAGACAGATTCATATTCCAAATGTTGCCTCATCTATAGAATAAACTTCCCATCTTTGTAAGACAAAGCCTACCCATCATTCTCTTCAAAAAGAATGTGTATAAATGGATGAGGAACCATCAATTCACTCCTGGGGTACTGCCCATGTCCCTTATAGACAGAGGCAATCTGTAAAATGATTCAGGGCTCCAACACCTGAAGACCCACTACCCTGATACGATTACACCCCATATATGGGGAATTTAGATATAATACTGTCATAGCCTGCATATTATTGGCTAGACTTGTAAAGGTTCTTGTGCCATTGTTCTAGTAATCACCTATGAGTGGATAGTAAAGAACTCACCTCTGGAATATTTCAGGGGAGAAAGAAGCACTGTGAAAACATTCCAGCATGTTCTAGATGAGTACTTATGAGAAAGAGAGTTCAAGATGAATGAGTCGGGGGTCACTACAGTGAATGTATCTATGGTGGTCTCTACTTTTCCTTATCTGTCTTCAGATAAGTGAGATACGAACCAGAGTTGCTGGTGTGATCTTGAATTGTGTGTTTAAAATATATAGTTATATATTACATTATATTCTCCCTTCTCCCTTACTTTTACTAACATTTCATGAATTAATTGGCTTCATCAGCTTTTAAATCACTTGACTACTTAAATTTGACTTAAATATTTTAATCAAGGCAGAACGGTCTGTGTATGTCAGCTTGGCAGTGCTGAATGATGAACGCAGCTGGAGAGCCATTTTAAATGTTTTGTTAGTTGATTATTATTCATTATTTTTGCAATGATATTTTATAGAGTTTTGCTATTCATGAGCCTGTTACATATGAACCCAGTGAAGGTAAAGCCTTGAATGAACTATTTAACATATTCTTTGCATTATGTCTAGTATATGAATGAGTCAAACCTTTTATGCTGCCCTCACTCTGTTTATATGCACTGGCCTGCCGCCCAGGCAACATTTAATAGACCTTTGTGGAAAACTTTCTGGTGTAATGCCAGCTGAATTGTGATTTACATGAAGTAATGTATTCAAAGGAACACAGTGGATGTGTGATGTAGTAATAATGCCACCATATTCATGAGTGTTTTCCAGCTGGAGTTACTTAGATCCTATGAGAGTTTTTACTTAGAGTAAGAAAGCAAGGAACGCCCATTGTTTTGTGTACTGAAGGGCAAATTTAACATTATTTCATCTTTACCAAACATTTGTCTTCAGTAAAGCAATATAATTCCACAAAGCAGTTTGTTAAAGTTTAGCATCTGGCATGTAATATACTTTATTCAGCCTATTGTTAGTTTTAACCATTCTAGTGGTTTAGGTGGGGCACGAATAATGTTTAGTATTATTGTTCAGTCATGAGGACAAGGGCAACAGCTGTGTATCTGTTTACCTTCTCAGAAGCCCCAGTGTGCATTGACCACTCATCCTTACGTCATCCCATGCTTTACAAGTCGCTTTTGTAAACTGTATTTAGTAAAGGATAACACTTCCTAAAGCTGGCAAGCTGATAAAATACTTGCTGGATATTGTCACACATAGCCTCTAGAGTCGGTGACCTTTTATTTAGCTATATTTTAGATTTTTAAGTTTATGCTCTTATTTGTAAGCTTACAAACTTTTGGCATTTGAGAAGGTATGACTGTTGTCCTGTGTTGCTATTTTCCTTTGCCTGTATAATTATTAGTGTTAACAGCAATCAATATGCTTAACTTAATCATGAGCAGCAACTGACAAAAAAATATTGGGTAATGAAATCATCTTTTTAGTTGCTATTTGTATTAGTTTGAAGCAGCAGGTGACTAGATTTTGAGCTTTGATCTTCTGGTTGTAGGACTAGCAGTGTCACAGATATATCACCTCACGAAGGCAAATATTGTCACCTGGTTCTACCTTCACCCTGTATTGTGACCAGGTGTAAATAAATTAATTTCCAGCGCACAATGCATATTCTTCCTCCCTTATCACATATAATCACAACTAAATCTAGTTACCAGAATGCATTACTGCACTAAGCCACACTTGCCCATGATATGTGAAAAAGTAATTTGCAACTTCATAATGCAAAATTTTATACAACTTACTCTTTTGCAAGAAGTGGTCATGTTTTCAAAAAGGACATTGCTTTTCTATATTCATCGCAAATGCCTTTCACTGACCTTATTTGCATATCTGTGTGCTGCCAAAGAAACAACTCTTCTTTCCCACTGCATTATACTCATAGTTTGATAGGTTTTTACTAGGCTAAGACCACAAGGGTCTTTTTAAGCATAGCCCTGCATCCCAAATCTCTGACAAGTTCTGATCCCTTTGATAAGTGTAAGCATGAACCTGGGAGATGAACCATTTACAGGTTACCTGTGTCCATTAGAGAAATAGGTGCCAAACCAGACATGAATTTCCAGTTTCTCATCCAATTGTCCAAGTTGCACTTGAATTGGATTACAGAGGAAATCTGCTTCACATGGATGGGGAGCCTGTTCCATAGACAGCTCAGTCTCTGGGATACATACCTATCTCTCCAGCAGGTCCTATTTATATTACAGGTAAGGCTTAAGTCTTTAGAATGCGTAATTCTGGTGCTGTTTGTATGTGGATATGCAGGAGGTCCAGCAGAGTGGGGTCTGACAATGCCCTGTATGCCAGGCATATATCTCCCCTCATAAGCCTGCAGGAGACAGAATACAGGGATATGACCTTGAGGTGGTCTGCACGGAACATTTTACTTATGCCCTGTATTCTTTAATGAGGAACCTCTGTGGACATTCTAATTGTTGGATATGCCTTTTTAGGTATATGCGAAAGGGGAAATTGTACTCAGTGATAGGTCTGATGAATGCCGAATACAGCGGAACAATGACTTCCTTGGACTTAGATGCTATACCTTTGTTTATAAGTTGTGCAACATAGAATGATTTCCTCACCACTGTAGACACATGATGGTCAAAGGCTAGATTGCTATCTATGTGTGTCCCTAAGTCCCTGACTACTGGGTCAACTCTAAGGGTTGTGTTGTCAGTATGATAGTTACCAGATACTGTTATGCATTTCTTGGCATTCAGTTTTAGTGCATGGCTCTGACACCAGTTGTTTGTCTGTACAGCCCCTCCTGGAGAACATTCCTGACCATATGAGATTCAATTACAGCTCTTAATTTGCAGTCATCTGCAAATTTAGTCAGCCAAAGACCGCTGACATTGCCGTTGACTTCTGAGCAGTAAATGCCAAAAAGGAGCAGTCCAAGGACTGATCCGTGAGGGACTCCACTTGTGGCAGGCCTCTTTATAGAGGTAAACTCCCCAATTTTAACTTCCTGGGTCCTGTCTGTGAGCCAGTTGAGTTTGTCAACAATGCCTGAGTGAGGTATTGTCTCAAATACCTTGGCCAAATCAAGGTAGGCAATGTGAACAATTTTGCCCTCATCTATTGTTTTGCTGACCTTTTCAAAGAAGTCCACCAGGTTGAGTAGGCATGATCTGCCCTGATGAAATGAAACTGGGTTGGGTCCAGAGCCTGGAGGTTTACTATATAAACTGGGTTGGGTCCAGTGACTGTAGGTTTACTATATAAACTGGGTTGGGTCCGGTGTCTGGAGGTTTACTATATAAACTGGGTTGGGTCCGGTGTCTGGAGGTTTACTATATAAACTGGGTTGGGTCCAGTGTCTGAAGGTTTACTATATAAACTGGGATGGGTCCAGTGGCTGGAGGTTTACTATATAAACTGGGATGGGTCCAGTGCCTGGAGGTTTACTATATAAACTGGGTTGGGTCCAGTGTCTGGAGGTTTACTATATAAACTGGGATGGGTCCAGTGCCTGGAGGTTTACTATATAAACTGGGTTGGGTCCAGTGCCTGGAGGTTTACTATATAAACTGGGTTGGGTCCAGTGTCTGGAGGTTTACTATATAAACTGGGTTGGGTCCAGTGCCTGGAGGTTTACTATATAAACTGGGTTGGGTCCAGTGTCTGGAGGTTTACTATATAAACTGGGTTGGGTCCAGTGCCTGGAGGTTTACTATATAAACTGGTTGGGTCCAGTGCCTGGAGGTTTACTATATAAACTGGGTTGGGTCCAGTGCCTGGAGGTTTACTATATAAACTGGGTTGGGTCCAGTGCCTGGAGGATTACTATATAAACTGGGTTGGGTCCAGTGACTGTAGCTTTACTATATAAACTGGGTTGGGTCCAGTGCCTGGAGGTTTACTATATAAACTGGGTTGGGTCCAGTGCCTGGAGGTTTACTATATAAACTGGGTTGGGTCCAGTGCCTGGAGGTTTACTATATAAACTGGGTTGGGTCCAGTGCCTGAAGGTTTACTATATAAACTGGGTTGGGTCCAGTGTCTGGAGGTTTACTATATAAACTGGGTTGGGTCCAGTGTATGGAGGTTTACTATATCTGTATTGATTATCTCCATGATAATTATTTAAATGGCTTTACATATAAGACTACTGAGACTTATGGGTCTGTAGTTTCCTGGGTCTGTAGATAGTCCACCTTTGTGCAGAGGGATGACTGTTGCATTTCTCCATTCATGAGGCACAAAGCCTGATCAGAGGCTACAGTTAAATAGTAATTCCAGAGGCCCTGATAGGTCATGTTTCATGCTATTTAGAAGTCATCCTGGGATACTGTCTGGGCCCATTGATGCAGTGTTCTTGGTCTTAGAGAGAGCATTAAGGACCTGTTCCTTAGTGATAGCAGGGGGAGTTATATTTGATGATATTTCCTGAGGGAAGGCTGAGGGGGACACAGGGGTAAAGTTAAAGCTGAATTTATCAGCCAAGAGGTTTGCTATATCTTCTGTCTCAGTATAGGTGACTCCATTTTCAATGAACTCTGCATGCAATTTGTATTGCCTTTGAGGTTGTGGACATGGCTAAAGAATGCTTTGTGGTTGTCCCTTGCTTGAGAGGCCAAACTTTCCTTAAATTTGGCTTTTTAGACTTTGTCCTCTGAGTTGTTTGTTTAGTTTGACGAAAGTGCATTTATTCTGCTGGGTGCCACACCTCCTAATTTTTGCCATGATGTTCTTCCTCCTGTTATACAGCCTATTGATTTTGTGATTCCACCAGGGTGACTTGTTTTTTGAGTTAGTTCTGTACTTCTTCCTTGTGGGTACAGCCATTTCCATGACTCTCGAGAAGGGCAGTCCCCAGACCTCACTGTCTCTGCAGGCCTGGCTTCAAAATTTCTGAAACCTCTGATACGTTCACCTTCTCCCTGATGACTTTTTTCTCCAAAGCTAAATAGCCCTCGGCTCCACTCACTGATACATTGATCCATCTCATCCTCTGTTGCTGGTTCTTCTAGTTCTGCCCATTCTTACAGGATCCTCGGTGAAGCTGAGGTCGACAGAATGAGGTGGAGAATGAGGATACAACTGGGGGACCTCTTGGTTCCATCTCCTTCAGTACAGTTGGGAAAACCCCATTGCTTATGGCTCCACTAAAGGTCTGACCTTCAGAACCTAAGCCTTCTGATTCAAATATCACCAGAGCACCAACACTGACTCCTATAGAGACTTCCACTCTAGCTTAGACTTTTATCCCGTCTCTCTCAACTCCAACCTTGCTGGATCAAAAGAGTTGGAGTTGAAGTTTAAGGCTGGTAGTCAAAGAGGATGGGTCAACTCAAACTGTCAGAGCCATCCCTTCTTCTCAGACCATTGGCTCTTGACAGCTTGGCATCTATGCATCTATGTCTACATTGGAGCCTGGAGGAGTCTGAATGTCAAGATCTCTCTCTGTCACCTCCCCAACCAGAGAGATTTATTTTACTCTAATTTCTGCCACAGCTTTCAATGCTTTCTAGCGGATTCTCTCAAAATTGAGAGAAGAGGTACTTCCACCTTTTTTGAATCCAACCAGACCTAAGTATTCTGCTTTACAATCTGCTCCTTTTCATCAGCAGGGATGGGGCCAGCTTTTAATAACCTCAGGAAAGTTCTCTGAGCTCCCAGAATGATTGAGACCAGCCACCAGATGTACCTCAACGACAAGTCCATAAAAATCAGACTTGCAAACTGAACCATTTGGATTCATCCCCAGAATCCATTACCAAAGGAAAGGATTCGCATGAAGGGGAGGATTCCAAGATACCCCTTTGGAAACATCTCTTTTGGTAAAATTTTAGAACTGATAAAAACATAAAAGGGGATGTCTGATATTTCCTGAGCAAAGGTTGAGGGGGACAGAGTGGGGCAGTGGGGTAAAGAATCCTCGTTCCTGGAGACTTTTGGGGCTTGCACTTCTACTACCTGGGTGGAAATGCCCCCCCCCCAATGTTCTCATTGATTGGGTGTCTCAGTGGGTTTGGAAGGCACCTGATACAGCACAGCCAATACCTAAAACAAAATCAGACAAGATTTCAGCTCCACCAAAGGACGGATTTTATTGAAATAAAGGTTCTCCCATAGATGCTATGGTCATAGCCGCAGCCAAGAAAACTCTCAAGAGGGCTCCTCTGCCCATCCCCCCAACAGGGAATCCTGAGCTCTGGACAGATTTGGAAAATGGATATAAGCTTCATCAACTTTTTTCTTGACAGCACTGAACTACTTTGCCCACGTTTCTCAGTTCAAAAGAGAATTGATAGATGAGATGAGGAATTCTCTTTCATGTAATTTGCAAGCAGATATCCAGAAGACTGTAGAATCCCAACTGTCTACCTTGTCTTCATATCTAACATTTTTATATGTCTCCTTTCAAATGCAGCTGATGGATTGGTCAGGGTAGCAAATACTGCCATAACTATACCCCACCATGCCCAGATGTGGTTGTGTGATTTTTGCAGAAGGCTTTAATAAGTCCTTCATTAATTGCAGTTGGAATCCATTTCTCTAATCCTCAGAGAATTTCCCCAACAAGGAGGGAAGATGATGTGTTCTAAAAATTGCAGTGTTTTAACCAGAATGCTTTCTCGGGAATCACCCCCTGTGGCAGAGGGAGTAACTTTAATGGATGTCACCCTAGGGGTAGAGGTGTTCCACAAAACCAAGGTTTTCACAACCTCTTTTCTGAGAAATCTTTTCAGCACTCATGAAGGATTGCCAGATTGCCACACACACTGGAAGCAGTGGGGGGGGGGGGGGCACATATCCCCACACCCAAAAATCTGGCAGTCCATCACTTCGGATTCTTGGATTTTGAGGATAATAACCAGAGTATACACAATCCCATTTCTATCCATGCTTCAGGCAAAAACAAGGATTCCCTTAGTGCCATCTCATATGTTGTAACCTACAATAGCAGAAGTAAAAAAACTGTTAGGATACGATGTCTATTCCAGATTTTTAGTTCCAAAGACAAGAGACTCAAGGCCAATATTGGACACAAGTCATCTAAATCAATATGTGAAGCTGATAAAATTCCAGATGGTCACAGTTTAGTCCAGTGTATCTCTACTAAGGAAGGATGACTGGATATGCTCAATAGATATCCGGGATGCCGATTATGTAAAAATACACAGGCATTCCAGGAGGTTTCTCTATTTCAGGCTGGGAGCCAATCATTTTCAATTCTTAAAGAAGCTTTCCTTTTTTGGAACCCAATACAGGAACCTCAGTAGATGCCATGGCCGTAGCAGCAGCCATGAAGAAAGAACTCTCTGAAGAGAGGTCCTCTGTCCATTCCCCCTATCAGGGAATCCCAGGCTCTGGGCATAGTAAACAGTTTTGATGATGCCAAGGATTAATGATTATCTCCTATGAGAAAATGAGAGATCGCTACAAGCTGAACCGTTATCGTACAATAACTCTGAACCTTTATGGTACAATAACTCTGAACCTTTATGGTACAAAAACTCTGAACCTTTATCATACAATAACCCTGAACCTTTATCGTACAATAACTCTGAACCTTTATGGTACAATAACTCTGAACCTTTATGGTACAATAACTCTGAACCTTTATCGTAAAATAACTCTGAACCTTTATCGTACAATAACTCTGAACCTTTATGGTACAATAACTCTGAACCTTTATGGTACAATAACTCTGAACCTTTATCATACAATAACTCTGAACATTTATTGTACAATAACTCTGAACCTTTATGGTACAATAACTCTGAACCTTTATCGTACAATAACTCTGAACCTTTATCGTACAATAACTCTGCACCTTTATCGTACAATAACTCTGAACCTTTATGGTACAATAACTCTGAACCTTTATGGTACAATAACTCTGAACCTTTATCGTACAATAACTCTGAACCTTTATGGTACACTAACTCTGAACCTTTATGTTACAATAACTCTGAACGTTTATCGTACAATAACTCTGAACCATTATCGTACAATAACTCTGCACCTTTATGGTACAATAGCTCTGCACCTTTATGGTACAATAACTCTGAATCTTTATCGTACAATAACTCTGAACCTTTATGGTACAATAACTCTGAACCTTTATGGTACAATAACTCTGAACCTTTATCGTACAATAACTCTGAACCTTTATGGTACAATAACTCTGAACCTTTATCGTACAATAACTCTGAACCTTTATCGTACAATAACTCTGAACCTTTATGGTACAATAACTCTGAACCTTTATCATACAATAACTCTGAACCTTTATCGTACAATAACTCTGAACCTTTATGGTACAATAACTCTGAACCTTTATCGTACAATAACTCTGAACCTTTATCGTACAATAACTCTGAACCTTTATGGTACAATAACTCTGAACCTTTATGGTACAATAACTCTGAACCTTTATCGTACAATAACTCTGAACCTTTATCGTACAATAACTCGCTCCACCTTTGAAAAAGGAGCAAGAAAATCAAAGACAGCTGGCAAAAGGTGCTGAAAATGTGAAAACATGTCGAGTTGTCTTCGAGAGCCCAAAGGGTGAACCTTTTCAATTTGCTCTTAAACCTTTCCTAGTAGGATCCTTCCGAAAGATTAGCAGGATGGATAAGAAAGAGTGGACTGTCTAGCCATCACTGAAAGAGAAGAAAACCTGCAGTTAATTTGAGGGTCCGAATGTCTAGGTGAGTTATTCCTGATGGATGAGATAAGAAATCCGTGAATAGATCGAACACCCATGGAGGGTGTACTAGATGAGGCCACAGCAAGGTTCTGTTCAGGCACAATCTTAGTTCTCCCTCCTCACCATATTGTTTTCCTACAGACACTAGATTGTCTATGATCCAAGTGTCAGCTGCATGGCAACAATGTTTTAAATAATCTTCCATCTCTGTGCTTACATTTTTCTCCATTTGTCCTCCTGTTCTACAGATTTTGCATCTGTTTAACACTGGAAAAGGGGGTGCCCCATCTTTTGGGATGAATTCTAATCTTTTTTTTTGTATGGCAATCATTCTCATGTTTTGTACCAGGCAGCAGCCCTTTTGCAGATCTACTCTTTCACAACCACAACGCCTATACTTATGCTGTCATGTTTTTGTTGTACTACTATACGTTTACTTTTCAAACAAGCCAATAACTAGAGCAGTGTGCTTCTGTTTTATATTATTCAACAATCTAAAACATTGTGAATACACTTACAAACTATATATATATATATATATATATATATATATATATATATATATATATATATATATATATGTCTACTTTGACCCAGTGAAATTACGTTTCACTGAAATGTAATAACGTGAGCTGTTTTTTGCAAAAGTGCACTTTTGCTGAAATGCACTTTTGGGAAAAACAAATTCAATGAAAAAAACAAAAAAAATAAATAAAATAAAAAAAACACAACACTAACCATATTTATGGAGGGGGCAAGCCCTATGCACCCCCCTATGCCACGCTACTTTTAGATTCTCACTCCGAGATCACACTACAGTGAGGAAAAGGGAATATTCCCTTATCCCCACTGTGCCGCAATCTAAGCAACAGCTCCATTTGCTGTTTGCTTAAGTGCCTTTTCGCAAAAGTGCATTGTGGCAAAATTGCACTTTCACAAAATAGAGCTTGCCTAATTATGTTTCGGTGAAACGTAATTTCATTGGGTTGAGGTAGACCCACATATATATATATATATATATATATATATATATATATATATATATATATATATATATATATATATATATATATATATATATATATGTATATATACATATATATATCTCTCAAATGCATACTTTAGTTAGCATTTGCATACAATAATTAGTGTTTTACTTTAGTTAGTTTATAGTCACTATTTAGTTGTATCCCTAACAGTGTGTGTGTGTGTGTGTGTGTGTGTGTGTGTGTATATATATATATATATATATATATATATATATATATATATATATATATATATATATATATTTATATATATATAAACATAAAAAACTAAAATTAAACTAAAATTAAAAAAATCATCATCTCCACAAATAGGCAATGAAGAAATAATATATGCCAACCTCAAAATAAACCAAAACAAAACCATCAACATAATTGGATGCTACTTCCCACCTGGCCAAAACATCCCTCCACTAGAAAACCTCCTCAGCTGGTCTACCCACCATCTCCCCCAAGAAACTATCATTTTAGGTGATTTTAATATTGACTGGCAATCCTGTTCTGGCAACCATCCAACCCATCATGTAAACCTTCATGGCTTCACCCAACTAGTCAAGTCGCCAACCAGGATAAATAAAAACTCCAGCAAGCACACTACCCTGGATTGGATACTAGTCAGTAAGAGCCCCCAGTCATATATAACAGGCTGTTTATCAGATACCCTCAGTGATCACTCCCCAACATTCCTACTGAAAAAATACCTATACCAAACTAAACCTGTCGTCTACTGTCAGATATGTAAAAAAATAAACTTTAACCCACTCACATTCATCTCATCCCTCAAAGAATGTAACTGGCATCCTCTAAAGTACCTCAGTCTTGATGATGCAGTTGAATGTTTTAATACTACCTTCCTGAGCATCCTTAATTACCATGCCCCCATAAGACTTTCCAGAATCAAAGCACAACCCTCTCCATGGCTACAGAAAACCACTAAGTCAGAAATGAAAAACAGGGATAAAGCCTGGGAGCACTGGTGCAAAACCAAGACCCCCTCAACTAGACACAAATTCCTAGAACTACGCAATAGAGTCAAAAAGCTAATAAAACAGGACAAATTCCTATACTACCAGTCTGCCCTAGACTCCTCCGAACACAGCCCCAAACAATTCTGGTCCTCCATAAACTCCATCCTCCACCCAGGTAAAGTCAGTACCCCTCCTCCTAACATCCCTCACTCCTCAGAAAATATTGCTACCTCATTCAACACACACTTCACACAAACCATACTATCACTAGCTAAACAACACAACCCCCCTCCCCTCCAACCCACACCTTCAGCTACTAATCTCCCCACTGCCTTCTCTTTTTCTCCTGTACCTACCTCCAACATAAAAAAACTCTTAACTAAACTTAAACCCACCAAATTAGCAGCAGACAACCTCCCAAGTGAATACCTGCAAATCGCAGCTGATGCTGTGGCCTACCCAGTATCCATCTTGATTAACCAATCTCTGTCAGAAAGTTATGTTCCCACATTGTGGAAAGTATCACATATAATTCCCCTCTACAAAGGCGGATCCTCCACAGAACTAACCAATTACCACCCCATAGCTATTCTCTCTCCACTCTCCAAAATACTAGAGAGATGCATACACTCTCAGGTCTCAGACTACCTCCTTACTAACAACCTCCTTTCCAATACTCAGCATGGTTTCTGACCAAACCATAGCACCACCACTGCCTTACTCTCCTTTACTGACACTATCCTTCAGCATAAAAACAATGGCTATCTCTCCTCTGCTACTTTCCTAGACCTATCTAAAGCATTTGACATGGTCCCACATAAACAACTTATCTCTGCCCTCAATAACCTATCCTTCTCACAATCAGTCACCAACTGGTTTCAGAGTTACCTGTCTGACCATCAACAATCCATTGTATGGCAGAATGACATATCTCCCCAACTACCTGTCTCCATAGGGGTTCCCCAAGGATCCATCCTTGGACCCCTACTCTTCTCTGTTTTCACAATTAATCTAGCCTCTGCCACCACACATGGCACACTCATATAATATGCAGATGACTCAACCATCATCTGCTCAGCCCAGTCCCTACCCAAACTGCAAAAAGTCACACAGGAAGCCTTTTCCTCTGTTGAAACTTGGTTATCCGATGCTCAATTAATACTCAACTCAAACAAAACTAAACTACTCATCTTCCAATCCACCAAACATACTCAAAATAACTCTCACTTTAACATCACAGCAAAAGACAACACCACTATATACCCAGCTGAACACACCAAATTGCTAGGTGTGGAAATAGACAATAAACTAAAATCTGACATTCACATATCCATGACCATAAAAAAGTCCACAAAAAACTAGGAGCGTTATACAGAAATAAGCATCTTCTCACCAAAGCAGCAAAGATTTCAATAGCAAATTCCCATCTTATCTCCACCCTACTTTATGCCTCTCCAATATATACCAACCTAAGGCAATGCAATCTAAACAAGCTAGAGACCTGCTACAACAAAATTGCCAAATTCGCCACGGGGCATCCTACCGTAGTCACCACTGTCTCTCACTTGCTGAACTGGGCTGGCTTGAACTCCCTCACCTCCTTCAATGGTATCAACTCTCACTTGCCCACAAACTAGTAAACCATCCACTAAATGTCCCATCCCTCCAGAATCTACTCCAACCCTATTGGACCACCAGACCACTAAGATCTAGCAAAAAAATCACTTGCAGATCACTAAAGCCAATAACTCTGCTGGTGAAGCACTATTCTCTTGCACCATAGCCAAATTATGGAACTCCCTCCCACCCACAATTACCTCCGTACCATCATGCACCCACTTTAAAACTTTACTAAAAGCGCACCTAAAAACATGCTGGCTATGCCCTTGCAACTCCCACTCTAATATCATCCACCCCATCCAACCACTACCTTTCTTTCCACTCCACTAACTACCTTGATTATAGCAAGCTCAGATGCTCATAAGCCTAGTACTTATACAGCAGGAACTTCTTATTTTAACATTTGTTAATGTCTGTTATGTACTTCACAGATAAAGATTCTAGTTGTCTACTGATGTACTATGTTCTTCATCTGTAAATATGTTGTAAGTAATTGCTATGTAAATTGTTAATCGTTATGTAATCCAATGTAACTACTGTCTGTTTATTTTAACTGTGGAGCTTTTCTCCCTGGGCCTCCACTGAAAATGGACCTACGTCCAGTCAGACACTCCCGGTCAACAAATATAAATAAATAAATAAATAAACACACTCAAAAAATGAACGAGAGAGAAGAAATTTTAACTAAGAAATGAACTTTGTGTCAATAACAGCATTCAAAGAATAGTAAATCACACCAATAACTCTTGTAGTACTTTAGGGCTTTCATCTTATTTCAAAAAGTAGCAGAAACGATCCAAGCAGAAACCAGTTGATGCACGGACTGTTTATTGATTGTAAGCGCTTTCGGTCAAGGTAATACCCCAACCTTCTTCAGACATACACAATTTAACAACCCTAATGCCTTCTTTAAATATATCCCTTAATTGGATGATGCCTCCTAATTAAATAGTAATTAAGCCATTAATTGTATTCACAAGAAAGCTGCAATTTTCCCCACATAAACTAATAATACAAATAATATCAATATTTATATATATATATATATGCACATAAATTAACTATATATTAAATCTTTGCACCTTACACATAATGTGCATATATATATATATATATAAATATTGGTATTATTTGTATTATTAGTTTATGTGGGGAAAATTGCAGCTTTCTTGTGAATACAATCAATGGCTTAATTACTATTTAATTAGGAGGCATCATCCAATTAAGGGATATATTTAAAGAAGGCATTAGGGTTGTTAAATTGTGTATGTCTGAAGAAGTTTGGGGTATTACCTCGACCGAAAGCGCTTACAATCAATAAACAGTCCGTGCATCAACTGGTTTCTGCTTGGATCGTTTCTGCTACTTTTTGGATTCAGTTTTTGGTTTGTTTCAGTGTTTTACTAGTCTTTCATCTTATTTATTATCAAGACTTCTTCAGAAAGACATGTTTCATAACTATGAGCAACCATTTTCACTTTGTTTAAATACATTAGTTCTAGCAGGCCATTTAAATTAACAACAGTTCCTTTACAATAGTAAAGTGTGAACAGGCAGGGTGCTGTGTGCATTTTCAATAAAATTACAATCGCAGTTATAGAAGGTAAATTGGTCAGACAGTAATAGCCTTGTGGCGTCGTGTGCATACTAATAGGGATCGTGTGCAAAAAGGGATTGTGTGCAAAAAGGGATTGTGTGCAAAAGAAAAAAAAATACTATTGTTTGAATGCTGTTTATTGTCATGAAATTCATTTCTTAGTTAATATATATATATATATATATATATATATATATTTTTTTTTTTTAATTAATATACATTAATATGAAGCAGGTCCAGTTCACGTTGCCTTTGATACGTCATTTTCAGCAGTTCAATTTAATGGAAATCAGTTAATGTTATTTGCTCTTCTGGGAATTTTATAATCACATAAATGCATCTGTTTCATTTATATTCAGTGTACATAAAATACAGCCATATTTTATGGTAAAATTCTTCTTACATCTCTTTGAAGTAGAAAGACAACTGAAAGCATCAAAGTCAGTCATCAGTTTACAAGTTTGCATTTTGCCTATTGATGCAGAAAAATTTGGCAACTGTAAATAGTTTGGGGAGGAAATAGTAAATGCAATCTGCTCCTAATAGGTTTATAGGTTCATAGATTGTTACTTGGCTAACAATTACCAGGACCCTTATAAGCCTAGCTGCACACCCCAAACCAAATCATATGGGTCCCGAGTATTATGGGCATCTATATGGGGGGCATGTTAGTACAAAGCTAACTAAGGGATTTTTATGGGATGGGTGTTAGGATAATAGTTTTCTTATTCACAGCCTGTATCCATAAGTACCATGGGGGGCTAGATCAAGGGTAAATTCACAACGTCCCATCAAATTGTCAAGGTTTCATCTGAATAGGGTCAGGAATGAACTTTGTTTACATGGATAGGGAGCCTGTTTCATAGGGCGGGGATCATTTGGGACACATATCTGTCTCCCAGCATGTTCTGTTTCTGTCACAAGTGAAGTTCTGATCACTGAATCTGATGTTTCTGGTGCTGTTTGTCTTGCACATGTGCAACAGATCCATCAGGGCTGGATCTAAGGAAACTCCATAAGCCAGGCAAAGATCCTCTCTCAGCAGCCTACAGGAGACTGAATACAGTGACAGAGCCTTTAGGTGATCAGTGCAGGACAGGATATTCATGCCTTGAATTCTCTTGGTGAGAATCCAACCGTTGCAAGTGTCTGATTAGATACATACCAAAGGAAACATTGTATTTAATGATAGGTTTAAGAAGGACCAAGTAGAGTAGTACTATAACTTTCTTGGACCTGGATGCTATACCCTTACCTATAAGCTGGGAAACATTGCATGATTTTCTTACTATCTTAGCTATGTGTTGGTCAAAGGCCAGATTGCTGTCTACATATGCTCCCAGATCCCTTATTACTGGGTTAACTCTTAGGGCTGTTTTATCAATTGAGTAATTAACTTGGTTTGACAGCTTCCCAAATGGTATTATAATGCATTTTTTGACATTGAGATTTAGGCCATGGCTTTAACACCAGTCAATTGTCTGCAAAATGTTGGCGTCTTGATAGAAATCTATAATTGCTCCCGATTTACAGTCATCCTCAAACTTGGTGAGGCAGAGGCCTTGAAAGTTAGCCTTGACTTCTGTGATGTTGATGCCAAGCAGAAACAGGCCCAGCGTGGAACCCAGGGGAACTGCACTGGTGACTGGTCTCTCGGTGGATGTGGTCTCACTGATCCTGGCTTCTTGGGTACTGTCTGTGAGCAAGCTGTCAATCCAGTGAGTTTTTTAGGGATTTATGCCTATCAACAATGGCTGAGTGAGGTAGTATACTGAATACCTTGTTCAGGTCAATATGCACAATATGCACTGTTTTACCCTCTCCTATTGTCTTGGTGACCCTCTCAAGAAGTCTACCAGGTTAAGTAGGCATGACCTTTTCCTAACAAAGCCAAACTGGGAAGGGGCCAATGTCTGTAGGTTGCCAATGTCCTTCTCTATGATTTTTTCCATGGCTTTGCATATTAAGCTTGTTAGACTGATGGGTCTGTAGTTCCCTTGGTCAGTTGATAGTGTTCCATTTACTCCGAATGTAGCCTGTTTCAAGGCTGTAGTTGAAGAATTTATTCAAATGGTCCTGATAGGTCGTGTTTTAGACTATTGAGAAAGCAAATGGGGATGTTTTTGGGAACAATAAAAGCAGTATTCAGGTGTTAGCAGGTGCTGCAGCGCCTCATCCCTGGTAACAGGTGATGAAAGTATGTTGGATGGGATTTCACCTGGCAGTCAGTAAATTCACTATGTCACCCTAACCAGTGAAGGTGGTACCATTCACCAACAGTTCAGCACACTGCTGTGTGTTACCTTTAACTGAAGAAGGCTGTGGGGTTGTCCTTAGCCTGTGAGGCTATCCTGACTTTGTAGCTGGCCTCGTTGGACTTAATTAGACCTCTTAGTGTCTTGTTTAGCTGTATAAGAGTGTAACCATTTGAAATGTCAGGACCCGCTAGAGTGAGTCTCAAAATACAGAGAATGAATGCTTGAAAGATTAAACTTATATATACTAAGCCCAAGATGTCATTTCTCAGAATATTCCATTTTCTCTGAGGTATGACAATCTTGGACTTTGTATATATAAATTCAGGAGGTGTGGATGGCTTGCCTCCACTGCAAAAATAAGTTTTAAGGAGAATGATTTTGAAATTCACTCTTCTCACGTGTTTTGGCCTTTTTTGGGTTTTTTAATACTCAGCACTCAGAGTGCTGACATTTGAATAGAGAGCCATATAAGAAAGCTCTTGCCTTTAATGGAGTTCCTTTTCCTGATTTTGGATATAAGGTTTCTTCTTTTATTATATACCCAGTTTAAGTTACTATTTGTTTTGGGTTTACTTCAGCTAAGTAATAATAATCGGGTCTATATCAGTTCACCAAAACGGCTGAAGTTCGAACACAATATGTTCAAACTTCTAACCACGAATACAAAAACATTGAAGTCTTAGAACAGCGATTTTTTTCCCAGGAAAAAAATTGCTGTTCCAAGAAACACACACACAACACAAGCACACCAAAAAAAAAAACAGCAATCCACACACAAACACTTAAAATCCTACATCTAACCCTACACTAAACTGTACATACACTACTATCTATCCACTTACCTTAACCCAAACCCTAACCATAAGGTCCGTCACTATTGCACACTCACCTAACCCGTGCTCTAACCCTAATGTCCACAAAATCGCACACTTACCTGAACCCAACATGTAACTTCCCACCACAGTCCTGATAACCGTGAAGCCACAGAAACGGCCCACCGAATTCTTTCCTTGGGAAAGAATTCAGTGTTCCGCGGCTTCACGATAATCAGTGTTTGAACTTCACAGTTTGAACATCTGGTGTTCGATCGTCAGCCATTTCGACAGACTGATATAGACCCATAATAATCCTATTTGTTAACCAGCTAGGCCCACTGGACACAAAGACCTTTTCAGGAGTGACCTGGGAGCAATGTCTGGTTAAGTGGCATGCTCAAGATCACATAGTAGGCAAGTAAGGACTGAGGAAATCAACCGCTGTGCCACGCAGGGTTCCACAGAGTCACAACAGCAGGGTATTTAAAATCTACACACTCTAATATGGCTGAAACTGGTAGAAGAAGGTTTTGGAACATGCTGGAGAAGGAAGAAGAGGAAAAGATGTCAAAGAACAAGGGAAAGAGGATGCAGAGCAGGTACTGCTGTTCAGCTAAAACCCTTACAGGCCTGAGCTACCAGCAAAACTGCTAGCTAATGTGAGATCACTGGATCAAACCCTTACAGGCAAGGGCGCCCGCAGGCAGGTGCAAGGGGGTGCACTTGCACCCCCCTGGAACCGGCTGGCTGAGAAATTAATTTAAATAAAAAAAGTTTTTTTTTTTAAAGGGCGGTCCTCTTTAAGAGCACCCTTTGCATCTCGTCCAGTTGCACAGACCCAACAGATGTTTGCGACCTGTTTTCATCTTCTATGTCTGTGCGACTGACGGTTTACGTCTTCGTCTTTCGCGCCTACTGGAAATTTGAATTTAAGAGGACATTCGGACTGCACAGATGAATGTAGAAGTGAGAGGTAGGTGAGTGAGTGTGTGTGTTTAAGTGTTTAAGAGATGTGTGTGTGTGTAAGAAATAGATAGGTAGGACTCGGAGTCTGTGTATGTAAGAAGTAGGTAGGTAAAGGCAGGTGTGTGTGAATGTGTGTTTTAAGTGTGTAGAATATGCTTAGTCAGTGATTAGTTGGTATCTCTTGGTATTACACACAGATCATATAAGTACAATCCTTTATCTTGAGTAGAAGGACTCTGTGCGATTTCAACAATAGTGAAAGCATCTGAAGAGGAACAAAAAAAAGGGGGGAATGAAATTAAAGAAATACTTCCTCCCATTTGAAAAATCCATATAGAGCTGCAGAGCAGTTGCCATTTGTGTTTAACTTGTGTTTGTGTTTAACTTGCATAAATCACACCCTCCAACCTATCATCTTCTTTCCTATGCTCATTCAGGTGGAAATGTAATCTTCTAATTTAAAGAAAGGCCAACAAGGCCACAAAAAGGGAGAATACTAATGCTATTCAAAGTAATATAACATCTGTCCAGTTTTGTATTAGATCTGGTATATAAAGTATTGGAAAATATCTGCTCTTGTATTGTTTAAAGCTGTGATGTTCTAGTAAGCATTTCGGAGGTACCAAAGAATAGATGATGGATTATGATTGTACTCAAAGGATAAGCTCTTAGAAGCCCAGAGGTTTCAGTATGGCTTTTGCGTATGTAGTTGACTGTGAATGCCTGCTTATTAGTGAACTTTTCCAAAGGAATTACAGCAGGCTTGTTCAATGGTTCATGGATAAGTACTAGACTAGCTGTCCTTGTGGGCCATTTTAAACATAGCCAATGTCCCTTCCAAAGATGAGACTCAAACCCTGTATTTTGTGATTCTGAGGTAAACACCTCAACCATTATGCCAACTCCCAACCCCTCAAAATTTGTTTAGGTTGTAGGGGAGATTTGAACCCATATAAGTGTGCATCACAAGAAGTAAAGGACAACCAATTAACCCATGTGCCACAAGCCCATTCGATGATGATACATTGATATGAACAGAACTATTGTATCAAGTCTTCTGAATAGTACAATGCTGGTACTGAGTGTATGTTTCATTCCCCATTATACCCATGAACACTTGTTCTTTTAATGTTAGTCTGTAATGTGTCATCAGCTAAATAAAAGGTATGTTGTTCTGTGACATGCTGAAACTTTCCCTTTATTTTAATGAATATGTGCCTTGTTTTGGTAATAATTACATAACATTCTGTGCTGTTAACATCTGTACCATAACAATTTTTGTCACAAATACCATTGTATGTTCTGTCAGCCACCACTCAGCCAGTTTAAGCCAAGTTACTTTGATAAATGAAAGTACATATTTTTATGATGAAAAGAAATTATAATCTTAGTCAAAATTTTGTTGCATGACTCATGTTCTATTTTACTTTCAACCAGTCACATTTAACTGTCCAAGGTGTTGACAGAAACCTGTCATAGGTGTTCTCCAGTCCTTGTGTTCCTAATCACAACTAATCACTGACTAAGCATACTCTACACACTTAAAACTCATACACACACCTACCTTTACCTACCTACTTCTTTTATTAGAGCTCCCGAATGCTGTGTTCTGCCACTGTCACCTGCTGAAATATTAACTCTCATTAAAATATATGTTTCTCCAGAATGCCCTTATCAGTGGCTGGTCATATTGACTTTATAGTTGCTAAGTCTCTTCTTGCCAAGGTACTAGTTCATTACTATCCGTATCCTGAAATAAAAATGCAACTTTTTCCCTTTAAATTTCATATTGGAAGACAATCCATCACCGTTTGTCAGCCTTCTCCCCGACACTTTCTCTGCAGAATCATCAGTATTCAACCTCCCTGATCTGTTGTTACTACTCTAAGCTTCTAAAGTTTCCTCTTTTCCCTGCCTGAGATGTGCCTTCACATTATCTGACTGCAAAGTGAGATTATGACATGCATCATTTTCTGTGGGATTGCAGGCTTGTTGCATTTCTAGGAGACCTGGGACATCCGATGTGATGTGATGTGCTCACCACAGTGTTCTGATGCCAGCTGTATTACATCTCCTTACACTCTCTAGTGCTGTCATTGTGTGATGCTGTCTAAAAAGCTGATCTTTCACACTGACAGTGCAGACTCATCCTTTGTTAATAAATTGCATAGTGACACTGCCATGATTTTTTGACTGCAGGAAACTGATTAATATAATATACTAAACATTTGGCCCGTGCATGTTGACAGCTGTCATTGTTGGGATGTGTAAGAACATTTGTTTGCTTAAATTTGGTGAGTTCATTCCTGAGAAAATGTAAAAAGGTAGATTTTTGTGTTTTCTTTTTATGTTCGAGTTTTCGGAAACTAGATCATATGGTCTCGACTGTATGACTTTAGAGTTCCTAAAACTTGGCAATCTGACCTGGACACACCAAATCACTTTTGTACAGCAATTTTATCGAACAGTAAATGTATCCAAATGAAATGACTGAAAAGGGGGACCTGATATATATATATATATATATATATATATATATATATATATATATATATATATATATATATATATAATGTGTGTGTGTATGTGTATAGACACCCACTTATTTATATGTACAGTCTCAACCTCTTAGAGCAAAAAATCTGGACAAAGCCTAAAATGATGGGGGGGGACAAATAGGGACAGATTTTAAATATTGCTCTTACAAACTTAGAAAGTTGATAGAATAATAGGTTTTGCATTAGTATGAAATTTCTGAAGGATGTGGAGTCTTAAACTCAAAGGTTTGTCATTATTTAATGACTTCAGTCCTCAGCTACTTGACAGAAAAGTACAGATTTTAGGAGGAACACAAAAAATATGAGGCAAACATCTGGACATTTTGCAAAAATCTGTACAGTTGAGAGGTGTGATGGTGCTTACTGCAGTATTAAGTTTTCCTTGCATAAACATGTACAAAAGCAAAAATCAACTAGTTTTACGTATTTATTTGTTGTTGTCCAGGATAGCATGATGCACATGTTAATCATTGGTGTAGCTGAAACACATCAGAGTTTTTTGTTTGTTTTAATCCCATACCTGACATTTTTTTTTTTTGTTCAGTAACATCATTGATAGAAGATCTACAAGATATTGATGACAAAGGTAGTAGTAGGCTATCGGAGACTTTAGGTTGTCTTATAACTTCAAAGCCGATGCGTCACACAAGAAGCGAGCATTCAGATATAGTAGCGATATGATGTAGTTCATTACTGACAGCAATTTGTTTTCGAAATTCTTCATGTTCTAGGTTTTGCATCATTTTAGGATGCAGATAAAATAAGTTGAACTGAGCAGTGTTACTGCTGGAAAAGCAAGACGTCAGTGAAGAAACTAATAGTCAGGCTAGGAATATAAATACTCGTTCTGTAATAACTCTCAAAATCCATGCTTAGTTTGCTCAGTGTGTCGAATACAAATCCTTGGCAACACTAACTCAATACCAAGTTTATCTGCTAGTGATCTTGCATGACTGAGAATGTCATTCCTAAAGTGCTCTTCAGCATGGTTGCGGTGCTCCTTGAATATTTTAATAAGTCTGTTGATGTGTTGTTGAGACTTTACTATATCAAGTTGAACAGACTGAAACATCTGGGCAATGGGCTCAAGAACTGATGAGTTATTGTTGTTGTGTCTTTCGTCTTTTCCCGGTTAGGGGTCGCCACAGCGGAACTCTGGTCCGCTAATGAGTAATTTGCAATAATAAAGAGAGAAATCAGAAATGTGCATGAAGAGCAAGCACTGAGTAACATATGTGCATTTTGTCTGGTTTCACCAGCAGTGCTCTTCTGAAGATGAGCCAGGCAGTCAAATATTTTCTCAATGTTCTGACTAAACACAAGAATGGATTTATATTTCTCGATCCATCGTGTCTCACACATAAGAGGTATATTTGGTACCAATGCTCATCATTTTGGACTGTCACGGAAAAAATGAATAATCTTCTTGATAACACCAACAGCACTACTTATTTCAGGAACATCATTCAGATCATTGGCTACAAGGTTTAGTCTGTGAGACGTGCAGTGGATAAAGGCTGTTTCTGGATACTTTTCACAAATCTTTGCCTGAACACCATTCTGGATGCTTGCCATTATGGAGCAGCCATCATAGCCTTGCCTGAGTAATTTTTCCGAGTCTAGACCATACTTTATGCATTCACTGACAATGACATTTGATACAGACTGTGCATCTCTCACAACAATGGGAACAAAAACCGTTAACTCTTCTCGAATACAATCATCATTAACAAACCGAATGCCCAATGACAGCTGCTCAATGCCTGAGATATCTTCAGTTTCATCTGCTAACACACTGAATCAAACTGCCCTGTTCACTGCACAAACAATCTCCTTTTGAAGTACATGTTTGCATTCTGTCAACAGCTCATTTTGCACCCTATGGGATGTGTACCGATCATTTTCTGCAGCTGTTTCACTGTGCTGTTTCAATATTGTGTTGCCAGCTTCAATACAAAAATCTAACAAGTCACAAAAATTTCCACCAGAGCCTTCTTTTCCACGGAGGGGAATGTCATGGGTAGCACAGTAAATAATGTTAGATAAAATTGGTTCCAATTTATTTCAGTTCTCTGCAATTTGTTTTGCTACTGCTGCATCTAGCTGTGGAATAACAGCTGTTTCTGGCTTCTGTTGTGTACGAGAAAAATTGGCAGCATCTTCAGTAGAACATTTGTGCCATGATGATTGCATGTGATTTCTTGCAGACTCATTGAAGGCATTACACTTTGCGCACACAATAGTGATGAAGCTGCTTGCAACCCATGGTGAAGTGACTGAGGAAATAATACACAAGTTAAGCAGAATGGGCCTTTCAGGAGAGGAAAATATGCAAGCCACGGTGAATACTGAGACAATCAACTATATTTGAATATAATTGGTTAATAAATAATGACATGCATTTCAGTTTCAGATTTCATATTATTTAGAAAATGCATTCTAACACAAATCCTTATATTCTAGCAACTTTCTAAATGTGTCCCTAGTTTTGGGCCTTTGTCCCCAGCATTATAACAGGCTTTGTCCAGATTTCTTGTGTTAAGAGATTCAGAGGTATGGTGTGTATGTGTGTCTGTATGTCTGTATAAGAAGGAGGTAGCATACCCCTCAGCTGTCCAGGTTTTTGCAGAATGTCCAGATTTTTTGCCCCATATTCTTCCTAAAAAGGATTGAAGTTGCTAAATAATGACAGACATTTGAGTTTTAGATGTCATATCCTATAGAAAAATGCATACAAACATAATCATTTTCTTTCGGTCGCCACAGCGGATCATCTGTTTCCATTTCTTCCGATCCTCTGCATCTTTCCCTGTCACACCAACCACCCGCATGTCCTCTCTCACCACATCCATAAACCTTATCTCAGGCCTTCCTCTTTTCCTGCTACCTGGCAGCTTCTTCCTTAGCATCTTTTTCCCAATATACTCAGTATCCCTCCTCAGCACATGTCCAAACCAACATAATCTTGCCTCTCTGGCTTTGTCTCCAAACCTTCCAACCTGGGCTGACCCTCTAATATACTTATTCTTAATCCTGTCCACCCTCTTCACATCCAGTGCAAATCTTAACATCTTTAACTCTGCCACATCCAGCTCAAACTCCTGCCTTTTTGTCAATGCCACTGTCTCCAACCCATATAACATAGCTGGTCTCACTAACCTCTTGTAGACCTTCCCTTTCACTCTTACTGGTACTCGTCTGTCACAAATCACTCCTGACACTCTTCTCCACCCACTCCATCCTGCCTGTACTCTCTTCTTCACCTCTCTTCCACACTCACCATTACTCTGAACTATTGATTCGAAGTATTTAAACTCATCCACCTTCGCCACCTCTACTCCTTGCATCCTCACCATTCCTCTACCCTCCCTCTCATTCACACACATATATTCTGTCTTAGTCCTGCTGACCTTCATTCCTCTGCTCTCTAGAGCATATCTCCAACTCTCCAGGGTCTCTTCCACCTGTTCCCTACTCTTACTACAGATCACGATGTCATCTGCAAACATCATAGTCCACGGGGACTCCTGTCTGATCTCATCTGTCAACCTGTCCATCACCATTGCAAATAAGAAAGGGCTCAGAGCCGATCCTTGATGTAACCCCACCTCCACCTTAAACACATCTGTCACTCCCACCGCGGATCTCACCACTGTCACACTACCTCGTACATATCCTGTACCACTCTTACATACTTCTCTGACACTCCTGACTTCCTCATACAATACCACAACTCCTATCTAGGCACCCTGTCATATGCTTTCTCTAAGTCTACAAAAACACAGTGCAACTCCTTCTGACCTTCTCTGTACTTCTCCATCAACACTCTCAGAGCAAACATCACATTTGTAGTGCTCTTTCCCAGCATGAAACCATACTGCTAATCACTTATCATCATGTCCCTTCTTAACCTAGCTTCCACTACTCTTTCCCATAACTTCATGCTGTGACCGATCAATTTAATCCCTCTGTAGTTACTACAGATCTACACATCACCCTTATTCTTAAAAATCTGTACTAAAACACTTTCTCCATTCCTCAGGAATCCTCTAATTTTCCAAGATTTCATTAAGCAATCTAGTTAAAAACTCCACTGCCATTTCACCTAAACACCTCCATGCATCCACAGGTATGTCATCTGGACCAACAGCCTTTCCATTCTTCATCCTCTTCATAGCTATCCTTACTTCCTCCATGCTAATCCACTGCACTTCATGATTCACTATCCCCACATCATCCAACCTTCTCTCCCTCGCATTCTCTTCATTCATCATCCCCTCAAAGTACTCTTTCCATCTCCTCAACACACTCTCCTCGCTTGTGAGTATGTTTCCCTCATTATCCTTTATCACATTTATCTGCTGCACATCTTTCCTAGCTCGGTCCCCCTGTCTAGCCAATCGGTACAGGTCCTTTTCTCCCTCCTTAGTGTCCAACCTTTCATACAACTCTTCATGCACCTTATCCTTAGCCTTCGCCACCTCTCACTTTACCATGCACCTCATCTCCTTATGCTCCTGTCTACTTTTTTCATCTGTCTGACAATCCCACTTCTTCTTTGCCAACCTCTTTGCCTGTATACTCTCCTGTACTTCCTCATTCCATCACCATGTCTCCTTGTCATCCTTTCTCTGTCCTGATGTGATACCAACCACCTTTCTAGCCATCTCCCTTACTAGCTCTGCTGTAGTTACCCAGCTATTTGGTAACTCTTCACTGCCACCCAGTGCCTGTCTTAACTCATCCCTGAACTCCACCTCACAATTACCCTTTTTCAATTTCCACCATTTGATCCTTGGTGCTGCCTTCACACCCTCCTCTTCTTGATCACCAACATCATCCTACAAACCACCATCCTATGCGGCCTAACTACACTTTCTCCGGTCACCACTTTACAGTCTCCAATCTCTTTCAAACTAGCCCTCCTACATAGGATATAATTCACCTGTGTGCATCTTCCTCCACTCTTGTATGTCACCCTATGCTCCTCCTTCTTGTTAAAATACATATTCACCACAGCCATGTCCATCCTTTTCACAAAATCCACTACCATCTGACCTTCTGCATTCCTTTGTTTAACACCATACCTATCCATCACTTCATCATCCACTCTGTTCCCTTCACCAACATGTCCATTGAAATCTGCTCCAATCACCACTCTCTCACCCTTGGGTACAGTCATCACCACTTCAGCCAACTCACTCCAAAATATTTCTTTCTCATCCATCAGACACCCAACTTGTGGAGCATATGCACTAACAACATTCATCATTACACCATCAATTTCCAGCTTTATAAACATCACTCTATCTGACACTCTTTTCACCTCCAAAACACTCTTAGCATACCGTTCCTTCAGGATAACTCCTACGCCATTACTCCTCCCATCCACACCATGATAAAACAATTTGAACCCACCTCCGATACACCTAGCCTTACTCCCCTTTGATCTGGTCTTTTGCAAACACAATATACCAACCTTCCTTCTGTTCATCATATAAAATGCATACTAACATAAATCCTGTTATTCTAGCAATGTTCTAAGTTCATGAGAGCAATATTTATAATCTGTCCCTATTTATGTTGGGCTTTGTCCAGATTTCTTGCAGAGGTTGAGGTGTGTGAGAGAAAGTGAAATGCCCTATTTAGAGTTAGCAGGTAGAATTTATTTTCAAATGTATTTTCAAGGAATTGTGAGCTTCAAGGGAAGCGAAGTTTACTGCTGCTCATGCTAAGTCTGCTTAAAATGTGCAACTGTTTTGTTTAGCAAATGGTATCAGTATTGTGGTATAGAATTTTAAAGCAGTGTTAGTAGTACAACAGGTAGCATACTTGCATCTTGATGCAGAGGGTTATAGGTTCTACTCCCACAGCATGTAGATTTGTATTTTACGGGGGTTGAGTGCTGCAGTCCTGGCTATGTCCTCCTTTGGATGAGATGCCTAATAACTATGAACTTGTTTTTCAGCTTACCACCTATTCCCTATTTCAAATATACCAGCTTACCATTTTTAATGCTACATAGGCAATGTATTCTTCAAGGGCAGCAGGCACTGAATTTGTTGATGAAATGCTGAAATATAAAGTTGTTTTCTAGCAGCAACCTCTTCATTAGTTTCAGAGCTCTATAATGTGGAATTATTCAGATGACATTTACTTCTGCAGAGATTGTGCATACTGACTGACATTGATGGATTGTAATAACAAAAGTTTAAGTGGCCTTTTATGGCTGAAATGTTTTGAATTGGGCAGTTTGTCATTATTGGCTCATGTTTTGTTTCATTGCTTGCTGGAAAACATTTGAAACTATAAATTTAAAACAGTCTAACAAGTGGTGCTGTATTATAGAAGGGATATAATTAAATTATTTTATATTAGAATTAATACAATCTGTATATAATAATCGTGTATAATCATATGTATAAATATGTACACTTCTTATGCATGGCTACTCTTGCTTATCACAGTAACAGGGAAGGACACTGTAATGGCTGTGTCAAGAAAAAAGGTCTAAAGCTTTTAGTTAAGCATATAATGAAGTTTTTCACATTGGTGATAATGCAGACCCAGTTTCATATAACTAAGGGTCAAACACACAAAATCAGAAAACACCCAGAGTTTCCCTTGCCCATTCAGTAAAACTAATCTTGAAAAAATAATTAATAATGTGCATATATTAGGGCTATTGGAATTATCTATAAAAATATGAAGTGATGATTTTCAACTATGTCAATGTTGGGATTATGAAGAAATGCTTGATTAAGCATTAAGTTAAAGATATACATAATTTAGTGAATGCACAGAGTTTAAGTTAACTACAGCTATAACGTGTTGTGCAGTCAGAGCACAGAATGCCAGTTTTTATTTAAACAGCAACTTGTGTTACTGAGATCTAATCTTGGAAGCCAAAGAACACTAGTGTTATAAATTAATTTGTTTAAATCTGTATAATCTGAACAGGTTCATGGGACTCAGTTTAGTGTCCTACATAAAAAATACTGAGCTAATGAACACTATTCCCCAGTAGGTTCATAGGTTAGTACTAGGCTAACTGCCCTTGCGAGCCATTGCAAGCCTAGCCAATTATCCCTTGTGAGACTCAAACCCTGCATCTTGTGTTTGTAAGGCAAACACCTTAACCATTAGGCCACCCTCCTGACTAAGTCGCTTACAAATAAATAAATAAAACAAGGGGAAGTATTTTGAGTTAAAACAAATACCTTGTCTTTATGGTAGGTAAAAAGTAAAACTCTGTTAGTACCCAAGTAAATAACATGATTATTAACAATGAATGAGAAATTATTACAGTATAGAGAACTGAACAGCCAAGCCTTCTTGATCAGAATTCAAAAGGGCTGCCAGCTGAAAGTTCCCTTGAGTTAGTTGCAATGTACATGGGGTATGTAAAACAACTTATCATGGATTCCTAATTAAATCCAGATATCTGTAATAATTGTAGAAGTAAAGCATAAAACAGTATGCACACTAAGAATTTTGACAGTGTTTATGGCAACTGGGGAGAAATAGCCAAGTAATGGGACCCTGTAATGGCTGCATGGGGGAGGGGGGCTGCATGACTGGAGGGGGTTGGGCTATGTGGGTGGAAGGGGTGGGGCTTTGTGGGTGGGGCTCTGGGTTTGCACCCCCCTGCAAAAAATCCTGCAGGCTCCCTTGCTTACAGGGCTGAGCTACCAGCAATGCTGCTGGCTAATGTGAGATCACTGGATCGCAAGATGGACGACTTTAGACTGGACCGCTGCAACAAGAACAAGGCGAGAAATATTTATTTTTGTTTACTGAGATGTGGCTTCATGGCAAGATAAATGACAGTGCGGTAAACGTAGAGAGTCTCACGCTCTTTCATGCAGACAGAAACGAAAGACTGTGTGTAAAGGCCAGAGAAAGAGGAGGAGTCTACATCTATGTCAACAAAAGATGGTGCAGTAACTGTGAAATCTTACTACCACACTGCTGTGAGAACTTAGAGTTCCTGTCCAGCAGATGCAGACCAGTTTGCTTTCACATGGGGGTGAATGGGGTCATTGTAACAGTGGTGTATATACCACCGAGGCTCTAAATAAACTATGCAATCATATTGGTGAGCTGCAGAGCAAAAATCTTGACTTTGCACACATGGTAGCAGGGGACTTTAATAAGGCAGATCTGAAAGAAGTGCTCCCACACTACCATCAGTATGTGGACATTCCCACAAGGGGTGATAATATCCTGCACAAGGTGTATACAAAATTAAAGAAAGCCTACAAGGCAGTGCAACTTCCACAAATGGGAAACTTTGAACATTATACCATCTTGCTATCACCAGCCTACAAATCTGGCACTGATTAGAGAGAAACCCATAAACAAATCAAGGTCTGGTCAAAGGGAACCATGGAGGCCCTCCAAGACTGATATGAAAGAACAAATTGAGATATGTTCAAGGATGCAACCACAGTAAATCAGCATCTGAACACAGATGAATACACAGAGGTTATGATGTCATACATTTCAAACTGCGTTGATGAAGTAACAAACACCAAGAGCATCACTATCAGTGCTAACCAGACGCCATGGCTCACCCCAAGGTATATGGGCAAAGCAGCCCTAAGGGAAGCCATGGCTCACCCCAAGGTATATGGGCAAAGCAGCCCTAAGGGAAGCCATGGCTGACCCCAAGGTATATAGGCAAAGCAGCCCTAAGGGAAGCCATGGCTCACCCCAAGGTATATGGGCAAAGCAGCCCTAAGGGAAGCCATGGCTCACCCCAAGGTATATGGGCAAAGCAGCCCTAAGGGAAGCCATGGCTCACCCCAAGGTATATGGGCAAAGCAGCCCTAAGGGAAGCCATGGCTTCCTCCAAGGTATATGGGCAAAGCAGCCCTAAGGGAAGCCATGGCTCACCCCAAGGTATATGGGCAAAGCAGCCCTAAGTGAAGCCATGGCTCACCCCAAGGTATATGGGGTCTAAGGACAAAGCAGCCATAAGGAAAGCCATGGCTCACCCCAAGGTATATGGGCTTCTGAAGGCAAGAAATGCAGCTTACAAGGGCTAAGGACAAAGCAGCCCTAAGGGAAGCAAGAGGCAGGCTGAGGAGAGGTATAAAAGAGGCAAAGAGGTAGTATGGCAGTAGGATGAAAATCCAATTTGATGACATGAGGGATGCAAGGAGACTGTGGCAAGACATACAGATCACTGACTACAAAATCAGGTCAGCACAGTGTGAGGACAACACTGAATTCCTGGGCAGTTTGAATACCTTCTTTGGAAGATTTGAGGAGAGAAACAACAGGTTGGTAGTAAAGCTACCCAGTGATAAGAAGGATACTGTGTTTAAACTCAGTACAGAGAAGGTGAGACGAGAACTAAGGAAGGTGAACCTCAGGAAGGCTGCTGGCCCAGGCAACATATTCAGCAAGGTGTTAAAAACATGTGTTGATCAACTGTGCATAGTACTCATGGAGATATTTAACACCTCTCTTAACATGGCGAAAGTACCCTCATGCTACAAGGAAAGGCCCTCCAGCCTTAACGACTACTAACCAGACACTCTGACATCCACTCTTATGAAATGCTTTGAGCAGCTGATCAAAAAGCATCTTTCATCATGCCTACCTCCTGATTTTGACCCTCTGCAGTTTGCGTACAGAGGTAACCGATCCACAGCTGATGCCATATCAGTAGCACTACACATCTCCCTTAAGCATCTAAAGGGCAAAGACAACTATGTGAGCATGCTATTCACAGATTTCAGTTCAGCATTTAATACGGTGGTACCAATGCAGCTGCTAGAAAAACTGGCATATATAGGAGTCAGTAAACATCAATGTAACTGGATACTGGACTTCCTGATTGAGAGGCAACACAGCAAAATGCATCATGTTTAACATGGGGGTTCCGGAGGGATGTGCTCTCAGTCCACTGTTATTCACCATCTTGATGCACAACTGCTATGCAAAGCACAAGCCCAACCATATCATCAAGTTTGCTGATGCCATCGCAGCTGTGGGGCTCATCACAAAGGAGGACGAAAGGGCGTACAGAGAGGAGGTGGCATTTCCAATCAGTTGGTGCAAGGGGAACAACCTTGACCTAAATGTCAGTAAGACCAAAGAAATTATCATCGACTTCAGGAAAAGGAGAACAAACCACCCAGTGCTCAGGATCAATGGTGAGAGTATGGAAAGGGTTAAGAGTATGAAATTCCTAGGCGTACACATATCAGAGGATCTCTTGTGTCTTGTGGTCGAGAAACACTAGGCAGGTCAAGAAAGTGCACCAACACCTCCAATTTTTTAAAAAGGCTGAAGAAAGCTAAGCTCCCACCTCATATCTTCTCCATGTTCTCTAGAGGTGCTGTTGAGAGTATCCTCACAATTAACTTCATAGTGTGGTTTGGTAGTTGCACAGCTAAAGAAAAGAAGGCACTACAGAGAGTGGTGAAGGCTGCAGAGAAGGTAATGTGTACCAGTTTTCCATCGATACAACAACTTGACTCTGCAAGAAGCATCAGAAGGGCCACCAAAATAATACAAGACTCCATGCATCCAGCACATGGACTGTTTAAGCATCTGGCATCAGGTAGAAGATATCACAGCATCCGCTGCAGAACTACCAGATTCAACAACAGTTTCTATCCAACAGTGGTCAGACTTCTGAACTCGGGCATAAGTCCCAGAGAAATGGACATTAGCTAAGTCAGTTCTTTCTTTCTTTTGTTTTCCACAAATACCTAGCATCTGTTGTATAATATATACCACACAAATTCCAAGTAAGTGCAATATTTGTTTATGTTATCCCTATCAAGTGCAATATTAGAAAGACAACTTGGCAATGTGCAGTCTGCAATGTGTCTGATTTAAATGGGGCAGTTATTATAACTTAGGGGAGGGTATACTTATTCTGTATTCAAATGCTGGAAATTTTTCTGCTCTTTTTTTATACTGGGACTAGCAGTGTATATGTTAGTTATGTTCACTCTTTACTTGTATGTATTGTTTTATTTTCTAGAGTGTATATGTTAGTTATGTTCACTCTTTACTTGTATGTATTGTTTTATTTTCTAGAGTGTATATGTTAGTTATCCATAGTAATGATCCAAACATCCACAGGAATCCAGCACAATGGTCCACGGACATAGATGGTAGAGGCAACAGACACAATAATCCACAAACGTAGATGTTAAAGGCAGCAAACAGCAACTTCAATGAGACACGGAATAAACAATAAAATCCAGAATTTATTATGTAAGCGCTTTCACCTTTCGGCTTCTTCAGACATTTGCAAAAAGGAAAAAGACAACCTTTTAAATACTATGTAAATACATTTCATTGGTGAAACAGGTTACTACGTCATTCAATCAAGATGTATAAATAAAACATATACCTATTTCATTCAATACTGTTCTAACTTAAAACCTTTTACACATAAAACTTATGCCTATAAAAATACATATATATGTGTATGTACAAATAACTACATATAAAAGACTACATATAAAAACCAATTACTACATGTAAAAAACAAATTATTAAATGATTCAAGTTGATACTTTAAGCCTTCTCTTTCTCAAAACAGGTTTAAGGGAGGCCTTGTCATTGAGACCAGGTTCTCTGTCTGCTTGACATCTAATAATCCGCCTGAGTTCATTTTCTTCTGTATATGTCTCAATGTCACCTCCACGTAAACTCTGTTTAAAATTTGAATCACTAAGAAAACAAATGTGTGGTTGGGGCCCCTATCCATAAAATGCTTAGCTAAAGCATTTGTTGGACATCCTTTACGTATGTGGTAACATGTTCCCTTATGCGTTCCCTGAATCTTCTATTAGTTTTACCTATATAGAAAGATTCACAGGAAACTAAATGCTCACTTTGGCAATTGGTGTTGGTATGAAAACAAAATTTTACACCAGTAACGGGGTGTATAAATGAAGTCCTCTCATCTACATATGGACATTGTTTACATTTTCCACAGGGTTGAGTATTTACTGAATTTCTGACAGAGTCAGAAAATTCCCTGCCTAGAGGACGGTGGCAAAGAATACACTTCAAATTACTCTTGTTCTTAAAAGCATAAGTGGGTCTAGGTCCTACTATCCTACCTATGCTTTCATCTAGAAGAAGTATATTCCAATATTTTTCAAAAGTCATCTTGACATCCAACATGTCTGAGGTGTAAGATATAGGTATTCTTAGATAGGCTGGACCCAAGGTATTCCTTGATTGACCTTCAATAGATGTTCCTTCAGAAAAATATGGTCTGCCTCTAGTGGTTCTAAGGGAATAAACTGTAGTAATAGCTTCATTTAATTCTTTTGGTCTATAACATCTATTAATCACCTTTTCTTTAAGGTTGGTAATCTCTAACGTAAAATCATCATAAGTTGAATTAAGTCTAGAGGCTCTCCTGGCTCACTGCCACATTTTTAAAAACAAACGGAGGATGCATGCTTTCTCGATGAAGTAAGGTATTTCTGTAGCATGCTTTACGATGGATTGTAGTATTCAACATCCCATTGTCTAATCTAATTATATCTACATCTAGGAAGGAGATCCTTTCTCTAGAAAAATTAGTGGTAAATTCAAGAAAACTAGTGAGGCCATTGACAGTTACTACCAGGTGATGAAGCTCTACTTCTGTACCAAACCATATAAAGAAAAGGTCATCTACAAAACGCTTATAAAATAAAGCTTTGCTCCGAAACTCTTGTAACGGGAATAATTGATCTTCCTCCCATTTGGCCATTACTATGTTGGTGTAGCTATTGGCACAAGAAGTGCCCATAGCCACGCCATCCTTCTCGTGTGGTACCTGTTAACTTTTCTGATTTATTTTGTTTTTACATTTACCACACTGAGGGAGCATGAGTGGCACAGGAAGTGATTCTATTGAACTACCATACACTATACGAGATCGTGAAATCCCATTGTGTTCTACTGAACGCTTTCGTACATGTTTGGCCGGTAATGAGAATTTACTTCTACTTCATGAACCTACGGATGAAGAAGGACATAATGAAGGAAATGTGAATGATTTTAGTGGGCTGAATGATGAATTAAACAGACTGGAGTTGGACTTTCTAAAACTAAAGCGAATGCAATTGCAACGCCAGCACTTCGAGGTCTGTCTGAACAGGAAAATAGTGCCGAGGGGGTTGCGCATTCTCAAAATGCCGACAACAGGTAATTTATACCCTAGTTTATTATACCAATGGCAGCAGTTGAATCTAGAGCTCAGTTTTAAATATATGAGACTGTTAAATGAGTTCTTCAGCCCTGAAGAGGAGAGACTGAGGAACAATTTAAGTAAACAACAAGGAAACATTTTATCTAAATATCCGGGCATTAGAGTTGAACAAGCCATGGACAAACTGTTGGACAATATAAACATTTATGAGAAGAGACTGTTGGAGCAGAAAAAGGGTAAAATTAATAGAGACGCTAGAGATTTCAAACTCGGTCAAGTCTTTACTTGGCCTAGGAATAACAATGGGATTAGTAGTAATGATGGCAGTGCTTCTTCTATTTCGCATTCATCCACTAACAATTTGGATGAAAGGACTGTCGAAACTGTTACAGTTAGTAATGTGACAGAACCATTTACTAATTTAGACAATGTAGATAATGTAAATGTTGAAGGGACTATTACAGAGACTAATGTTGCTTTTAATGATTTAACCACACAAGTGTTTTAAATAATGGCACTGACAACTACGCTGACAATTGTGTTGTATCCGGCCCTAGCATAACCATGAGAGTTTTACCCTACTTCCTTCTGTATAAAACGTAACACACTAGCATAACCATGAGAGTTTTCCCTACTTCCGTCTGTATAAAATGTAACACACTAGCAAAACCATGAGAGTTTTACCCTACTTCCTTCTGTATAAAACGTAACACACTAGCATAACCATGAGAGTTTTCCCTACTTCCTTCTGTATAAAATGTAACACACTAGCATAACCATGAGAGTTTTACCCTACTTCCTTCTGTATAAAACATAACACACTAGCATAACCATGAGAGTTTCACCCTACTTCCTTCTGTATAAAACGTAACACACTAGCATAACCATGAGAGTTTTCCCTACTTCCGTCTGTATAAAATGTAACACACTAGCATAACCATGAGAGTTTTGCCCTACTTCCTTCTGTATAAAACGTAACACACTAGCATAACCATGAGAGTTTTACCCTACTCCATTCTGTATAAAACGTAACACACTAGCATAACCATGAGAGTTTCACCCTACTTCCGTCTGTATAAAACGTAACACACTAGCATAACCATGAGAGTTTTACCCTACTTCCTTCTGTATAAAACGTAACACAACTATTATCATAGTTACATGCTCCCATCTTCTTCATCTTTCATGTCTCCCCACACCTTCCTTTCCCTGTTACTGGTTTAACTCCTTATGTCTCAGACTTATAACAAGTCTGTTAAGTAACATTATACAACGCCCCCGCCCCCCCATTAATATTCCAAAATGTGCACACCGATTGGTCAGCATGCATGTTGTAAATCAGACTTATACTAATGGAAAAAGGTCCGGTCGCCCGGATTTTTTCCATTAGTATAAGTCTTTTTTTACACACTGTCTCGCTATGTTAAAAGAGTTTAACATAGCGAGACAGCTTTTAAAAAAGCAATGGAGATTCTCCGTTACTTTTTTTAAAGCTGTCTCGCTATGTTAAACTCCTTTAACATAGCGAGACAGTTCGGGAAAAGCAACAGAGATCTTTCTTTCTCTGTTGCTTCCACCCACAGCTCTGATGTACTGCGTAAGCATATGCATGCGCAGTACATCAGAACTGCCGCAGAATACCAGACAGCTGCGGAAGGGCAGCAAGGAGGCATTATACAATGCCATTATTTAAGAAAGGTAATTTTTTTTCTTAAATAATGTCATTGTATAATAGCAATAACCAACTTCTGGGTGTGGGTAATGCTGGATTTACTGACGGTTGTCTTTATTTGGCCACTCGGGCTTTGCCCTCGTGACCAAACCACACCAACCATGGGTAAATCCAGCATTACCCACACCCAGGCATGGGTTATTGCTATAATATTTCAGTGTAAAATCTGATATTCTCTGCATGCCTCTGTTAAGTAACAATGTTTCTGTGTAAATCCTGATATTCTATGCATGCCTCTGTTAAGTAACAATGTTTCAGTGTAAAACCTGATAATCTATGCATGCCTCTTTGTATTCTTGTGTAAAAAAATGTTGTTCATGTATAAGTTGTGTAACTGTTAGTTATCTGTGAAACTGATTGTATCTCATGTAATCATGTAATTAATGAAAATATGTCTGTATAATGGAGATTTTGCTTCATGGACCTCCACTGTAAAGGAGCACTGCCCAATTGGGGTTTCCCAATAAACAAATACTAAAAAATATATTCCTGCATCCTTATTCATTTATTCCTTTAGTTGCTTATCCCAAAGATATCCTCTATAGAGCTCTGTATGAAACTCCAGTAACCAAACTTCATTGTATCAAGCATTAATGTTTGGTACATCATCCAAAGTTAAAGGAATCTCTACCTTCTCATCTCAAAGAAATCACCTCTTAGCCATCATTTAGGACTGACTTGGAAACCCACCTTTAAAAGCATTTTAAAGGCAAATGCCATCATTCAGGACACACAACATAAAACCTTCATTCAGCTCCGTTTATATCGTATTAAAGAAATAATGCAAAAATGTAATATCTGATAAAGTGGCATTTATGTGGTTCATACACTTTATTTCCCTGTAGAAAGATAAATACCACCTTGTGTCACCCCTGAAAAGAGGCCACTAGCCTAGTAGGACTAACCTGGTCAGCAAAGAATAAATAAATTAAAGATGGTAATATTTAAATGGATAGAATGGGTTACCTTACTAAATAAATTAGCAATAAGTATATTGATTCAGGGATTAATGACTGGTAGTTTATTGGCTGAAGTTAGAGATAGTTTGCCAAGTTAGAATAATGCATTTCTAGAGGTAACTTTACATAACTTACTACCATAGTTGTATAGATATAAACATCTTATCTGGGCCACTGGTCAATGATAATCCAGTGATGTCTTGGACACTGACAGTATAGTCTACCAAGGTGTCTCGGAACACAGCTTGCAGCTCCTGACCCTTGTGATGCAGGCTACTTGGTATACAGTTCACCATGCCTAGGAACACAGGTAAAAACATGTGCACATGGGAGTGATGCTCAATTCTATATACCAACAGTCAGCATAAGAGTGTGAAGTGCATGTAGCACCATCTGTCAAACAGGAGGAGGCACTGCAGCTCTGTCAAGGTCTTCAGTTCATGACACATGTGAGAGGTAGTAAGTGCCTTATGATGCACTTAAGCAAGGCATACGGCATGTGATTCTTTTTTTATTTTATTCATTTGTTTACTGGGTAAGCCAACTGGACACAAGTGTTACTTTTTAGGGGTTATCCAGGTGGATGTTTTGGTTAAGTGACTTGTTCAAAGTAATACAGAAAGTAAATGGAGACAGAAGGAATTAAACCCTGCACCCTTGGGTTACAAGAATCAACTCATTAATAGTTTAGAGCTGTAATCATCTGTGTGTCTGTCAGACAAATACAGTACAGTGAATGGTATCCGTATGTATGCAACAGAACTCATGTGTCAGGCATGACATGGGCCTTTCTAGTCTAAACATCCATTTATTATGTGGAGCAGTGCATCCATGCCACATCTCTCACACGTGCGGGCTGTGGATGCACTGGTGTCTGTGCTGTAGATGTTGATAGGTCTCACACTTGTGGGCTAGAGATGCTGTGGTGTCTGAGCTGTAGATGTCGATAGGTCTCACATGTGCGGGCTGAGGATGCACTGCTGTCTGTGCTGTAGATGTTGATAGGTCTCACACTTGTGGGCTAAAGATGCTGTGGTGTCTGATGCTGTAGATGTCGATAAGTCTCACATGTGCAGGCTGGAGATGCTGTGGTGTCTGTGCTGTAGATGTTGATAGGTCTCACACTTGTGGGCTAGAGATGCTGTGGTGTCTGTGCTGTAGATATTGATAGGTCTCACACTTATGGGCTAGAGATGCTGTGGTGTCTGTGCTGTAGATGTCGATAGGTCTCACACATGCGGGCTGGAGATGCTGTGGAGTCTGTGCTGTAGATGTTGATAGGTCTCACACTTGTGGCCTAGAGATGCTGTGGTGTCTGTGCTGTAGATGTTGCTAGGTCTCACATGTGCGGGCTGCGGATGCTGTGGTGTCTGTGCTGTAGATGTTGATAGGTCTCACACGTGCTGGCTGGAGATGCTGGGGTGTCTGAGCTGTAGATGTCGATAGGTCTCACACGTGCGGGCTGGGGATGCTGTGGTGTCTGTGCTGTAGATGTCAATAGGTCTCACACGTGCGGGCTGGGGATGCTGTGGTGTCTGTGCTGTAGATGTCGATAGGTCTCACACGTGCAGGCTGGAGATGCTGTGGTGTCTGTGCTGTAGATGTTTATAGGTCTCACACTTGTGGGCTAGAGATGCTGTAGTGTCTGTGCTGTAGATGCTGATAGGTCTCACACATGCAGGCTAGAGATGCTGTGGTGTCTGAGCTGTAGATGTCGATAGGTCTCACACGTGCGGGCTGGAGATGCTGTGGTGTCTGTGCTGTAGATGTCAATAGGTCTCACACGTGCGGGCTGGGTATGCTGTGGTGTCTGTGCTGTAGATGTCAATAGGTCTCACACGTGCAGGCTGGAGATGCTGTGGTGTCTGTGCTGTAGATGTTTATAGGTCTCACACTTGTGGGCTAGAGATGCTGTAGTGTCTGTGCTGTAGATGCTGATAGGTCTCACACATGCGGGCTAGAGATGCTGTGGTGTCTGTGCTGTAGATGTTGATAGGTCTCACACTTGTGGCCTAGACATGCTGTGGAGTCTGTGCAGTAGATGTCAATAGGTCTCACACGAGCGGGCTGGAGATGCCAGGGTGTCTGTGCTGTAGATGTTGATAGGTCTCACACTTGTGGGCTAGAGATGCTGTGGTGTCTGTGCTGTAGATGCTGATAGGTCTCACACATGCGGGCTAGAGATGCTGTGGTGTCTGTGCTGTAGATGTCGATAGGTCTCACACTTGTGGCCTAGAGATGCTGTGGTGTCTGTGCTGTAGATGTTGATAGGTCTCACACGTGCGGGGTGGAGATGCTGGGGTGTCTGAGCTGTAGATGTTGATAGGTCTCACACGTGCAGGCTGGAGATGCAGGGGTGTCTGAGCTGTAGATGTCGATAGGTCTCACACGTGCGGGCTGGAGATGCTGTGGTGTCTGTGCTGTAGATGTTGATAGGTCTCACACTTGTGGGCTAGAGATGCTGTAGTGTCTGTGCTGTAGATGCTGATAGGTCTCACACATGCAGGCTAGAGATGCTGTGGTGTCTGTGCTGTAGATGTTGATAGGTCTCACACTTGTGGCCTAGAGATGCTGTGGTGTCTGTGCTGTAGATGTTGATAGGTCTCACACGTGCAGGCTGGAGATGTTGGGGTGTCTGTGCTGTAGATGTTGATAGGTCTCACACGTGCTGGCTGGTGATGCTGTGGTGTCTGTGCTGTAGATGTTGATAGGTCTCACACTTGTGGGCTAGAGATGCTGTGGTGTCTGTGCTGTAGATGTTGATAGGTCTCACACGTGCGGGCTGGAGATGCTGGGGTGTCTGTGCTGTAGATGTTGATAGGTCTCACTCGTGCGGGCTGGAGATGCTGGGGTGTCTGTGCTGTAGATGTTAATAGGTCTCACACGTGCGGGCTGGAGATGCTGGGGTGTCTGTGCTGTAGATGTTGATAGGTCTCACACTTGTGGGCTAGAGATGCTGTGGTGTCTGATGCTGTAGATGTCGATAAGTCTCACACGTGCAGGCTGGAGATGCTGGGGTGTCTGTGCTGTAGATGTTGATAGGTCTCACACTTGTGGGCTAGAGATGCTGGGGTGTCTGTGCTGTAGATGTTGATAGGTCTCACACTTGTGGCCTAGAGATGCTGTGGTGTCTGATGCTGTAGATGTCGATAAGTCTCACACGTGCAGGCTGGAGATGCTGGGGTGTCTGTGCTGTAGATGTTGATAGGTCTCACACTTGTGGGCTAGAGATGCTGTGGTGTCTGTGCTGTAGATATTGATAGGTCTCACACTTGTGGCCTAGAGATGCTGTGGTGTCTGATGCTGTAGATGTCGATAAGTCTCACACGTGCGGGCTGGAGATGCTGGGGTGTCTGTGCTGTAGATGTTGATAGGTCTCACACTTGTGGCCTAGAGATGCTGTAGAGTCTGTGCTGTAGATGTCGATAGGTCTCACACGTGTGGGCTGGAGATGCTGTGGTGTCTGAGCTGTAGATGTTGGTAGGTCTCACACGTGTGGGCTGGAGATGCTGGGGTGTCTGAGCTGTAGATGTTGATAGGTCTCACACGTGCAGGCTGGAGATGCTGTGGTGTCTGAGCTGTAGATGTCGATAGGTCTCACATGTGAGATAGAGATGCTGTGGTGTCTGTGCTGTAGATGTTAATAGGTCTCACACTTGTGGGCTAGAGATGCTGTGGTGTCTGTGCTGTAGATGTTGATAGGTCTCACATTTGTGGGCTAGAGATGCTGTGGTGTCTGTGCTGTAGATGTTGGTAGGTCTCACACGTGCGGGCTGGAGATGCTGTGGTGTCTGTGCTGTAGATGTTAATAGGTCTCACACGTGTGGGCTGGAGTTGCTGGGGTGTCTGTGCTATAAGTGTTGCTAGGTCTTTGTCAGTGCCTTAGCAGGTAACATATTTAACCCTAGTCTTGGAACACCCAGTGGATGTTACTTCCATTTTCACACCAGTGGTGGGATTCATTTCCAGTACTGATACTGTAGTGCAGTATGGAGGTGGGGTAATATACTCCGGAGTCTGCCATCCTTCAGATGAGATGTTAAACCAAAGTCCTATCTGTCTGTTCCAAGGTCTGCCGTCCTTCAGATGAGATGTTAAACCAAAGTCCTATCGGTCTGTTCCAGGGTCTGCCGTCCTTCAGATGAGATGTTAAACCAAAGTCCTATGTGTCTGTTCCAGGGTCTGCTGTCCTTCAGATGAGATGTTAAACCAAAGTCCTATCTGTCTGCTCCAGAGTCTGCCGCCCTTCAGATGAGATGTTAAACCAAAGTCCTATCTGTCTGCTCCAGAGTCTGCCGCCCTTCAGATGAGATGTTAAACCAAAGTCCTATCTGTCTGAGTTGTTTGTAGCTCAGGTGGATATAAAAGACCCCAGCACATTTATCTAGAAGGGCAGGGAAACTTCCTTGCTGCCCTATCCAAATTTACCCTAGTCAGTATGAGTACCATTTTGGATCACCCTTGATAAAAGGCCACTGGCCTATTGGGACTAATCTGGTCAACAAAATGTAAATAAATAAATTGTGTGCATTCAACACCCAGACGGGATATGTCTGTCTGACTATATATATATATATATATATATATATATATATATATGTATATATCGCATCTGTCATATGGCACATTGTTGCTGGGCCCATTATATTACTAACAGGCACACCCTATCTTGGTGCTTATAAGAGTGGCAGTACTGCTGAAACGTCCACATTACAAGATGACAGTACCTGCATACTCCATAGAGTTCCAGATGTTATGTAACTAGTACCCTCACTGTCCATCTACCAGCCCCAAATCCAACACCCACCATCAGGATGTCACCTACATTCCATGAGTAGCTTCACGCAAATCTTCCCTGGTGTAGTTAATGAGTTATGCTTAGTTCCTTGTGTAGCAATTTCTGTGGAATACTATTTCTGAGACTTACCAACTTCATTTTTGACAAATACCAAAACTTCCCTTGTTTCAGACTGCAGAAAAAATAAATAAATAAAAACTCATACTTTTGGGAAGTTTGAAAAAGCAGCTAGTATGCTTAACATAAATGCCTGGTAGATAAGGAACAGCGTTATTGCTACATAATATGACTCATACTTAAACAATCCTGTATTAGTCTTGAAATGTACTGGGCATAAATAAAATACATTAGCTATTGCATCCTTTTTTTCTAACTTTTCAGTCTGAGACTGACCTTTCTGGGTTTATTAACAACTGTTTGATTTTTTCAGCATGAGTCAGTTTACTTTTATCAGAATTATTAATCGTATTTCAGTATTCTGCTCTATGAAGTGTAACTGAACAATGTAGGCATTGACTTACGCTTACTGTCATCCATTCCTTAATTACGCAATGTATGAGCAAAACTCTTAGGCACTGCTAAAACCAGACCGCCAGATTTGTTGGTGCAGAGAGGAACTGTTCTCTGCAACTTCGGTTATTAGTAAAATGAAGTAAAGCGGGGAGGGAGTGTAACTAGATCAAGTAAACTACTGATAAAGTAAGGAATGTATTCTGAAAAGTTCAAGCAAATAACAGCAAACTGCTCTGCTATAATTAGTATTTTAGAAATGTCAGTCTTGTTTTAATTAAAGAATGTAAACAGACTTCTTTAAAAATGGCCTGTGTCTTGATTTTCATTTGAGGAATCACTTCTTAACATTAGTGTCCTACAAACGTTTCATCACATTTTTAAATGCATTTACTACTGCTGTGAGTAACATTTCTGAAAGGCATGGTGACCTCAAAGAGAGTTTGTTCCCTGAGAAGCCTATTTACTTCCACTTGCTGCAGGCATGTTTATATAACAGTTCCTCATGTGCCCTAGGAGTGCTAATAACTTCAAACTTGTTCAGATTTGTACAGCTTAATTTCACTAAAAATAATGCAATTTATCAGCTGGGTCGGCCTAAAGCTGGACAAAATGAGTGACATGAACTTCTGGTGGCTTATTCCTCATCCATGAGGCAGTGGTCTGTCTGCCACCAGACTGCATCATCATTTACTGTAGCCCCAAACCTCACCAAACTACATCATCACTTACCATAGCCCCAAACCCCTCAAGACTGCATCATCACTTACCATAGTCCCAAACCCCTTCCAGACTTCATCATCACTTAACATAGTCCCAAACCCCACCAGACCGCAGTGTCACTTACCATAGCCCGAAACCCCACCAGACCACATCATCACTTACCAAAGCCCCAAACCCCACCAAACTGTATGTCACTTACAATAGCCCCAAACTCCACAGACCGCATCATCACTTACCATAACCCCAAACTGGTTTTGATGAATGCAGGATGTTGTTCATAGTGGAAACACCACCAGGTTTGGACATATGGCTCATTCTGATCTATATTAGATCACCGAATGCTTAGGTTAGCGAATGGTGATTAATCTAACCCATGTAAGCGAAAGCTTACAAAACCGAACTGTCAGAACAGCGATTTTTTTCCTGTCAGAACAGCGATTTTTATTCCAAGGGAAAAAAATCGCTGTTCCAAAAAAAAAAACAAAAAAAAACACTTTAAAACATGATATTAGGTGGGGGGGCTTTGCCCCCCACTCCCTACTTAAATATACCAACTCCAAGACTGCACTACAGTGCCAAAAACGATAAACTGCCAAAGCGGCCAAGTGAATTCTTTCCCAGGGAAAGAATTCGCTTACATGCCACTTTGATATTTTGCCGTTTCTGCGTTTACAACTCGACCAAGTTGCATTCGCTAACCTGTGTCTTCTGTCAGCTGATAGGAACCCACTCATGGATCTTCCTGACACAGAATATGTGAAGAATGCAAAAAAATCTAAAGGTTGGTCTGGTATATAAGCGGATCTCTTGAAAACTTAGAAATCTTAGTTCAACACATAATTACCTAGTCTTCCAAAGTTTTGTCATCATGGAAGTGGCCCTGTTAGCTTTTTTCCCCTTTGAAATATATGAAGCCGTATCTTCATCTCCACCTTCTAAAAGATGGAGGATAGAACACCTGTTGTTAATATACCCAGGCCGTGCCAGCAAATGATCTGTAATTATCACTGTACTACCCCGGTAAACAAACTAAACTAAAATAAAATAAAATACAATATAACACAATATACCTAGTGCCAGTTTTGAGGTATACTCTGTTTTCAGTGTTTGAAATACATCAAGACTCACATTCCTGTTTTGAAGGTAGAGAACCCAAGAGATACATTGCTCATTGTGTTATCTGGTGCACAGGAAAGCCATACTGAAGCTTTTACTGCAAGCATGCATGTCACCCAGATGCTAAGGCAGTGGCTTACTAAAACTGTGTGCACACTTTTTAATTCACACCCCCAATGTAAGGACTATTCCATCTCGGGCAAAGCCAATAGCAACTAGAGAAAATTTTAACTGCTCAATAAATGTATGGTAGAAATGTTTCAGGAATGACATGAAACAAGGAGGCTAAAGTCGTTAGAAAACTTTCTCAAGCTAAGTAAGAAACAGTGAATTGAAAGCATAACTGTGAAACTAATTATTTACTATTTAGTGTTAATGCTAAAATGCTTAAACTGGGTTCAGAAGAACTGATTAATGCATATCTAAGTAATGCTAAAATGCCTAAACTTGGTTCAAAAGAACTGATTATTGCGTATCTAAGTAATGCTAAAATCCTTAAACTGGGTTGAAAAGAACTGGTTAGTGCATTTCTAAGTAATGCAAAAATCCTTAAACTGGGTTCAAAAGAACTGATTAGTGTATATCTAAGGAATGCTAAAATCTTTAAACTGGGTTGAGAAGAACTGATTAGTGCATATCTAAGTAATGTTAAACTGCATAAACTGGCTTCAGAAGAACTGATTAGTGCGTATCTAAGTAATGCTAAAATCCTTAAACTGGGTTCAGAAGAATTGATTCATGCATATCAAAGTAATGCTAAAATGCTTAAACTGGGTTCAGAAGAACTAATTAGTGCATATCTAAGTAATGCTAAAATGCTTAAACAGGGTTCAGAAGAACTGATTAGTTCATATCTAACTAATGCTAAAATGCTTTTAACTGGGTTCAGAAGAACTGATTAGTGTATATATAAGCAATGCTACAATTCTTAAACTTGGGTCAGAAAAACTAATTAGTGTATATCTAAGTAATGCTAAAATGCTTAAACTGAGGTCAGAAGAACTGATAAGTGTATATCTAAGTAATGCTGAAATCCTTAAACTAGGTTCAGAAAAACTGATTAGTACATATCTAAGTAATACTAAAATACTTAAACCAGGTTCAGAAGAACTGACTAGTACATATCTAAGAAATACTAAAATCCCTAAACTGGGTTCAGAAGAACTGATTAGTGCATATCTAAGTAATGCTAAAATCCTTAAACTGGCTTCAGAAGAACTGATTAGTGTATATCTAAGTAATGACAAAAATCCTTAATTTGGGTTGAGAAGAACTCATTAGTGCATATCTAAGTAATGCTAAAATCCTTAAACTGGGTTGAGAAGAACTGACTAGTGCATATCTAAGTAATGCTAAAATGCTTAAACTGGATTCAGAAGAACTGATTAGTGTATATCTAAGTAATGCTAAAATCCTTAATCTGGGTTCAGAAAAACTGATTAGTGCAAATTTTAGTAATGCTAAAATCCTTAAAGTGGGTTGAGAAGAACTAATTAGTGCATACCTAAGTAATGCTAAAAATCCTTAAGCTGGGCTGAGAAGAACTGATTAGTGCATACCTAAGTAATGCTAAAATGGTTAAACTGGATTCAGAAGAACTGGTTAGTGCATATCTAAGTAATGTTAAAATGCTTAAACTGGGTTCAGAAGAACTGATTAGTTCGTATCTAAGTAATGCTAAAATCCTTAAAATCAGGCTCAGAAGAACTGATTTGTGCATATCTAAGTAATGCTAAAATGCTTAAACTGGGTTGAGAAGAACTAATTAGTGCATATCTGAATAATGTTAAAATCTTTAAGCTGGCTTCAGAAGAACTAATTAGTGCATATCTAAGTAATGTTAAAATGCTTAAACTGGGTTCAGAAGAACTGATTAGTGCATATCTAAGTAATGCTAAAATCCTTAAACTGGGTTCAGAAGAACTGATTAGTGTATATCTAAGTAATGCTAAAATCCTTAAATTGGGTTGAGAAGAACTGATTAGTGCGTATCAAAGTAATGCTAAAATCTTAAAACTGGGTTCAGAAGAACTGATTCGTGCATATCTAAGTAATACTAAAATGCTTAAACTGGGTTCAGAAGAACTAATTAGTGCATATCTAAGTAATGCTAAAATGCTTAAACTGGGTTCAGAAGAACTGATTAGTGTATATCTAAGTAATGCTAAAATGCTTAAACTGGGTTGAGAAGAATTGATTAGTGCATATCTACGTAATGCTAAAATGTTTAAACTGGGTTCAGAAGAACTGATTAGTGCAAATCTAAGTAATGTTAAAATGCTTAAATAGGGTTCAGAAGAACTGATTAGTGCGTAAAACTGGGTTCAGAAGAACTGATTTGTGCATATCTAAGTAATGCTAAATTAATTAGTGAATATTTAAGTAATGCTAAAAGGCTTACACTGGTTTCAGAAGAACTGATTAGTGCATTTCTAACTAATGCTGACATGCTTTTAACTGGGATCAGAAGAACTGATTAGTACATATCTAAGTAATGCTAAAATCCTTAAACTGGGGTCAGAAGAACTGATTAGTGTATATCAAAGTAATGCTAAAATCCATGAACTGGGTTCAGAAGAACTGATTAGTGTATATCTAAGGATTGCTAAAATGCTTAAACTGTGTTCAGAAGAACTGATTAGTGTATATTTAAGTAATGCTAAAGTCCTTAAACTAGGGTCAGAAGAACTAATTAGTGTACATCTAAGTAATGGTAAAATCCTTAAACTGGGTTCAGAAGAATTGATTAGTGTATATCTAAGTAATGCTAAAATCCTTAAACTGGGATCAGAAGAACTGCTAGTGTATATCTATGTAATGCTAAAATCCTTAAACTGGGTTCAGAAGAACTGATTAGTGTATATCTAAGTAATGCTAAAATCCATTAACTGGGTTGAGAAGAAATGATTAGTTCATATCTAAGTAATGCTAAAATCCATAAACTAGGTTAAGAAGAACTGATTAGTGCATATCGAAGCAATGCTAAAATCCTTAAACTGGGGTCAGAAGAACTTATTAGTGTAAATCTAAGTAATGCTAAAATCCTTAAACTAGGTTGAGAAGAACTGATTAGTGCATATCTAAGTAATGCTATAATCCTTAAAATGGGTTGAGAAGAACTGATCAATGCATACCTAAGTAATGATAAAATCCTTAATCTGGGTCAGAAAAACTGATTAGTGTGTATCTTAGTAATGCTAAAATCCTTAAAATCGGTCGAGAAGAACTGATTAGTGCATACCTAAGTAATGCTAAAAATCCTTAAGCTGGAATGAGAAGAACTGATTAGTGCATAGCTAAGCAATACAAAAATCCTTAAACTGGATTCAGAAGAACTGATTTGTGCATATTTAAGTAATGCTAAAATCCTTAAAATGGGTTGAGAAGAACTGATTAGTGCATATCTAAGTAATGCTAAAATCCTTAATCTGGGTTCAGAAAAACTGATTAGTGCGTATCTTAGTAATGCTAAAATCATTAAAGTGGGTTTGAGAAGAACTGATTAGTGCATATCTAAATAATGTTAAAATGCTTAAACTGGGTTCAAAAGAACTGATTAGTGTGTATCTAAGTAATACTAAAATCCTTAAACTGGGTTCAGAAGAACTGATTTGTGCATATCTAAGTAATGCTAAAATGCTTAAACTGGGTTCAGAAGAACTAATTAGTGCATATCTAAGTAATGCTAAAATGCTTAAACTGGGTTCAGAAGAACTGATTAGTGCATATCTAGTTAATGTTAAAATGCTTTTAACTGGGATAAAAAGAACTGATTAGTGCATTTCTAAGTAATGCTAAAAAACCTTAAACTGGGTTCAGAAGAACTGATTAGTGTATATCTAAGTAATGCTAAAATCCTTAAACTGGGTTCAGAAGAACTGATTACTGTATATCTAAGTAATGCTAAAATGCTTCAACTGGGGTCAGAAGAACTGATTAGTGTATATCTAAGTACTGGTAAAAACTTTAAACTGGGTTCAGAGGAACTGATTAGAACATATCTAAGTAATGCTAAAATTCTTAAACTGGGTTCAGAAGAACTGATTAGTGTATATTTAAGTAATGCTAATATCCTTAAACCGGGGCCAGAAGAACTGATTAGTGTATATCTAACTAATGCTAAAATACTTAAACGGGGTTCAGAAGAACTGATTAGTGTAAATCTAAGTAATGCTAAAATACTTAAACTGGGTTGAAAAGAACTGATTAGTGCATATCTAAGTAATGCTAAAATTCTTAAACTAGGTTGACAAGAACTGATTAGTGCATATCTAAGGAATGCTAAAATCCTTAAACTGGGTTGAGAAGAACTGATTAGTGCATGTCTATATAATGCTAAAATCCTTAATCTGGGTTCAGAAAAACTGATTTGTGTGTATCTTAGTAATGCTAAAATCCTTAAAGTGGGTCGAAAAGAACTGATTAGTGCATACCTAAATAATGCTAAAAATCCTTAAGCTGGGTTGAGAAGAACTGATTAGTGCATATCTAAGTAATGCTAAAATGCTTAAACTGGGTTCAGAAGAACTGATTAGTGCATAAATAAGTAATGTTAAAATGCTTAAACTGTGTTCAGAAGAACTGATTAGTGCGTATCTAAGTAATACTAAAATCCTTAAATGGGTTCAGAAGAACTGATTCGTGCATATCTAAGTAATGCTAAAATGCTTAAACTGGGTTCAGAAAATTAGAAGTTATGTACTCACCATAACGTTCCATCTGAGTAGGTGTATTCATTTGTCTGCAACCTGTGGGTTATGGATCCGATATCGGATCTGAACCGGCATGGTTTACCAGCTATGGATCCAAGCTCTCAGCTCCTCCCCTCACCCATAATGCCCTGCTCTACCCTCATGACCTCAGATCGAGTTTGCCAACAGCAAGAACACCCTGAAAAGGGTAACACATAATATGCAGGAAACTGAAAGGCCAGGGGGATAGGAGGGCGGGATGGCTGCAGACAAATGAATACACCTACTCAGATGGAACGTTATGGTGAGTACATAACTTCTAAATCTGAAGTAGGAGATTAATTTGTCTGCAACCTGTGGGACAGAGTCCCCAGCTACCTGAATCTTGGGCAGCCATCATGGAAGGATATTCCGGAGCACCGCAGAGCCAAATGATGCTCTACCCTAGATGCAAGATCCAACTTATAGTGGGAAATAAAAGTATGAGATGAAGCCCACGTGGCTGCTGCACAAATATCATCTAGAGGAATCCTAGCCTTAAAGGCTGCCGAGGTAGATACTGACTGGGTTGAATGGGTGTACACCCTCCTGCGGGCCTTCCTGAAGCTTGATAAGCCAATAAGATACACTGTGAAATCCAGCGAGACAGAGAAACTTTAGAAATTGGCTTGCCCAAATTAAATTTAGCAAAGGAAATAAACAACTGGTCGGATTGCCTATGACCAGCCGTTCTGTTTAGATAAAATCTAAGTTGCCTGTGAACATCTAAGGAGTGAAGCTTGTATTCACCTTTGTTTTCATATTTAGGAAAGAAAACAGGGAGGTTAATGGATTGATTAATGTTTGCTTCAGAAGCTACTTTAGGAAGGAAGGACGGGTTGGTCCTGAGGTAAACACGATCCGGATGAAATACCAAGTAAGGAGGTTTAGCTGATAATGCTTGGAGCTCTGAAACTCTCTTGGCCGATGTAATGGTTACTAAAAAGGCTGTCTTGAAAGACAAGAATTTGAGATCCACCGTAGCCGCTGGTTCGAAGGGGGGGGCGGTCAAGGCCTGGAGAACTAAGGAAAGGTCCCAAGGAGGAACCGCTTGTTTCACAGGGGGCCTGAGAAGGAAAGTACCTTTAAGGAAAATTTTACACAACTTGGCTGACATGAGTGGACTAGAGTCATGACCAATGTGATAATGAGAAATTGCCGCCAGTTGTACTTTGACTGTGGAACTGCTGGCACCATCGTTAAAAAGAGTGGTTAGAAAGTCAAGCACTAAAGGGAGAGGAACCGTGAAGGGATTCAGGCCTTGCCGCTCCGCCCACAAAGAAAACCGTTTCCACTTGCTGCGGTAGACTTTCCTAGTGGACGGTTTATGAGCTGCCACCAGGATTGCCTTCACAGGTGATGAAATACCGGGAGTCCTGATCAAGAGTGGAACTGGAGCAGCCAAGCGGTCAGCTTCAGGTTGTCCAGGTTCGGAGGAGATATGCAGAATGGGTGGGATATCAGATCCGGAATGGGATCTAGAATCCAAGGAGGATTCACCGAGTGAGACCTTAGAAAGGGGAACCAGATCTGTCGAGGCCAAACGGAGCAATGAGAATCATTCTGCAACCCACCCGAGAGGCTTTCTGAAGAACTTGGAGCATCAGAGGCAAGGGTGGATAAGCGTACAGAAGACCGGGTGGCCAAGCATGCACCAGAGCGTCTCTTGGAGAACCACCTGGAGGGTATCAGAGAAAAACTGTCGACTTGGTGTTTGAGGGAGAGGCAAAAGATCGCATGAAGGAGTTCCCCACCGTGCGAATATGCGTTCCGCTACTTGAAAATTGAGAGACCACTCGTAAGGGGTCAGAATGGTGTGACTGAGCTTGTCCGCCAGGATGTTGGACCGACCGAATGTGCGTTGCTATTAGAAAGCAGTGGGTGGAGATTGGCCATCCCCAAACTGTCATGGCTTCTCGACAAAGGGGTAAGACCTTGTTCCCCCTTGCTTGTTGATGTACCAGACAACAGACATGTTGTCTGATTGAATCGCAATTGTTCCCAAGGGAAGAAAGTCCTGAAGTGCTAGCAACGCTAAGAGCACTGCTCTCATCTCTAGAACGTTGATATGCAGTAAGGTCTCTGAATCGTTCCACGTGCCTTGGACGGTCCGGCCATAAAATGCCCCCAACCCGAGGCGGAGGCATCCGTGGTCACCGTGGCGAGAGGGGAGAAGCACAAAATGGGCGGCCTCCGTGGAGATCTGGGGAGTGAAGCCACCACAGGAGGGACCGCTTGCAAGCCTTGCTGATCGCAATGGGATGATGCATAGGGAGAGCAAGGTATGACCATTGTACTAAGAGAGTCCACTGGAGGATGCACATATTGAGCCTGGCAAGAGGAAGAAGTGCTATAGCAGATGCCATGGACCCTAGAGCCCTCAGGACCAACTCCGCCGGAACAGAACTTGAGTGGAGAATGGCCCGCACCTGGAGCTGTAGATTTTGAACTCTGTCCGCAGTGAGGAAGGCTTTTAAACTCCTTGTGTCTAACCTGGCCCCTATAAAATCTAAGAGCTGTGTGGGCCAGGTTGGATTTCTTTGTATTTATTGTAATGCCCAGAAAGGGAGCAAGATGGAGAAAGGAGTCTCGCGCCAATAGTAGTAGATGCCTTGTTGGGGCGAAGAAGCCAGTCGTCCAGGTAGGGGAAGACCTGCACCCCCTGAAGCCTCAGGTGGGCCGCTACCACTACTAATACTTTGGTGAACACCCTGGGGGCTGTGGTGAGACCAAAGGGAAGGACCCGGAACTGGTAGTGACTGGCTCCCAGCCGGAAGCGGAGGAACCTCCTGGAGCGCCTGTCCATCAGGATGTGGTAGTACGCATCTTTGAGGTCTATAGAACACATCCAGTGATTTTCTCCCAGAAGGGGGAGAATAGATTGTAGAGTGACCATTCGGAATTTTTCCTTGGGGACTGCCAGATTCAAGAGAGAAAGGTCTAGAATTGGTCTTAGTTCCCCCGTCTTTTTTGGCACTAAAAAGAACCTGGAGTAGAACCCTGATCCGATCTGGTCTGGGGGGATGGGCTGGATGGCTCTGTTCTTTAGCAGATGGCCAATTTCTGCCAAAGCGGCCTCCCGTTGACCGGGTGGAACGTCTGGGAGGGACTTCAACTTTGGTAAGTGACGAAAAGGGATGCGGTATCCTCTGGATATGATTTGGAGAACCCAGCGGTCTGATGTTATGGACTCCCATGCCGCTAGGTGCCCCGAACGTCCCCGACTGCCTCCAGAGTGGAGCAGCCGGGCAACCCCTCAGGGTTGCTGCGCGGGCCGTTCAGAGAAAGGTTCTCTGGACCCGAAGTTCCTGGGAGCCCCTCTGCCTCTAGGGCGTCCTCCCTGTCCTCCTCTGCCACGGAAGGACTGGTTGTCCGGAGCAGGCTGGGATTGCTGCGACTTCCGGAACCACATCTTCTTCTGACCCTTTTGGTTCCTAGAGTAGGGCCTCTGGGGTGCAGAGAAGCGGATTCTGACGGCAGACAGTGTCTTCCCGTCCTTCTCGCTCTGGGTCAAAGTGTCGCGAACGGTTTTGCCAAAGAGGGCAGAACCATCAAAGGGGGCGTTCGCAAATGACGCTTTGAAGGGCTCAGAAAAATCGCAGTGACGGAGCCAGGCCTGACGTCTAGTGACTAGGCCTGCCCCTGCGGCTCTAGCAGCGCCTTCCTTAGCATGGGAGAGTAGCCATATAGAGGTATTAGTAACTGATCTAAGAGTGGCCATGCGGGTGGAGTGCAGCATTTTGTCCTCCTCCGACATGGACTCTGGGGGAGATGCAGCGTATTCTTTAATGAGATCTCGCTGCATCCTAATGACGTGTGCCAGGTAGTTCAGCGCCCTTACCGAGAAGGTCGCTGAACTAAACATCCGCTTCCCCAAGCGGTCCATCATCCGAGACTCCTTGCTCGGGGATGGACTGAGGGACTCTCCTGAGCAAGTTCCTCTTGGTGGCCGCCGCCGTCAACATGGCATCTACCGGAGGCCCCTTACTCCAATGGGCCCGGTCGGACGGTGGGCTGAGGATCCTATCGGGCCTCTTAGGGATTGGCTCCACGGTGTCCGGTTCCTTCCACGCCTGGTGGTAATGAGGTCCACCAGGGGTCGGCAGGAGGGGACACCCAAGAGGTAGACGGGCCCGCTTCAAATGCCTCCAAGAACACGGACTCGTCCGAGGAAGACTTGGGGCAGACCACCCCTTATACGGAGCATTTACAGGCTGTCCCCAAATGAGACATCCTCGGGGTGACCGTGGGGAGCCTTCCCTTCCTCCAAGTCCGTGTCTTCAGTGAGAGACTCGGGAGTCAATGTGCCTCCTTTTGCACGTATGCTTGCGAGGAACATCCTCTGGGGGCTGTCAGAGGACTCGCAAGCAGCAACCTGTTCCAGGGGAGCAGCTTGGGGCACAGAAGCGGGCTGTCCCAAGGGCCGGATGGTGGAAGCCTGACCCAGTGCAGAGGGAGCGCGGGACGGAGCCGAAACAAGTGCCGGGGGTCCGGAGACCCTCAACAGGGCCCTCTCCACTACATCAAGGCCGAAGGGGAGCCGACCTCGACCAAAGGATCTGACAATCGGCTCCCCTTGGATCTGAAGAGTGGATCGGAGCCGGCGCCCGGCGCCGGATCCGGGACAGTGCGCTCCGACACAGATGGCGAAGGAGCACTGATCCCCCCGGATCCGAGGCTCGGATCCAGGCTCCGAGAGGTCGGATCCGATGCACTCGAGGGCAGGGTCGGATCCGAAGTACAAAGTACTATCGGCGCCGACCCACCCGCCCGGCTGCTCGGCTCCAACTGCTCCGAACCCGGTAGCGGGTCGGAGAAGGAGCAATCGGTTTGAAAAGGGTGTTGAGCTCCCCAGAGGGGAGGCAAGAACTCCCATCTGCATCTGGGCCTGGATGAACCTTCTCATCATCCGGTCCAGATCAGCATCCAGGCTATACATAGATCTCGCGAGGCTACTGAGGTAGGCCTGGAGTGCCTCCTCGATAGCCTCGACGGAGATCGGGTCTCCTCCTCCTCAGGTCCCGTGAAAACACACTGGAGACCGGAGCCGAGGAGGAGGAGATCGAGCCGACAATGGAGCCGGGAGAAGCCTGCTTGGCTGGCGGGCCGAAACAGAGGTCTTGGCCCCGCTTATGGTGCTTCTCCCTCCGGTCCCTTTTCTAGCATCCCTCTCCTCCGAACCAGAAGCGGGAGGTTGAGTCCCAGGAGGAGGAGGGGAGCCGCAGAAGGAATAACCGTGTACGTTACTCCCGAGGAGCGGAGGTCGGAGCCGAGTCCGCAGTAAAGGCCCGCCAAAACAAGCTTGGACCTCCGCTCCTTCAATGCCCTGGGGTTGAACCCTGCACAAATGGAACATCCAGATGTGAGGTGTTCAACCCCAGGCATCTAACACACAGTGTGGCCATCAGCTGGGGAAAGCTTATGGTCACACTCGGAGCATTTAGAAAAAATAGACTTGGGTTGCTCAGACATCCCAATCTACAACAGTAGTTACTATAACTAAAAAAGTAACTAAAGAAACACAAAATCACTCACAGGCCCAACACACACACACTATGCTAACAGCGAGGGGAGGGATATAACTTTTAGATTAAACACTAAAAAGTAAATATACCAAAGGGAAAACCTACACTTTCACACAAATAACCAAAAAAAGTCTTAAATTTTACAATTTAAATACTGAAACTAGCACTTAGCTGGAGAGCTTGAGAAACAATCCGGTCACCATGCGTGGCAAATGAGATCTGAGGTCATGAGGGTAGAGCAGGGCATTATGGGTGAGGGGAGGAGCTGAGAGCTTGGATCCATAGCTGGTAAACCATGCCAGTTTGGATCCAATATCGGATCCATAACCCACAAGTTGCAGACAAATGAATCTCCTACTTCAGATCTAATTATTGCATATCTAAGTAATGCTAAAATGCTTTTAACTGGGATAAGAAGAACTAATTAGTACATATCTAAGTAATGCTAAAATCCTTAAACTGGGTTCAGAAGAACTGATTAGTGTATATCTAACTAATGCTAAAATGCTTAAACTGGGGTCAGAAGAACTGATTAGTGTATATCTAAGTAATGCTAACATCCTTAAACTGGGTTCAGAAGAACTGATTAGTACATTTCTAAGTAATACTAAAATTCTTAAGCTGGGTTCAGAAGAACTGATTAGTGTATATCTAAGTAATGCTAAAATCCTTGAACTGGGTTCAGAAGAACTGATTAGTGTATATCTAAGTAATGCTTGTTTGTGTCTTTCGGCTTTTCCCGGTTAGGGGTTGCCACAGCGGAACACCGGTCAGCTAATGATTGGAAGTGGATTTTAACATACCGGGTTACCAGCCCTGGTGCACAACCTTGAATGAAGGCATGTCCCATTCACATATGCCTCCACACAGAAGACGGTCTAGCTGAGAATCGAACAGGACAACATCTTGCAATGAGGCGACAACGCTACTGCAGCACCACCACCGCAGTTCCATATCTAAGTAATGCTTAAACTGGATTTAGAAGAACTGATTAGTGTATATTTAAGTAATGCTAATATCCTTAAACTGGAGTCAGAAGAACTGATTAGTGTATATCTAAGTAATGCTAAAATCCTTAAACTGGGGTCAGAAGAACTGATTAGTGTATGTCTAGGTAATGCTAAAATCCTTAAACTGGGTTCAGAAGAACTGATTAGTGTATATCTAAGTAATGCTAAAATCCTTAAACTGGGTTGAGAAGAACGGATTAGTGCATATCTAAGTAATGCTAAAATCCTTAAACTAGGTTAAGAAGAACTGATTAGTGCATATCTAACAAATGCTAAAATCCTTAAACTGGCATCAGAAGAACTAATTAGTGTATATCTAAGTAATACTAAAATCCTTAAACTGGGTTGAGAAGATCTGATTAGTGCATATCTAAGTAATGCTAAAATCCTTAAACTGGGTTGAGAAGAACTGATTAATGCATATCTACGTAATGCTAAAATCCTTAATCTGCATTCAGAAAAACTGATTAGTGCGTATCTTAGTAATGCTAAAATCCTTAAAGTGGTTTGAGAAGAAATGATTAGTGCATACAGAAGTAATGCTAAAAATCCTTAAGCTGGGTTTAGAAGTACTGATTAGTGCATATCTAAGTAATGCTAAAATCCTTAAACTGGGTTGAGAAGATCTGATTAGTGCATATCTAAGTAATGCTAAAATCCGTAAACTGGGTTGAGAAGAACTGATTAGTGCATGTCTAAGTAATGCTAAAATCCTTAATCTGAGTTCAGAAAAACTGATTAGTGTGAATCTTAGTAATGCTAAAATCCTTAAAGTGTGTTGAGAAGAACTGATTAGTGCATACCTAAGTAACGCTAAAAATTAATAAGCTGGGTTAAGAAGAACTGATTAGTGCATATCTAAGTAATGCTAAAATGCTTAAACTGGATTCAGAAGAACTGATTAGTGCATATCTAAGTAATGTTAAAATGCTTAAACTGGGTTCAGAAAAACTGATTAGTGCATTTCTAACTAATGCTGAAATGCTTTTAACTGGGATCAGAAGAACTGATTAGTAAATATCTAAGTAATGCTAAAATCCTTAAACTGGGGTCAGAAGAACTGATTAGTGTATATCAAAGTAATGCTAAAATCCGTGAACTGGGTTCAGAAGAACTGATTAGTGTATATCTAAGGATTGCTAAAATGCTTAAACTGTGTTCAGAAGAACTGATTAGTGTATATTTAAGTAATGCTAAAATCCTTAAACTAGGGTCAGAAGAACTAATTAGTGTACATCTGAGAAATGGTAAAATCCTTAAACTGGGTTCAGAAGAACTGATTAGTGTATATCTAAGTAATGCTAAAATCCTTAAACTGGGGTCAGAAGAACTGATTAGTGTATATCTATGTAATGCTAAAATCCTTAAACTGGGTTCAGAAGAACTGATTAGTGTATATCTAAGTAATGATAAAATCCATTAACTGGGTTGAGAAGAACTGATTAGTTCATATCTAAGTAATGCTAAAATCCATAAACTAGGTTAAGAAGAACTGATTAGTGCATATCTAAGGAATGCTAAAATCCTTAAACTGGGGTCAGAAGAACTGATTAGTGTATATCTAAGTAATGCTAAAATCCTTAAACTAGGTTGAGAAGAACTGATTAGTGCATGTCTAAGTAATGCTATAATCCTTAAAATGGGTTGAGAAGAACTGATCAATGCATACCTAAGTAATGATAAAATCCTTAATCTGGGTCAGAAAAACTGATTAGTGTATATCTTAGTAATGCTAAAATCCTTAAAGTCAGTCGAGAAGAACTGATTAGTGCATTCCTAAGTAATGCTAAAAATCTTTTAGCTGGAATGAGAAGAACTGATTAGTGCATAGCTAAACAATACAACAATCCTTAAAGTGGATTCAGAAGAACTGATTTGTGCATATTTAAGTGATGCTAAAATCCTTAAAATGGGTTGAGAAGAACTGATTAGTGCCCATCTAAGTAATGCTAAAATCCTTAATCTGGGTTCAGAAAATCTGATTAGTGCATATCTTAGTAATGCTAAAATCCTTAAAGTGGGTTTGAGAAGAACTGATTAGTGCATACCTAAGTAATGCTAAAAATCCTTAAGCTGGATTGAGAAGAACTGATTAGTGCATTAGTAAATAATGCTAAAAGGCTTAAACTGGATTCAGAAGAACTGAATAGTACATATCTAAGTAATGTTAAAATGCTTCAACTGGGTTCAGAAGAACTGATTAGTGTGTATCTTAGTAATGCTAAAATCCTTAAAGTGGGTTTGAGAAGAACTGATTAGTGCATACCGAAGTAATGCTAAAAATCCTTGAGCTGGGTTGAGAAGTACTGATTAGTGCATATCTAAGTAATGCTAAAATCCTTAAACTGGGTTCAGAAGAACTGATTTGTGTATATCTAATTAATGCTAAAATACTTAAACTGGGTTGAGAAGAACTGATTAGTGCATGTCTAAGTAATGCTAAAATCCTTAATCTGAGTTCAGAAAAACTGATTAGTGTGAATCTTAGTAATGCTAAAATCCTTAAAGTGTGTTGAGAAGAACTGATTAGTGCATACCTAAGTAACGCTAAAAATTAATAAGCTGGGTTAAGAAGAACTGATTAGTGCATATCTAAGTAATGTTAAAATGCTTAAACTGGGTTCAGAAAAACTGATTAGTGCGTATCAAAGTAATGCTAAAATCTTAAAACTGGGTTCAGAAGAACTGATTCGTGCATATCTAAGTAATACTAAAATGCTTAAACTGGGTTCAGAAGAACTAATTAGTGCATATCTAAGTAATGCTAAAATGCTTAAACTGGGTTCAGAACAACTGATTAGTGCATATCTAAGTAATGGTAAAATCCTTAAACTGGGTTGAGAAGAACTGATTAGTGCATATCTAAGTAATGGTAAAATCCTTAAACTGGGTTGAGAAGAACTGGTTAGTGCATATCTAAGTAATGCTAAAATCCTTAAACTGGGTTCAGAAGAACTGATTAGTGCATATCTACGTAATGCTAAAATGCTTAAACTGGGTTGAGAAGAATTGATTAGTGCATATCTAAGTAATGCTAAAATGTTTAAACTGGGTTCAGAAGAACTGATTAGTGTGTAAAACTGGGTTCAGAAGAACTGATTTGTGCATATCTAAGTAATGCTAAAATGCTTAAAATGCATTCAGAAGAACTAATTAGTACATATTTAAGTAATGCTAAAATGCTTAAACTGGGTTCAGAAGAACTGATTAGTGCATATCTAACTAATGCTGAAATGCTTTTAACTGGGATCAGAAGAACTGATTAGTACATATCTAACTAATGCTAAAATCCTTAAACTGGGGTCAGAAGAACTGATTTGTGTATATCTAAGTAATGCTAAAATCCTTAAACTGGGTTCAGAAGAACTGATTAGTACATATCTAAGTAATACTAAAATCCTTAAACTGGGTTCAGAAGAACTGATTAGTGCGAATCTAAGTAAAGCTAAAATTCTTAAACTGGGTTCAGAAGAACTGATTTGTGCATATCTAAGTAATGCTAAAATGCTTAAACTGGGTTCAGAAGATCTAATTAGTGTATATCTAAGTAATGCTAAAATGCTTAAACTGTGTTCAGTAGAACTGATTAGTGCATATCTAGTTAATGCTAAAATGCTTTTAATTGAGATAAGAAGAACTGATTAGTACATTTCTAAGTAATGCTAAAAATCCTTAAACTGGGTTCAGAAGAACTGATTAGTGCATATCTAGCTAATGCTAAAATCCTTAAACTGGTTCAGAAGAATTGATTAGTGTATATCTAAGTAATGCTAAAATGCTTCAACTGGGGTCAGAAGAACTGATTAGTGCATATCTAAGTACTGCTAAAATTTTTAAACTGGGTTTAGAAGAACTGATTAGTACATATCTAACTAATACTAAAATTCTTAAGCTGGGTTCAGAAAAACTGATTAGTGTATATCTAAGTAATGCTAAAATCCTTGAAATGGGTTCAGAAGAACTGATTAGTGTATATCTAAGTAATGCTAAAATCCCTAAACTGGGGTCAGAATAACTGATTAGTGTATATCTAACTAATGCTAAAATCCTTAAACTGGGTTCAGAAGAACTGATTAGTACATATCTAAGTAATACTAAAATCCTTAAACTGGGTTCAGAAGAACTGATTAGTGCGAATCTAAGTAAAGCTAAAATTCTTAAACTGGGTTCAGAAGAACTGATTTGTGCATATCTAAGTAATGCTAAAATGCTTAAACTGGGTTCAGAAGATCTAATTAGTGTATATCTAAGTAATGCTAAAATGCTTAAACTGTGTTCAGTAGAACTGATTAGTGCATATCTAGTTAATGCTAAAATGCTTTTAATTGAGATAAGAAGAACTGATTAGTACATTTCTAAGTAATGCTAAAAATCCTTAAACTGGGTTCAGAAGAACTGATTAGTGCATATCTAGCTATTGTTAAAATCCTTAAACTGGGTTCAGAAGAACTGATTACTGTATATCTAAGTAATGCTAAAATGCTTCAACTGGGGTCAGAAGAACTGATTAGTGTATATCTAAGTAATGCTAAAAACCTTAAACTGGGTTCAGAAGAACTGATTAGTACATATCTAAGTAATACTAAAATTCTTAAGTTGGGTTCAGAAGAACTGATTAGTGTATATCTAAGTAATGCTAAAATCCTTGAACTGGGTTCAGAAGAACTGATTAGTGTATATCTAAGTAATGCTAAAATGCTTAAACTGGGTTCAGAAGAACTGATTAGTGTTTATTTAAGTAATGCTAATATCCTTAAACTAGGGTCAGAAGAACTGATTAGTGTACATCTAAGTAATGCTAAAATCCTTAAACTGGGTACAGAAGAACTGATTAGTGTATATCTAAGTAATGCTAAAATCCTTAAACTGGGGTCAGAAGAACTGATTAGTGTATATCTAAGTAATGCTAAAATCCTTAAACTGGGTTCAGAAGAACTGATTAGTGTATATCTAAGTAATGCTAAAATCCTTAAACTTGGTTGAGGAGAACTGATTAGTGCATAACTAAGTAATGCTAAAATTCTTAAACTAGGTTGAGAAGAACTGATTAGTGCATACCTAAGGAATGCTAAAATCCTTAAACTGGGGATAAAAGAACTGATTAGTGTATATCTAAGTAATGCTAAAATCATTAAACTGGGTTGAGAATAACTGATTAGTGCATATCTAATTAATGCTAAAATCCTTAAACGGGGTTGAGAAGAACTGATTAATGCATATCTACGTAATGCTAAAATCCTTAATCTGGGTTCAGAAAAACTGATTAGTGTGTATCTAAGTAATGCTAAAATTCTTAAACTGGGTTCAGAAGAACTAATTAGTGCATATCTAAGTAATGCTAAAATGCTTAAACTGGGTTCAGAAGAACTCATTAGTGCATATCTAAGCAATGTTAAAATCCTTAAACTGGGTTGAGAAGAACTGATTAGTGTATATCTAAGTACTGCTAAAATCCTTAAGCTGGGTTCAGAAGAACTGATTAGTACATTTCTAAGTAATACTAAAATTCTTAAGCTGGGTTCAGAAGAACTGATTAGTGTATATCTAAGTAATGCTAAAATCCTTAAACTGGGTTCAGAAGAACTGATTAGTGTATATCTAAGTAATGCTTGTTTGTGTCGTTCGGCTTTTCCCGCTTAGGGGTTGCCACAGCAGAACACCGGTCCGCTAATGATTGGAAGTGGATTTTTACATACCGGGTTACCAGACCTGGTGCACAACCTTGAATGAAGGCATGCCCCATTCACGTATGCCTCCACACAGAAAACGATCTAGCTGAGAATCGAACTGGACAATGTCTTGCTATGAGGCGACAACGCTACCTCAGCACCACCACCGCAGTTCCATATCTAAGTAATGCTTAAACTGGGTTTAGAAGAACTGATTAGTGTATATTTAAGTAATGCTACTATCCTTAAACTGGAGTCAGAAGAACTGATTAGTGTATATCTAATCCTTAAACTGGGGTCAGAAGAACTAATTAGTGTATGCTAAAATCCTTAAACTGGGTTCAGAAGAACTGATTAGTGTATAACTAAGTAATGCTAAAATCCTTAAACTGGGTTGAGAAGAACTGATTAGTGCATATCTAAGTAATGCTAAAATCCTTAAACTAGGTTGAGAAGAACTGATTAGTGCATATCTAAGGAATGCTAAAATCCTTAAACTGGGGTCAGAAGAACTGATTAGTGTATATCTAAGTAACACTAAAATCCTTAAACTTGGTTGAGAAGATCTGATTAGTACATATCTAAGTAATGCTAAAATCCTTAAACTGGGTTGAGAAGAACTGATTAATGCATATCTACGTAATGCTAAAATCCTTAATATGCATTCAGAAAAACTGATTAGTACGTATCTTAGTGATGCTAAAATCCTTAAAGTGGTTTGAGAAGAAATGATTAGTGCATACCGAAGTAATGCTAAAAATCGTTAAGCTGGGTTGAGATTTACTGATTAGTGCATATCTAAGTAATGCTAAAATCCTTAAACTGGGGTCAGAAGAACTGATTTGTGTATATCTAAGTAATGCTAAAATGCTTAAACTGTGTTCAGAAGAACTGATTAGTGCGTATCAAAGTAATGCTAAAATCTTAAAACTGGGTTCAGAAGAACTGATTCGTGCATATCTAAGTAATGCTAAAATCCTTAAACTAGGTTAAGAAGAACTGATTAGTGCATATCTAAGGAATGCTAAAATCCTTAAACTGGGGTCAGAAGAACTAATTAGTGTATATCTAAGTAATACTAAAATCCTTAAACTGGGTTGAGAAGATCTGATTAGTGCATATCTAAGTAATGCTAAAATCCTTAAACTGGGTTGAGAAGAACTGATTAGTGCATGTCTAAGTAAAGCTAAAATCCTTAAACTGGGTTGAGAAGAACTGATTAGTGCATATCTAAGTAATGCTAAAATCCTTAAACTGGGTTCAGAAGAACTGATTAGTGCATATCTAAGTAATGCTAAAATGCTTAAACTGGGTTCAGAAGAACTGATTAGTGCATATCTAAGTAATGCTAAAATCCTTAAACTGGGTTCAGAAGAACTGATTAGTGTATATCTAAGTAATGCTAAAATCCTTAAACTGGGTTCAGAAGAACTGATTAGTGCATATCTAAGTAATGCTAAAATCCTTAAACTGGGTTCAGAAGAACTGATTAGTGCATATCTAAGTAATGCTAAAATGCTTAAACTGGGTTCAGAAGAACTGATTAGTGCATATCTAAGTAATGCTAAAATGCTTAAACTGGGTTCAGAAGAACTGATTAGTGCATATCTAAGTAATGCTAAAATCCTTACACTGGGTTCAGAAGAACTGATTTAGCCTAAGTACACAAAAATTATAAACTGGGGTCAGAAGAACTGATTAGTGCATATCTAAGTAATGCTAAAATGCTTAAACTGGGTTCAGAAGAACTGATTAGTGCATATCTAAGTAATGCTAAAATGCTTAAACTGGGTTCAGAAGAACTGATTAGTGCATATCTAAGTAATGCTAAAATCCTTAAACTGGGTTCAGAAGAACTGATTAGTGCATATCTAAGTAATGCTAAAATCCTTAAACTGGGTTCAGAAGAACTGATTAGTGCATATCTAAGTAATGCTAAAATGCTTAAACTGGGTTCAGAAGAACTGATTAGTGCATATCTAAGTAATGCTAAAATGCTTAAACTGGGTTCAGAAGAACTAATTACTGCATATCAAAGTAATTCTAAAATCCTTAAACTGGGTTCAGAAGAACTGATTTGTGCATATCTAACTAATGCTAAAATCCTTAAACTGGGTTCAGAAGAACTGATTAGTGCATATCTAAGTAATGCTAAAATGCTTAAACTGGGTTCAGAAGAACTGATTTTTGAAACCCCTTTTAAAAGGGGTTAAAAAC
>NC_056733.1:962451084-962517951 GCF_019279795.1 Protopterus annectens | reverse complement strand
GTTTTTAACGGGCGAAGAACTGATTAATGCATATCTAAGAAATGCAAAAATCCTTAATCTGGGTTCAGAAGAACTAATTAGTACATATCTAAGTAATACTAAAATCCTTAAACTGGGTTCAGAAGAACTGATTCGTGCATATCTAAGTAATGCTAAAATGCTTAAACTGGGTTCAGAAGAACTGATTAGTGCATATCTAAGTAATGCTAAAATCCTTAAACTGGGTTCAGAAGAACTGATTAGTGCATATCTAAGTAATGCTAAAATGCTTAAACTGGGTTGAGAAGAACTGATTAGTGCATATCTAAGTAATGCTAAGATGCTTAAACTGGGTTCAGAAGAACTGATTAGTGCATATCTAAGTAATGTTAAAATCCTTAAACTGGGTTGAGAAGAACTGCTTAATGCATATCTAAGTAATGCTAAAATCCTTAAACTGGGTTCAAAAGAACTGATTAGTGTATATCTAAGTAATGCTAAAATCCTTATACTGGGGTCAGAAGAACTGATTAGTGCATATCTAAGTAATGCTAAAATCCTTAAACTGGGTTCAGAAGAACTGATTAGTACATATCTAAGTAATACTAAAATCCTTAAACTGGGTTCAGAAGAACTGATTAGTACATATCTAAGTAATACTAAAATCCTTAAACTGGGTTCAGAAGAACTGATTAGTGTATAAGTAATGCTAAAATCCTTAAACTGGGTTCAGAAGAACTGATTAGTGTATATCTAAGTAATGCTAAAATCCTTAAACTGGGTTGAGAAGAACTGATTAGTGCATATCTAAGTAATGCTAAAATCCTTAAACTGGGTTCAGAAGAACTGATTAGTGCATATCTAAGTAATGCTAAAATCCTTAAACTGGGTTGAGAAGAACTGATTAGTGCATATCTAAGTAATGCTAAAATCCTTAAACTGGGTTCAGAAGAACTGATTAGTGCATATCTAAGTAATGCTAAAATCCTTAAACTGGGTTCAGAAGAACTGATTAGTGCATATCTAAGTAATGCTAAAATCCTTAAACTGGGTTCAGAAGAACTGATTAGTGCATATCTAAGTAATGCTAAAATGCTTAAACTGGGTTCAGAAGAACTGATTAGTGCATATCTAAGTAATGCTAAAATCCTTAAACTGGGTTCAGAAGAACTGATTTGTGCATATCTAAGTAATGCTAAAATCCTTAAACTGGGTTCAGAAGAACTGATTAGTGCATATCTAAGTAATGCTAAAATGCTTAAACTGGGTTCAGAAGAACTAATTACTGCATATCAAAGTAATTCTAAAATCCTTAAACTGGGTTCAGAAGAACTGATTTGTGCATATCTAACTAATACTAAAATCCTTAAACTGGGATCAGAAGAACTGATTAGTACATATCTAAGTAATGCTGAAATCCTTAAACTGGGTTCAGAAGAACTATTTCGTGCATATCTAAGTAATGCTAAAATGCTTAAACTGAGTTCAGAAGAACTGATTAGTGTATATCTAAGTAATGCTAAAATCCTTAAACTGGGTTCAGAAGAACTGATTAGTGTATATCTAAGTAATGCTAAAATCCTTAAACTGGGTTCAGAAGAACTGATTAGTGTATATCTAAGTAATGCTAAAATCCTTAAACTGGGTTCAGAAGAACTGATTAGTGTATATCTAAGTAATGCTAAAATCCTTAAACTGGGTTCAGAAGAACTGATTAGTGTATATCTAAGTAATGCTAAAATCCTTAAACTGGGTTCAGAAGAACTGATTAGTGTATATCTAAGTAATGCTAAAATCCTTAAACTGGGTTCAGAAGAACTGATTAGTGCATATCTAAGTAATGCTAAAATCCTTAAACTGGGTTCAGAAGAACTGATTAGTGTATATCTAAGTAATGCTAAAATCCTTAAACTGGGTTCAGAAGAACTGATTAGTGCATATCTAAGTAATGCTAAAATGCTTAAACTGGGTTCAGAAGAACTGATTAGTGCATATCTAAGTAATGCTAAAATCCTTAAACTGGGTTCAGAAGAACTGATTAGTGCATATCTAAGTAATGCTAAAATCCTTACACTGGGTTCAGAAGAACTGATTTGTGCATACCTAAGTAATACTAAAAATCCTTAAGCTGGGATCAGAAGAACTGATTAGTACATATCTAAGTAATGCTAAAATCCTTAAACTGGGTTCAGAAGAACTGATTAGTGCATATCTAAGTAATGCTAAAATGCTTAAACTGGGTTCAGAAGAACTGATTAGTGCATATCTAAGTAATGCTAAAATGCTTAAACTGGGTTGAGAAGAACTGTTTAATGCATATCTAAGTAATGCTAAAATCTTTAAACTGGGTTCAGAAGAACTGATTAGTGCATATCTAAGTAATGCTAAAATGCTTAAACTGGGTTCAGAAGAACTGATTAGTGCATATCTAAGTAATGCTAAAATGCTTAAACTGGGTTCAGAAGAACTGATTAGTGTATATCTAAGTAATGCTAAAATTCTTAAACTAGGTTGAGAAGAACTGATTAGTGCATATCTAAGTAATGCTAAAATCCTTAAACTGGGTTCAGAAGAACTGATTAGTGTATATCTAAGTAATGCTAAAATCCTTAAACTGGGTTCAGAAGAACTGATTAGTGTATATCTAAGTAATGCTAAAATCCTTAAACTGGGTTCAGAAGAACTGATTAGTGTATATCTAATTAATGCTAAAATCCTTAAACTGGGTTGAGAAGAACTGATTAGTGCATGTCTAAGTAATGCTAAAATCCTTAATCTGGGTTCAGAAAAACTGATTTGTGTGTATCTTAGTAATGCTAAAATCCTTAAAGTGGGTCGAAAAGAACTGATTAGTGCATACCTAAATAATGCTAAAAATCCTTAAGCTGGGTTGAGAAGAACTAATTAGTGCATATCTAAGTAATGCTAAAATGCTTAAACTGGGTTCAGAAGAACTGATTAGTGCATATCTAAGTAATGTTAAAATGCTTAAACTGGGTTCAGAAGAACTGATTAGTGCATATCTAAGTAATGCTAAAATCCTTAAACTGGGTTCAGAAGAACTGATTCGTGCATATCTAAGTAATTCTAAAATCCTTAAACTGGGTTCAGAAGAACTGATTTGTGCATATCTAACTAATGCTAAAATCCTTTTAACTGGGATCAGAATAACTGATTAGTACATATCTAAGTAATGCTAAAATCCTTAAACTGGGTTCAGAAGAACTGATTAGTGTATATCTAAGTAATGCTAAAATCCTTAAACTGGGTTCAGAAGAACTGATTAGTGTATATCTAAGTAATGCTAAAATGCTTAAACTGGGGTCAGAAGAACTGATTAGTGTATATCTAAGTAATGCTAAAATCCTTAAACTGGGTTCAGAAGAACTGATTAGTACATATCTAAGTAATACTAAAATTCTTAAGTTGGGTTCAGAAGAACTGATTAGTGTATATCTAAGTAATGCTAAAATCCTTAAACTGGGTTGAGAAGAACTGATTAGTGCATATCTAAGTAATGCTAAAATCCTTAATCTGGGTTCAGAAAAACTGATTAGTGTGTATCTTAGTAATGCTAAAATCTTTAAACTGGGTGGAGAAGAACTGATTAGTGCATATCTAAATAATGCTAAAATGCTTAAACGGGGTTGAGAAGAACTGATTAGTGCATATCTAAGTAATGCTAAGATGCTTAAACTGGGTTCAGAAGAACTGATTAGTGCATATCTAAGTAATGCTAAAATGCTTAAACTGGGTTCAGAAGAACTGATTAGTGCATATCTAAGTAATGCTAAAATCCTTAAACTGGGTTCAGAAGAACTGATTCGTGCATATCTAAGTAATGCTAAAATGCTTAAACTGGGTTCAGAAAACTAATTATTGCATATCTAAGTAATGCTAAAATGCTTTTAACTGGGATAAGCAGAACTGATTAGTACATATCTAAGTAATGCTAAAATCCTTAAACTGGGTTCAGAAGAACAGATTAGTGTATATCTAAGTAATGCTAAAATCCTTAAACTGGGTTCAGAAGAACTGATTAGTACATATCTAAGTAATACTAAAATCCTTAAACTGGGTTCAGAAGAACTGATTAGTGTATAAGTAATGCTAAAATCCTTGAACTGGGTTCAGAAGAACTGATTAGTGCATATCTAAGTAATGCTTGTTTGTGTCTTTCGGCTTTTCCCGGTTAGGGGTCGCCACAGAGAAACTCCGGTCGGCTAATGATTGGTAGTGGATTTTTACATACTCGGTTACCAGCCCTGATGCACAACCTTCGATGAAGGCACACCCCAATCACGTATGCCTCCACACAGAAGACGCTCTAGCTGAGAATCGAACGGGACAACGTCTTGCTATGAGGCGACAACGCTACCGCAGCACCACCACCACAGTTCCATTTCTAAGTAATGCTAAAAATGCTTAAACTGGGTTCAGAAATACTGATTAGTGTATATTTAAGTAATGCTAAAATCCTTAAACTGGGGTCAGAAGAACTGATTAGTGTATATCTTAGTAATGCTAAAATCCTTAAACTGGGTTCAGAAGAACTGATTAGTGTATATCTTAGTAATGCTAAAATCCTTAAACTGGTTTCAGAAGAACTGATCAGTGCATATCTAAGTAATGCTAAAATCCTTAACTAGGTTGAGAAGAACTGATTAGTGCATATCTAAGGAATGCTAAAATCCTTAAACTGGGGTCAGAAGAACTGATTAGTGTATATCTAAGTAATGCTAAAATCTTTAAACTGGGTTGAGAAGATCTAATTAGTGCATATCTAAATAATGCTAAAATCCTTAAACTGGGTTGAGAAGAACTGATTAATGCATATCTACGTAATGCTAAAATGGTTAAACTGGGTTCAGAAGAACTGATTAGTGCATATCTAAGTAATGCTAAAATCCTTAAACTGGGTTGAGAAGAACTGATTAGTGCATATCTAAGTAATGCTAAAATCCTTAATCTGGGTTCAGGTAAACAGATTAGTGCGTATCTTAGTAATGCTAAAATCCTTAAAGTGGGTTTGAGAAGAACTGATTAGTGCATACCTAAGTAATGCTAAAAATCCTTAAGCTGGGTTGAGAACAACTGATTAGTGCATATGTAAGTAATGCTAAAATGCTTAAACTGGATTCAGAAGAACTGATTAGTGCATATCTAAATAATGTTAAAATGCTTAAACTGGGTTCAGAAGAACTGATTAGTGCGTATCTAAGTAATGCTAAAATCCTTAAACTGGGTTCAGAAGAACTGATTTGTGCATATCTAAGTAATGCTAAAATGCTTAAACTGGGTTCAGAAGAATTAATTTGTGCATATCTAAGTAATGTTAAAATCCTTAAACTGGGTTGAGAAGAACTGATTCGTGCATATCTAAGTAATGTTAAAATGCTTAAACTGGGTTCAGAAGAACTGATTAGTGCATATCTAAGTAATGCTAAAATGTTTAAACTGGGTTCAGAAGAACTGATTAGTGCATATCTAAGTAATGCTAAAATGCTTAAACTGGGTTCAGAAGAACTGATTAGTGCATATCTAAGTAATGCTAAAATCCTTAAACTGGGGTCAGAAGAACTAATTAGTGTATATCTAAGTAATGCTAAAATCCTTAAACTGGGTTCAGAAGAACTGATTAGTGTATATCTAAGTAATGCTAAAATCCTTAAACTGGGTTCAGAAGAACTGATTAGTGTATATCTAAGTAATGCTAAAATCCTTAAACTGGGTTCAGAAGAACTGATTAGTGTATATCTAAGTAATGCTAAAATCCTTAAACTGAGTTCAGAAGAACTGATTAGTGTATATCTAAGTAATGCTAAAATCCTTAAACTGGGTTGAGAAGAACTGATTAGTGTATATCTAAGTAATGTTAAAATCCTTAAACTGGGTTGAGAAGAACTGATTAGTGTATATCTAAGTAATGTTAAAATGTTTAAACTGGCTTCAGAAGAACTAATTAGTGTATATTTAAGTAATGCTAAAATCCTTAAACTGGGGTCAGAAGAACTGATTAGTGTATATCTAAGTAATGCTAAAATATTAAACTGGGTTGAGAAGAACGGATTAGTGTATATCTAAGTAATACTAAAATCCTGAAACTGAGTTAAGAAGAACTGATTAGTGCATATCTAAGTAATGCTAAAATCCTTAAACTGGGTTGAGAAGAACTGATTAGTGCATATCTAAGTAATGCTAAAATCCTTAATCTGGGTTCAGAAAAACTGATTAGTGTGTTTCTTAGTAATGCTAAAATCCTTAAAGTGGGTCGAGGAGAACTGATTAGTGCATACCTAAGTAATGCTAAAAATCCTTAAGCTGGGTTGAGAAGAACGGATTAGTGCATATCTAAGTAATGCTAAAATGCTTAAACTGGGTTCAGAAGAACTGATTAGTGTATATCTAAGTAATGCTAAAATCCTTAAACTGGGTTCAGAAGAACTGATTAGTGCATATCTAAGTAATGCTAAAATGCTTAAACTGGGTTCAGAAAACTAATTAGTGCATATCTAAGTAATGCTAAAATGCTTAAACTGGGTTCAGAAGAACTGATTAGTGCATATCTAAGTAATGCTAAAATGCTTAAACTGGGTTCAGAAGAACTGATTAGTTTATATCTAAGTAATGCTAAAATCCTTAAACTGGGGTCAGAAGATCTAATTAGTGTATATTTAAGTAATGCTAAAATCCTTAAACTGGGTTCAGAAGAACTGATTAGTGTATATCAGTGTAATGCTAAAATCCTTAAACTGGGTTCAGAAGAACTGATTAGTGTATATTTAAGTAATGCTAAAATCCTTAAACTGGGGTCAGAAGAACTGATTAGTGTATATCTAAGTAATGCTAAAATCCTTAAACTGGGTTCAGAAGAACTGATTAGTGTATATCCAAGTAATGCTAAACTCCTTAAACTGGGGTCAGAAGAACTGATTAATGTATATCTAAGTAATGCTAAAATCCTTAAACTGGGTTGAGAAGAACTGATTAGTGCATATCTAAGTAATGCTAAAATCCTTAAACTGGGTTGAGAAGAACTGATTAGTGCATATCTAAGTAATGCTAAAATCCTTAAACTGGGTTGAGAAGAACTGATTAGTTCATATCTAAGTAATGCTAAAATCCTTAATCTGGGTTCAGAAAAACTGATTAGTGCGTATCTTAGTAATGCTAAAATCCTTAAAGTGGGTTGAGAAGAACTGATTTGTGCATACCTAAGTAATGCTAAAAATCCTTAAGCTGGGTTGAGAAGAACTGATTTCTGTATATCTAAGTAATGCTAAAATCCTTAAACTGAGTTGAGAAGAACTGATTAGTCCATATCTAAGTAATGCTAAAATGCTTAAACTGGGTTCAGAAGAACTGATTAGTGCATATCTAAGTAATGTTAAAATGCTTAAACTGGGTTCAGAAGAACTGATTAGTGCGTATCTGAGTAATGCTAAAATCCTTAAACTGGGTTCAGAAGAACTGAATTGTGCATATCTAATCAATGCTAAAATGCTTAAACTGGGTTCAGAAGGACTAATTAGTGCATATCTAAGTAATGATAAAATGCTTGAACTGGGTTCAGAAGAACTGATTAGTGCATATCTAAGTAATGCTAAAATCCTTAAACTGGGTTCAGAAGAACTGATTAGTACATATCTAAGTAATACTAAAATCCTTAAACTGGGTTCAGAAGAACTGATTAGTGTATATCTAAGTAATGCTAAAATCCTTAAACTGGGTTCAGAAGAACTGATTAGTGTATATCTAAGTAATGCTAAAATGCTTAAACTGGGTTCAGAAGAACTGATTAGTGTATATCTAAGTAATGCTAAAATCCTTAAACTGGTTTCAGAAGAACTGATTAGTGTATATCTAACTAATGCTAAAATCCTTAAACTGGGGTCAGAAGAACTGATTAGTGCATATCTAAGTCGACAAGATTACTAATTATATAAACCAGTGGAGGAAACAAATGCAGACATGCTTAGATAACATGGGCGCAGGAGGGTGTCACATGACACTATTAATAGAACTACAATGTCCACTGTGATGCCTCTACAAGGAATTGAAGAGCTGCTTGTTTAGGACAAGTACTGTTGCTTGTGCTACACATGAGACATGAATTAATTGAGCGAAGTGAGCTTTGCAGCACTCAAACTCTAGGATGGTTATCCAAGCTTTGCATTAACTATAGCAATGAACAAAGTGTTATGGTTGGTACACAGAGCTCTTACACTGCGATGTGGTACAGACACATAGTATATGCTAGGAGTGAATTTCTGACTTATATTATTTGCAAGTCATGCAAGGTGAACTGTGACCTGTATTACCCAATTGGCATTTGCAGGACACCACAAACTGAGCCATTCTGTCTGTCATACTCTATGTTACTTATGTTTATAACTTCACCTGTTTTCAGTGCTCTATAAACTCCACTGACTCTGCCATGTTAAAGTTTTCAGACTGTGCAGATGATGGACTCTAATCTGAAGCATTAAACTTGGCTGCAAACCTAACAATGAGTGACTCAAAACAGGTTATATAGATCATTCTAGGAAGGTCTCTTCTTCAAGGGAAGAAAAAAGAAATCATACCTTTGCAAAAGTAGCTGCAGGAAAGCTAAATATACCTTCAAGCCCACTTCTCCACTTTGTTCAAATGGAAAATGTTATGGAAAATTGTTTGTCATCAACTGTTTCCTTTCTGGATATGCAGAGAATTCTCAACAACTCCTGCCATAGATTTCTGTCCTAAATATGCAGAAGATGCTCCCTTAAAAAACAAACAAAAAAAAAAACATATAAAAAATAATATAGTGCAATGCCCCCTTTTGCATGTACCTCACCAGACACCTGCAGCAGCTGGAGACACCACAGTGGTTGATCCCCAAGAGAACTCAGGGTCTCCAAAACCATGCATTACGTGGATAGACTGAAAGCCCTGTCACTATAATCTGTATCTTATAGGCTGCTGAGAGGTAACTTGTGCCTGGCCTACAGGGCAGTCTCCAACCCTGCCCTAATGGAAGTGGTGCACATCCGCAAATCAAATGGGACAAGAGTCACTTGCTCCACTGATCTTAACCTAGCCTGTGACATCAACAGAACATGCTGGAGAGACAGATGTCTTTCAGAGATTGCCTCTCCTTTGGAATAGACTACCAATTCACATAAAGCAGAGTTCCTCACTGACCATATTCAAGTACAACCTGGACAATTATATAGTAGACCGAAAATTCATCCTGGGGGTAGCAACCATGTCCCTCATGGACAGAGGTATTCGATACTGACCTTAGACTTGCTTTGCTAATAATGGCCATCTAGCCAAGATCATTTAGGATAATGCGGGTATAGCATGACTAAGACTGTAAGTGTAATTTGGGTATAACATGGCTAGGTTTGTAAGGGCTCAGGGGCCATTAGCCTAATACCATCCTTTGAACTTATTTAGCTATGAATAGAAATTACTGATTTTATTCTCAGTAAAATGGAGCAGTTGTCAGTTGGATGGCACAGTGGTGCAGTGGTAGCATTGATGCCTCACAGCAAGAGGTTCTTCGGTATGATTTTCAGCTGGGGTGCCTTCTGTGTGGAGTCCACATGTCATCCCTGCATTCGTGTGTTTTTTTTTTCTGGGTGCTCCACTTTTCTCTCATATTACAAAGACATGCATCTGGAGCATTTCTCCTGGGCCTCCGCTGAAAATTAGCTTCATTCCAAGTTGGACTTTCCTGGTTAAAAGATGATAAATAAATAAATAAAATAAAATCAACAACCCAGCCACTGGGAGATGCACAAGCCAGGGTATTTATTCATGCCAGTCCCAAGCCCAGATAAATGTGGAGGGTTACATGAGGAAGGGCATCTGGTTTAAAATTTGTGCCAGTTCAAATATGTGGACAACAATACCATAACAATTCCATACCAGATCAGTCGAGGCCCAGGTTAACAATGGCTGTCTCTAGTATTGTTAGCCAACAAAGTGCTGGTGGAAATTGGGCTATTGTGGGCCAAAGGAGTTGCAAAGTGGTGACAGGAGAAAGTGTAGTTTGGCAGCATAGGATGGAGGTCTGTAGGATGACATTGGGGATCAAGAAGAAGAGGAGGAGAGTGAGGGCAGTGCCAAGGATCAAATGGTGGAAGATGAAAAAGGATGCTTGTAAGGTGGAGTTTAAGAAAGAGTTAAGACAGGCACTGGGTGGCATTGAAATGATATCAGATAGCTGGGTAGCACAGCACAGGTGGTAAGGGAGACAGCTAAAAAGGTGCTTGGTGTAACATCTGGACAGAGGAAGGAGGACAAGGAGACCTGGTGGTGGAATGAGGAAGTACAGGAGAGTATACAGAGCAAGAGGTTGGCGAAGAAGAACTGGGATTGTCAGAGAGATGAAGAAAGTAGACAGGAGTACAAGGAGATGAGGCATATGGTGAAGAGAGAGGTGACAAAGGCTAAGGATAAAGGATATGGTGAGTTGTATGAAAGGGTGGACACTAAAAAGAGAGAAAAGGACCTGACTAATTGGCTAGACAGAGGGATCAAGCTGGGGAAAGATATGCAGCAGGTAAGGGTGATAAAGGATAGTGACGAAAACATACTCACAAGTGAGGAGAGTGTGTTGAGCAGATGAAAAGAGTACTTTGAGGGGTTGATGAATGAAGAGAATGAGAGACAGAAAGAGAGAGAAGGTTGGATGGTGTGGAAATAGTGCATCTGGAAGTGCAACGGATTAGGAAGAAGGAAGTAAGAACAGCTATGACAAGGATGAAGAATGGAAAGGATGCTGGACGAGATAATATACCTGTGGAAGCATGGAGGTGTTAGGGAGAGATGGCAGTAGGGTCTTTAACCAGATTTTTTAACAGAAGCTTTGAAAATGAGAGGATGCCGGAGGAGTGGAGAAGAAGAGTATTGGTACCAATTTTTAAGAATAAGGGTGATGTGCAGAGCTGCAGTAACTACAGATGGATAAAATTGATCAGCCACAGCATGAAGTTATGGGAAAGAGTATTGGAAGCTAGGTTAAGAAGGGAGGTGATGATTAGTGAGCAGCTGTACGGTTTCATGCCAGGAAAGAGCACTACAAATTCATAGGTTCATAGGTGTGCACTAGGCTAATGGCTCTGGAGCCTTTACAAGTCCAACCCATAGAATTGCCCTGGCATCATGCTGCCCGACATTAGTTCAAAGTGCCTCTATCAACTACAGCCACTGGAGTGATCCCATCCACTCATGAAGATTTCTCTTGAAGAGGGCCAGTGAGGTGCTCTGTTTGACATGTATGGGAAGTCTATTCCATAGCATGGGCAGTCTCTGGGTTATGAACTTGCCCCTCCAGCATGTTCTGTTGATTGTGGTAATGAAGCTGAGGTCTCTGGAGCGTGTGGTGCAGAGGGATTGGGATTTCTTTAGATGTAGCATTTCTAACAGAGCTGGGTCACACATGGCTTTGCAAGTCAAGCAGAGATCGCTTCTTAGTTGACGATATGAGACAGAGAATAGCTGGAGTTTTTTGAGTCCATCCATGTAGGACATGTGTTTAAGGCCTAAGATCCTATTTGTGAGGTACTTTTGGGGCCTTTCCAGCTGTTGCATGTGTCTAGTGAGGTACATGCCAAATGGGGCATCATACTCGATGACTGGCCTAATAAGGAAAGAGTAGAGAGAGATGATGACCTCTTTTTTCCAGGATGCAAAACCCTTTGTAATGAGATGTGCCACATAGAAGGACTTTCTGACCACAGTGGCAATGTGGTGGTCAAGGGAGAGGTTGCTGTCAATGTGTGTCCCCAGATCTCTTATAACACCTTCAGTGTTCAGTGGGCTCCCATCGATGTTGTAATTAATGGGAACTGAGTTTTTATTTATTTTATTTTATTTTATTTTACATTTGTTGACCGGGCTAGTCTAGCTGGAGAAATTTCCATTTTCAGTAGCGGCCCGGGGAGAAAAGCTCCACAGAGTGAGATACATACAGAAAAACTAACAAAACAAAATAGACTAATGATAATAATAACAGTAATAATAATAATATTAGAGTTAGTAATAGGGTTTGCAATAAAAACAAAAACTAGTAAACCCTTCAATGTAAAGTACTACTACAGGAGTTAATTCCTATGACACACAATACTATCTACATGACATTGTACAAATTGAGAAAGAGAAGGCAGAAAAAAGAAAAGCTTAATAGATTGTAAATAAAGGAAAGTATGTAAAAAAAGTAGAGTGAAAAGAGAGTAAGGGAAAAGTTAGGGATTAATGTAGAAAATAGCAAACAATACAGATAACAGGTAGAGAAGTAGTGGAGAGAAGAGAAGACAAATAGTGAGAAGTGTATCAAGGAGTAAGAGAGATAGTTTTATATAGTTAGTTATAGTGAAAGGCTAATCAGGTTTACTACAAGAACAAAGCCAGTGATTTTGGAAATGCAGTTTAATACTTTGTTTGAAGAGAGGCAATGAAGTAATCTTTGTTATGTTAGAAGGTAACAAATTCCATTTTGTCCCTACAGCATTGGTAAATAGAGAGTCACCAGCATAATTATTTGATTTTATAGAACTTATTAGAAGTTTACTGGAGGAGCGGAGAAGTTGAGATTTGTATAGGGACTTATGAGTTGTGAGAGTATTGGGGTATTATTAGGTTGGTACCAGATTTTATGGGCAATGCAGAGTTGATGGATTATTAGATAGTTCTGAAACTCAGGCCAGCTTAAAAGTTTTAAGTTTAGGCAATGATGTGTTTTATATGGGTTACCGGTAGCAAAGCGGGCAATGTTATTATAGCAGGTTGCCAGTTTGTGAAGGCTTGTTTTTTTGAGATTGGTAAAGATAGGAGAAGCATAAAGAAGAGTGGAGATAAGATGGGAGTGAGTGATCCTTGTTCTAGTCGAGGGTGTAAGAAAAGGTATAATTCGATATAGGGATCCTATCTTTCTGTTAACTAGTTTTATGGAGTTGTTAATGTGTAGGTCAAATGAGAGATTATTGTCAATTGTAATACCTAACAATTTAGTTGATGTGTCAGGGGAGATGATAGTGGTGCTGTTGGAAGAGATAGAGAAATGTAAGGGAGAGGTCCTGCATGTGGGGGTAAAAAGAAGAAGTTTGTTTTTTTTCGCATTTAGTAAGAGGAAACGACTAGAGAACCATGTTTCTATGGTATTGAACACAGTTTGGGTGAGTGAGATAAGTTCTGGGGTAGAAGATGCTGAGCAGATAAGCGTAGAGTCGTCAGCGTATTGAATGCAGGTTGCTTGAGGGATTATTGTCTGAAGATCATTAATGAAAAGGGAGAAGAGAAGTGGACCAAGGATAGAGCCTTGTGGAACACCAATGGTAACAGGCAAGAGAGAAGAGGTGTGGTTTTCCCAGAGAACTGCTTGTTTTCTATTTGTGAGGTAAGACTTAAACCATTTAATGGCTGGGATATCGAATGAGAGGGATTCAAGAGTATTAAGTAACAAGGGGTGGTTAACCATATCGAGTGCTTTGGACAGGTCAATGAAGAGGGCAGAAGAGAGTAAGTTGTTGTTGCGGTTCTGATTAATAGTATCTACAAAAGAAAGCAGGGCAGTGGTGGTACTGTGATGTGGTCTAAAGCCATGTTGACAGTTTGCTATTATGTTGTGATGAGAGAGATATTGCACAAGTTGAAGGTGGATACATTTTTCCATGATCTTAGCCAAAGGTGAGAGGAGAGCAATGGACCTATAGTTAGCATAGTCAGTTGAGTGTCCACCTTTGTGTAGTGGGATAATATGAGAGACCTTCCAGATTTCAGGGATGATTCCTTCTTTGATTGTCCTATTTATGAGAATAGATATAGGATATGCAATAACCTTGGCAGCCTTTTGAAGAAAAAGAGATGGGAGCTTATCGGCCGAGGGGGTACATGGTTTTAGTTTGAGAAGAAGTTTGTGAATGTATGATGTAGGGATTGGTTGTAGTGAAAATTTAAAGGAGGAGTTAGTTTGGTTACGAGGTGGGCAGAAGTTGTTGGCATTAAGTTGTTTAGCTAGAGTTTGAATAGTTTCTGTGAAGAAAGAGTTAAAGTGCAACTCTTCAATCTCTTCAATCTCTCTCTCTTTTTCCCAAAGGGGATGACAACGCATTTTTGGCATTAAGCTTAAGGCCATGGTTTTGACACCAATCATTGGTCTCAGTGATGCCTTTCTCTAGGATATCTACATCACTTGGGGAGTTAATAATGACTCCCAGTTTGCAGTTGTCTGCAAACGTGGTCAGCCAGAGTCCCTCTGTGTTGGCCTGGACTTATGAGAAGTAGATGCCAAACAGGAGAGGACCCATGACAAATCCCTGTGGGACTCCACTCATGACTGGTTGGCAGTCTGACTTGGAGTCCACTGTTTTCACACTGTGGGTTCTATTTGTGAGACAATTTGCAACCCACCCAGTTATATAGTGGTTGATGCCTAGTTTGGTGAGTGTATCAATAATTCCTGAGTGGGGAATGGTATCAAAGGCCTTGGCCAGATTGAGGTAGGCTATATGAACTGCCTTGCCCTCATCCACAGCTCTGGTGACTGACTCAAAGAACTCAATCATGTTGGGCAGGCTTGATCTACCTTTCACAAAAGCAAATCGTATGGGATCTAGCATTTGGAGACTCCCTGTATCCTTGTTAATTAGGTCCATGATGATGTGCTCCATAGCCTTACATATCAGTCTCATCAGGCTAATGGGGCAATAATTCCCAGGGTCTGTAGTCACTTCCCCTTTATGGAGAGGGATGACTGTAGCAGTGTACCATTTGTTAGGGACAAAGCCTGAGGTGAGGCTGTGATTGAACAGGGCACAAAGATGTGGTGCCAGTTCACTTTGTAGCTAATGGAGAACACATCCAAGGATATTGTCGGGTTCCATGGAAGCTGTATTCTTGGCCTTGGACAATGCAGATTTAACCTGTGCTGCAGTAATGCTGAGTGTCTGGCATTCCTCCGGTATTGTGATTGGTCCTTGGGGGGGTAAAGTTGGCACTGAATCTGTCAGTAAGTATGTTGGCAATATCTTTTGGCTCAGTATAAGATGTACCACTGTGCAGTAACTCAGAGCAAACCTGGGTATTGCCATGGAGAAGATTCTTGATATACTATAGAAGGCTTTGTGGTTGTTTTTAGTGTCTGCCACAATTCTGTCTTCATATCTGGCTTTAGAGGTTTTGATGAGGGATCTCAACTTTTGTTGAGGCTAATAAGAGAGTTTTACCGGTCTTGGGACTTCACCTTTTTCAACAACAGTTTCTTCCTTCTGTTGTAGAGTTTATTAATGGCAGGGGAAAAACAGATTCACTTCCTTTTTTTGGAGGAGAGCATCTTGGTTCTGTTGGCTATGGATAGTTCCATGCATTTATGTATGTGTTTGTACAGTGCATTGGTGTATGATTTGGCAGTCATGCATCTATTTTCCATTTACATGGGAGCCGTGAAGTTAGCCACCTTTGTTTTTAGGAGCCCAAAGTCAGCTTTGGAGATGTTTTTCATGGTGGTTACCTTTGCAGGGGGTGTGGGTGAGATGTGGATTTCCATAGTGCTTAGTTTGTGGTCATATCTAACCAGGGAGGAATTGACTATTGGTGTGGAGCAATGGTTGCCCATGTTAATAATAACGAGGTCAAGGATGTTGCTTCCTCTAGTGGGGGTAAGAATAAGATAGTCCAGGACACTGGAACTGATGAATTTCAGGAAGCGTTGGCCCAGTGTATTGGTGCATGAGTAGTTTTCCCAGTTGGTGGAGGGGTAGTTGAAGTCACCTAGTATGCGAGTGTTGGGTTGGATCCTAGTAGTTTCCAGGGTGCTTAGGAATGTGGAGTGTGAGTCTTGGGACATGATTGTGTACGCAGGCTACGACCTGAATCGCTGTCTTACCCAATGTTAGTTGTACCTGAAGTATCTCAGATGGGTTATGCTGGGCTACTAATCTGGAGGTGTGCATATCCTTTATGAATATGGAGACACCACTGCCTTTGGAGCTTTGGTCTATAGTCTGGGGTCAAAAGGTGTGGAATTAGTTAATGCCTGGTAGTGCAGGAGTGCTTTCTGATGCTTTAAACCAGGTCTCCATTACAGCAGAAATGCCGATGTTCTCCATTTTAGAAGTGCTTCAAACAAGTGCATCTTGAGATTTAGACTTTTAGCACTGAGCATCGTGACGCTCAGACTGCATTTATTTATAGCTGTTACAGTGGTAATTTGTTCTTTGGAATATCACCTAAAAAAGGCACTATAGGGGTGGCAAGAGCATTAGCTGGTATCCAGAAACCCATGGGTGACAGATGCAGGCCATCTCCGGCAAAGCATCGAGGTCTGTCAATCATGTCATCCCAAGCAGACAGATACTGGATCCCTTTATAATGACACCATTAATTTAGCCAATTGTTAAAGTCAATCATTTTCTGCTTGTACTGTGGTATCATTCTGGGCAATGGTAGGATGCTGCTTAGAGCTAGGGTCATACCCACCTGGGCTACATAATCCGAGTGCTCCTCCATGTCTCTTTTCATGTAGTCCAGAGAGGTGCATCTCAGGTCATTCACACCCACATGTACAATGACAGAGTCATAATTGTTCTTGTTGTGGAGTGACCTCAGTGCGTGTGTTATGCGTTGGATTCTGGCACCTGATAGACAGCTGACTGTTACCATCTCCTTATTCAGCCTAGTGAGTGGGACATCAGTGTGCCTCACTATCGAGTCACTTGTGATTAGTGTATTGGGCAAGCTGTTTTGCTGTAAGGGCTTAAGTTGAGGGGCACACTGTGTATTTGAGCTATGTGTCTTGTGATTTGTGCTGTGTTGTGGTGGTCGAGTGTGTTTCTGCCTTGGAGGTGTCTGCTGTTTGGGTAGATTTCTATTGAGAGCCTCAATGAAGGTGGGTGTATGGTTTGTGTTTTTATGTGAGGTGGGTGCTCCAGAGGGCTATGTGTTGCATGTGGTATGGTGCAGGTATTGACCTTCTCCTCTTGACCAGCTATTCTGGTCTTGGCTTGAGAGTGCATGGCTTCCAATTTGAATATATAAGTGCATCTCTCACAAGTCTGAGTGCTAGGAGGTAAGAGGAGAGGGTTGTCTATGTACATGAGGCAGTTGCTACACTGCCTCAGAATGCCCAAGTTCATCAGGTTAATAGGAGAAAGCACAAGGAACTGATCTTTAGACATGCCAGGAGGGATGGTCATTATTACTAAATACTGGAGCTGTTTCCTTATATATTCCTTTTACAGGAAAAATGTCACTCAAGGTGCCTGAGTCTGCACAGAGCACTGCCAAACACTTGAGGGGAAACTAATACGTAGACCCTGAAAATGTAAGGATGAAGTATTTAGGCAGATATTTTGAAGATGTGATGTTTGCTCTGAGGGTATTGATGGAGAAGTATAGAGAAGGTCAGAATGAGTTGCATTGTGTCTTTGTGGACTTAGAGAAAGCATATGGCAGGATGCTTAGAGATGAATTGTGGTATTGTAAGAGGAAGTCGGAAGTGGCAGAGAGGTATGTAAGAGTGGTACAGAATATGTACGAGGGCAGTGGGACAGTGGTGAGGTCTGCTGTAGGAGTGATGGATGCATTCAAGATGGAGGTGGGATTACATCAAGGATCAGCTCTGAACCCTTTCCTATTTGCAATGGCGATGGACAGGCTGACAGACGAGAGCAGACAGGAGTTCCCGTGGAAGGGTCTATATTACAACATCGAGCTAAAATAAGTTTGACCGTTGTAATATCGAAGCCTAAAGTCTGAAAGTTGAAAATAGCAAAGCCACGGCACATCGACTTTTTTCCCAGGGAAAAAAAATTGGTGGTCCGTTTTTGGCGATTTGCTATTTCCTCCACTGTGGTGCAATCTCGGAGTTTGTATATTTAAGTAGGGGGGGTAAAGCCTCCTACTTTAGTTTAAGGTTACATTTTTTTTTGTCATGGAACAGCGATTTTATTCCCTGGGAAAAAAATCACTGTTCTGTGTTTTCGGTTTTGTTGGCTTTCAGACTTTAGGGTTCAATATTACACAGATCAAATTTTTGTTAGTTCGACGTTGTGATATAGACCCCCCCCCATGGACTATGATGTTTGTGGATGACATTGTGATTTGTAGTGAGAGTAAAGAACAGGTTGAGGAGACCCTGGAGAGGTGGAGATAAGCTCTAGAGAGGAGAGGAATGAAGGTCAGCAGGACTAAGACAGAATATGTGTGTGTGAATGAGAGGGAGGGTAGAGGAATGGTGAGGATGTAGGAAGTAGAGCTGGCGAAGGTGGATGAGTCGAAATACTTGGGATAAATAGTTTGCAGTAATGGTGAGTGTGGAAGAGAGGTGAAGAAGAGAGTACAGGCAGGGTGGAATGGGTGGAGAAGAGTGTCAGGACTGATTTGTGACAGACGGGTACCAGTAAGAGTGAAAGGGAAGGTCTACAAGATGGTAGTGAGACAAGCTATGTTATATGGGTTGGAGATGGTGGCACTGATGAAAAGACAGGAGTAAGAGCTGGATGTGGCAGAATTAAAGATGTTAAGATTTGCACTGAGTGTGAAGAGGATGGACAGGATTAGACATGAGTATATTAGAGGCTCAGCTCAGGTTGGATAGTTTGGAGACAAAGCCAGAGAGCCGAGATTGCATTGTTTTGGACATGTGCTGAGGAGGGATGCTGAGTATATTGGGAAAAGGATGCTAAGGATGGAGCTGCCAGGTAAGAGGAAAAGAGGAAGGCCTAAGATAAGGTTTGTGGATGTGGTGAGACAGGACATGCAGGTGGTTGGTGTGACAGAGCAAGATGCAGAGGGCAGGAAGAAATGGAAATAGATGATCCACTGTAGTGACCCCTAATGGGGGCAGCCAAAATTAAAAGAAGATTCTCAGTAAAATCAACAATGAGTTGGAAGTGAAAGCTCTGACCCAGGACCTATCAAAGACCTACACTTAGTTTATTCACTTTGTACTGATGCACAGTTTGATAGCAATCAAACAATCAAGCAATGCTATAGTTTTCTAACTATCTTCAGGAATTAAACCACAAGTTCTGGTGGATTTTAACTTTCTCCATAATCATAAATGTGATTAATGGGGTGCTGCAGGGCTCAATACTGGGGTGCTACAGGGATCAGTACTGGGGTGCTGCAGGGCTCAGTACTGGGGTGCTGCAGGGCTCAGTACTGGGGTGCTACAGGGATCAGTACTGGGATGCTGCAGGGATCGGTACTGGGGTGTTGCAGGGCTCAGTACTGGGGTGCTACAGGGATCAGTACTGTGGTGCTGCAGGGCTCAGTACTGGGGTGCTGCAGGGCTCAGTACTGGGGTGCTGCAGGGCTCAGTACTGAGGTGCTGCAGGGCTCAGTATTGGGGTGCTGCAGGGCTCAGTACTGGGGTGCTATAGAGCTCAGTACTGGGGTGCTACAGTGATCAGTACTGGGATGCTGCAGGGCTCAGTACTGGGGTGCTGCAGGGCTCAGTACTGGGGTGCTACAGGGATCAGTACTGGGGTGCTGCAGGGCTCAGTACTGGGGTGCTGCAGGGCTCAGTACCGGGGTGCTACAGGGATCAGTACTGGGGTGCTACAGGGATCAGTACTGGGGTGCTACAGGGATCAGTACTGAGATGCTGCAGAGATCAGTACTGGGGTGTTGCAGGGCTTAGTACTGGGGTGCTACAGGGATCAGTACTGGGGTGCTGCAGGGCTCAGTACTGGGGTGCTACAGGGATCAGTACTGGGGTGCTGCAGGGCTCAGTACTGGGGTGGTACAGGGATCAGTACTGGGGTGCTGCAGAGATCAGTACTGGGGTGTTGCAGGGCTTAGTACTGGGGTGCTACAGGGATCAGTACTGGGGTGCTGCAGGGCTCAGTACTGGGGTGCTACAGGGATCAGTACTGGGGTGCTGCAGGGCTCAGTACTGGGGTGGTACAGGGATCAGTACTGGGGTGATGCAGGACTCAGTATTGGGGTGCTGCAGGGCTCAGTACTGGGGTGGTACAGGGATCAGTACTGGGGTGCTGCAGGACTCAGTATTGGGGTGCTGCAGGGCTCAGTACTAGGGTGCTATAGCGCTCAGTACTGGGGTGCTACAGTGATCAGTCCTGGGGTGTTACAGGGATCAGTACTGGGGTGCTACAGGGATCAGTACTGGGGTGTTGCAGGGCTCAGTTCTGGGGTGCTGCAGGGCTCAGTACTGGGGTGCTGCAGGGCTCAGTACCGGGGTGCTACAGGGATCAGTACTGGGGTGCTGCAGGGCCCAGTACTAGGGTGCTACAGGGATCAGTACTGGGGTGTTGCAGGGATCAGTACTGGGGTGCTGCAGGGCTCAGTACTGGGGTGCTGCAGGGCTCAGTACCGGGGTGCTACAGGGATCAGTACTGGGGTGCTGCAGGGCCCAGTACTAGGGTGCTACAGGGATCAATACTGGGGTGCTGCAGAGATCAGTACTGGGGTGTTGCAGGGCTTAGTACTGGGGTGCTAAAGGGATCAGTACTCGGGTGCTACAGGGATCAGTACTGGGGTGCTGCAGGGCTCAGTATTGGGGTGCTGCAGGTCTCAGTACTAGGGTGCTATAGCGCTCAGTACTGGGGTGCTACAGTGATCAGTCCTGGGGTGCTACAGGGATCAGTACTGGGGTGCTACAGGGATCAGTACTGAGATGCTGCAGGGATCAGTACTGGGGTGTTGCAGGGCTAAGTACTGGGGTGCTACAGGGATCAGTATTGGGGTGCTGCAGGACTCAGTACTGGGGTGCTACAGGGATCAGTATTGGGGTGCTGCAGGACTCAGTACTGGGGTGCTACAGGTATCAGTACTGGGGTGCTACAGGGATCAGTACTGGGGTGCTACAGGGATCAGTACTGGGGTGCTGCAGGGATCAGTACTGGGGTGCTACAGGGATCAGTACTGAGATGCTGCAGGGATCAGTACTGGGGTGATCAGTACTGGGGTGCTACAGGGATCAGTACTGGGGTGCTACAGGGATCAGTACTGGGGTGCTGCAGGGATCAGTACTGGGGTGCTGCAGGGATCGGTACTGGGGTGCTGCAGGGATCAGTACTGGGCTTCTCCTTTTTCACTACCGCTATGAACTTGATGTTAATAACAGATGAATTCATAACCAAACAATATACCAGTCACACTGCCTCCTGTCACTTCCATTAATCTGCAACAAATGTAACACCTCTGCTTTTGAAGATTACAGGATTGGATTTGCAGGACCACATAGCACTATCCAAATAAGTGTTACTTTTGGCAGGAAACGGTTAGTACAGAACAGTGTAGACACAGAATATAGCACATAAAATCCACTACTGCTTAACATCACCAACTGAATGCATCAAAAGAAAACATGATCTTGTTTTAACAAGTATTGTATGTATGAACCAAGAAAACTAAGAAACCGAGCCTGTTCTACAGGCTGAAATACTGCTCCCCTTACAAATAAAAAAGTTTCTACACATTTTCATGATACTGAAATAAATAAAAAGCAGGACACTGCTGTGTGCTATTTATAGATCCATAGGCTCTTGGGTAATTACTAGGCTAACATCCCCAGGAGGCTTTTTTAAGTAATTTGTTTCCATTTGTAAATGACAGGATTAGTTACCCAGGGTCATCTAGCTGGTTTTAAATTGCCGAGTATTTACAAGCTGTCTCTGTCCAATAGTGGCATATCCAGGTGCCAGTCCAAGGGTAAATGTTTGATTCCCCATCTATTGGTCCATGTTGTGTTTGAACAGGGTCAGGGACATAGTTTGTTTCATATGAATGGGAAACCTGTTCCAAAGTAGGGTTAATCTCTGAGATTCATACCTGTCTCTTCAACATGTTCAGGCCATTCTATCAGGTATTTTTGATGCTGCCAGACTTGTGGATGTGCATCACATCCATTAGTCCTGGATCAGATGGTGCTCTGTAAACGAGGCACAGATCACCTGTCAATAGTCTGTAGAAGACTGACTACAAAGGTAAGGCTTTGACTACAAAAGGTAAGGCTTTGAGATGGCCTGTATATTCCATGTGGGTAAGATCTTGCATGTTTTTGTGAGGAAACTCTGTGGGCATCCCAGTTGTTGTATATGTCTGGCCAGGTACCTACTAAAGGGGGCACTGTACTTAATGAAGGTGGGATACTGTGAAACAGTGACGTCTTCGGACATAGATGCCGCACACTGCTTACTTAATGAAGGTGGAATACTGTAAAACAGTGACGTCTTTGGACATAGATGCCGTACACTGCTTACTTAATGAAGGTGGAATACTGTAAAACAGTGACGTCTTTGGACATAGATGCCGTACACTGCTTACTTAATGAAGGTGGAATACTGTAAAACAGTGACGTCTTTGGACATGGATGCCGTACACTGCTTACTTAATGAAGGTGGAATACTGTAAAACAGTGACGTCTTTGGACATAGATGCCGCACACTGCTTACTTAATGAAGGTGGAATACTGTAAAACAGTGACGTCTTTGGACATGGATGCCGTACACTGCTTATACGTTGCACAATATTGCATGATTTCCTTAGTCTATCCACATAGGAAATGTTTACACCCTGTATTTACTTTGTGAAGGACTTCTGAGATTAATCCAACTCTTGGAAGTTCCTAGTCGTACATATCAAATGGTTCATTGTTCTCAGATATTGGTATAATGAGGGCTGAGAACAGCAGGACAATATGATAATTAAAGGCCAAATTACTGTCCACATATGTTTCTAAGTCCCAAACTACTGAGTCATCTCTTAGGGGTGTATTGTCTATATGGTAATTCCCTGTGGTGGAGAACTTTCTAAAGGACACTGTTATAATTTTTTTTAGCATTCAGTTTTAGGCCATGGCTCTAGTACCAATTATTAGTTTGCACCAAGCCCTCTTGGAGGATATTAGCATCCTTTGAGGATACTAGGATTTGCCAGACTAGTACTCATCTGCAAAGTTGGTCAACCAAAGGCCTTTGACATTAGCTTTGACTTCCAAAAAGTACACACTTGAAAAGAGCGGATCCAGCACTAAGACCTGAGGGACTCCGCTAGTGACTAACCTTTTAGTGGAGGTTAAGTCCCCTATCCTGACTTCCTGTATCCTATCTGTGTGCCAGTTGGCTATCCAATGGGGGACATTTGACTTTACTCCTTCTTTTATGAGTTTTTTAACAACCGAATGGGCAATAGCATTGAATGCTTTGGCCAGCTCAAGATATGCTGTAAGTACCATTTTGCCCTTGTCTATAGCTATAGCTAGTGACTTTCCTAAAAAAGTCTACCAGGTAGAGTATGCATGATCTGCCTTAAACAATACCAGACTGTGTTGGATCTGTCAACACCCCTAGTGGGTGTACAGACTAGTTGGTCCAGAGGATTTGTGTTGAGAACGTCCAGGCATCTCTGGGCTTGTGTAGTGGAAGTTGTGTATGTTTTCCAGTTTATAGTAGGGTAGTTGAAGTCACCCAGGAGCAAAGTGTTGGGTTTATTTCTTTAAGGTATGTAGCGTGGATGCCTTGGATCATAGAAGGGAACATATACCTTGCAATGGTATGGTATGGGCTTTGCTTATGGTGAATCAGACATGGAGAAGTTCATGTTTGTCAAACTGCTTGACCAGTCTTGTGGCATGATGTTTTTATGAATACTGGCACACCTCTTACTTTTATCCCTATCTGTGCTGCAGCTGGTCTAAATGAATGGAAAGTATTATTGCTTGGCACTGCTGAGGTGCTCTCTGTGGCTTTAAACCTCGTGTCCATAGCTACACAGACACATACACTCTCCAGGCTGAGGGCAGCTTGCAGGTAGTACACTTTTTTGTTTAGCCTCCTAGCAATGAGCAGTGATACCAAATCCTGGGTTGGGTTTGCTATGCTAGAAGGCTTATCAGGTTGGAATTACCTAAAAAGGTACTATAGAGGTTCACAGAGCGGAAGCCAATATTCAAAAGTCTAACGAGGACATATGCAGACCATTCCTGGAGAAGCAGCAGGGTCTGTCAGACATATCCCCCCAAGATGACAAACATTGTACCCCCTTCAAATGACATCAAAAACTAAGCCAGTCAGTTAGGAAGTTAAAGTCAGTTAGTAAGTTAAAGTCAGTTAGGAAGTTAAAGTCAGTTATCTACTGTTCGTATCACAGCATCATCCTCTGAGAAGATGTACTGCTGCTCACTGCTATGCTCATAGCGGACATCCATCTGGACTAAGGGAATACTCAGTGCTAGGCTCATACCGGATGTCCATCTGGACAAAGGGAATACTCAGTACTAGGCTCATACTGGACGTCCATCTGGATGAAGGGAATACTCAGTGCTAGGCTCATAGCGGGCATCCATCTGGAGCACTTAAAATGGTAAATAATCAATGTTTTTAGGTACTTAACCCATGCTTTATAAACAAGAACAATGAACTGAGCACTTAAAATGGTAAATAATCAATGTTTTAGGTACTTAACCCATGCTATATAAACAAGAACAATGAACGTATCACTTAAAATAGTAAATAATTAATGTTTTTAGGTACTTAACTCATGCTATATAAACATAAACAATGAATGGATCACTTAAAATGGTAAATTATCAATGTTTTTAGGTATTTGACCCATGCTATATAAACAAGAACAATGAACAGATTACTTAAAATGGTAAATAATCAATGTTTTGGATACTTACATGCTATATAAACAAGAACAATGAACGGATCACTTAAAATGGTAAATTATCAATGTTTTTAGGTATTTAACCCATGCTATATAAACAAGAACAATGAACAGATCACTTAAAATGGTAAATAATCAATGTTTTGGATACTTACATGCTATATAAACAAGAACAATGAATGGATCACTTAAAATGGTAAATAATCAATGTTTTTAGGTACTTAACCTATGCTATATAAACAAAACAATGAATAGATCACTTAAAATGGTAAATAATCAATGTTTTTAGGTAATTAACCCATGTTATATAAACAAGAGCAATGAACAGATAACTTAAAATGATAAATAATCAATGTTTTTAGGTACTTAACCCATGCTATATAAACATGAACAATGAATGGATCACTTAAAACGGTAATTATACCATGACCCCCCCCAAAACGTGCACGCTGATTGGCCAGCGTGCCCGTTGTAAATCGAGTTATACTAATGGAAAAAGGTCCGTTGCGGACTTTTTCCATTAGTATAACTTTTTAACACTGTCTCGCTATGTTAAATGGGTTTAACATATGACAGCTTTAAAATAAGCAACGGAGATCTCCGTTTATTTTAAAGCTGTCTCGCCATGTTAAACCCATTTAACATAGCAGACAGTGTTTAACGGAGAAAGCAAGATCCCAGTTGCTTTTTATAGTATGTTAAATGAGTTTAACATAGCGAGACAGTTTAAAATAAGCAACGGAGATGTCCATTGCTTATTTTAAAACTGTCTCGCTATGTTAAACTCATTTAACATAGCGAGACATAAAAAGCAACGGAGATCTTGCTTTCTCCGTTGCTTTTTGCACAACTCTGATGTACCGCGCAGGCGCCGCAGTACATCAGAACTGCCGCGATGCCAGACATCTGCGGAAGGGCAGTAAACAGGCATTATACTATGCCATTATTTAAGAAAAGTAATAGTTTCTTTTCTTAAATAATGTCATGGTATAATAGCAATAACCCACTTCTGGGTGTGGGTAATGCTAAATTTACCCACGGTTGGCTTTGTTTGGTCCCTCGGGCCTCGACCAAACCATGCCAACCGTGGGTAAATTTAGCATTACCCACACCCAGGCATGGGTTATTGCTATAATAATCAATGTTGTTAGGTACTTAACCCATGCTATATAAACAAGAACAATGAATGGATCATTTAAAATGGTAAATTATCAATGTTTTAGGTACTTAACCCACGCTATATAAACAAGAACAATGAACGGATCACTTAAAATGGTAAATAATCAATGTTGTTAGGTACTTAACCCATGCTATATAAACAAGAACAATGACTGGATCATTTAAAATGGTAAATTATCAATGTTTTAGGTACTTAACCCACGCTATATAAACAAGAACAATGAACGGATCACTTAAAATGGTAAATAATCAATGTTTTAGGTACTTAACCCATGCTATATAAACATGAACAATGAATGGATCACGTAAAATGGTAAATAATCAATGTTTTAGGTACTTAACCCATGCTTTATAAACATGAACAATGAATGGATCATTTAAAATGGTAAATTATCAATGTTTTTAGGTACTTAACCCACGCTATATAAACAAGAACAATGAACGGATCACTTAAAATGGTAAATAATCAATGTTTTTAGATAATTAACCCATGTTATATAAACAAGAACAATGAACAGAACACTTAAAATAGTAAATAATCAATGTTTTCAAATACTTAACACATGCTATATAAACAAGAACAAAGAATGGATCACTTAAAATGGTAAATAATCAATGTTTTAGGTACTTAACCCATGCTATATAAACAAGAACAATGAACAGCTCACTTAAAATGGTAAATAATCAATGTTTTAGGTACTTAACCCATGCTATATAAACAAGAACAATGAACGGATCACTTAAAATGGTAAATAATCAATGTTTTAGGTACTTAACCCATGCTATATAAACAAGAACAATGAACGGATCACTTAAAATGGTAAATAACCGATGTTTTTAGATACTTATGTTAAGTCATACATTACTTTAAGAATGAAGACAGATACAGTTCTTTCTCTCTTTCAGTGGCTTTTATTAACTACAGTACACATGTGCGGGAGCCTCATGGAAAGCACCAGGGAGACTCCCAGAACAAAGGAATAAACAAGCTTATATACTGGTGATATTGTTGACAGTACAAAAATATATAAATGAACCAATTAGATCATTATAAAGGGCAATTAACCAATCAAAGGTTTACCCGTAAACATAAGACAATTCACATCATCATATCTCTAGGCAGAAAGAGAAAGCCGGATATACTTCCATAAAATGCAGTTTCCTGCTTTCAGGCAGACTCTTGTTTGTTCAGTATTTTTCCATTACTCACAGTTCAGAGTTCACAGCACTCAGTACAGCTCAGTTTATACAAACTGTCACATACTCAATTCCCTTGAACACATGCTTTTTGACTGTTCATATTCTACACTTACATGCTATATAAACAAGAACAATGAACGGATCACTTAAAATGGTAAATAATCGATGGTTTTAGGTACTTAACCCATGCTATATAAACAAGAACAATGAACGGATCACTTAAAATGGTAAATAATCAATGTTTTAGGTACTTAACACATGCTATATAAACAAGAACAATGAACGGATCACTTAAAATGGTAAATAATCAATGTTTTAGGTACTTAACCCATGCTATATAAACAAGAACAATGAACGGATCACTTAAAATGGTAAATAATCAATGTTTTAGGTACTTAACCCATGCTATATAAACAAGAACAATGAATGGATCATTTAAAATGGTAAATTATAAATGTTTTTAGGTACTTAACCCATGCTATATAAACAAGAACAATGAACGGATCACTTAAAATGGTAAATAACCAATGTTTTAGGTACTTAACCCATGCTATATAAACAAGAACAATGAATGGATCACTTAAAATGGTAAATAATCAATGTTTTAGATACTTACATGCTATATAAACAAGAACAACGAATTGAGCACCTAAAATGGTAAATAATCAGTATTTTTAGGTACTTAACCCATGCTATATAAACAAGAACAATGAACTGAGCACTTAAAATGGTAAATAATCAATGTTTTAGGTACTTAACCCATGCTATATAAACAAGAACAATGAACGGATCACTTAAAATGGTAAATAATCAATGTTTTAGGTACTTAACCCATGCTATATAAACAAGTGCAATGAATGGAGCACTTAAAATGGTAAATAATCAATGTTTTAGGTACTTAACCCATGCTATATAAACAAGAACAATGAACGGATCACTTAAAATGGTAAATAATCAATGTTTTAGGTACTTAACCCATGCTATATAAACAAGAACAATGAACGGATCACTTAAAATGGTAAATAATCAATGTTTTAGGTACTTAACACATGCTATATAAACAAGAACAATGAACGGATCACTTAAAATGGTAAATAATCAATGTTTTAGGTACTTAACACATGCTATATAAACAAGAACAATGAACGGATCACTTAAAATGGTAAATAATCAATGTTTTAGGTACTTAACCCATGCTATATAAACAAGAACAATGAACGGATCACTTAAAATGGTAAATAATCAATGTTTTTAGGTACTTAACACATGCTATATAAACAAGAACAATGAACGGATCACTTAAAATGGTAAATAATCAATGTTTTAGGTACTTAACACATGCTATATAAACAAGAACAATGAACGGATCACTTAAAATGGTAAATAATCAATGTTTTAGGTACTTAACCCATGCTATATAAACAAGAACAATGAACGGATCACTTAAAATGGTAAATAATCAATGTTTTAGGTACTTAACCCATGCTATATAAACAAGAACAATGAACGGATCACTTAAAATGGTAAATAATCAATGTTTTAGGTACTTAACCCATGCTATATAAACAAGAACAATGAACGGATCACTTAAAATGGTAAATAATCAATGTTTTAGGTACTTAACCCATGCTATATAAACAAGAACAATGAACGGATCACTTAAAATGGTAAATAATCAATGTTTTAGGTACTTAACACATGCTATATAAACAAGAACAATGAACGGATCACTTAAAATGGTAAATAATCAATGTTTTAGGTACTTAACCCATGCTATATAAACAAGAACAATGAACGGATCACTTAAAATGGTAAATAATCAATGTTTTAGGTACTTAACACATGCTATATAAACAAGAACAATGAACGGATCACTTAAAATGGTAAATAATCAATGTTTTAGGTACTTAACACATGCTATATAAACAAGAACAATGAACGGATCACTTAAAATGGTAAATAATCAATGTTTTAGGTACTTAACCCATGCTATATAAACAAGAACAATGAACGGATCACTTAAAATGGTAAATAATCAATGTTTTAGGTACTTAACCCATGCTATATAAACAAGAACAATGAACGGATCACTTAAAATGGTAAATAATCGATGGTTTTAGGTACTTAGTGACTTTTGTGGTCTGTACACTCCAAGAATTGTTACATATGCTTCAGGGTTGCCTTTATTGTCAGTTATACACAGTTACACAATCTACGGCATTTATTGATGTAATCATTGAAGATGTAATAATCACAGGTCTCATAATTATTTTTAATCAGTGTCATAAAATGTATGTTACAGTAAAAACATTTATACCTGACTGAACTGGCTTCCAATCATTTTTCTGTAACCATGTTTCACAAATAATAATAACATCAGTCTTGTAGAAACATAGCAAATTTTCTCAACAACAACAAAAAATATATTATTGTTTCTAACATTAGCAGCCATCAGAGATGTGTCAAATGTTGCTATCTGTGAACTGTTAAATTTTTGACCTGGCAAAAATTTGTCTTCTGTTTTGTCAAATATTGCAAAATATCTGCCGCAAAAATTCTCTTCCCTGATCTTGACAAATGTATATCATCCTGTCTGAACACGTGTGCCCAAAGCTAGGCATGGATGTTCTACACATTTCCATTTTTTTAAAACGGGACATTTTTTCACGTAGGTATTTACCCAAAAAATCTTTCAATTCACAGTGATATGACTATCCTTTCTAGATATGATTTGTGAAAAATATGGCCTAACACCTGTACAAGCTATACAATCAAGAGAGTTGTAGGTTCCGTACTAAGAGTCAGAGATTCCTTGCGGATGAGATCATTTGTACCAACATGAATAAAAACAGATCTGTACTTTCTTACATTAAGGCATTCCAAGGTTTGTCTCACATCTTCTATTTTTGCTCCTGGCAAGTATAACACTATTCAATGTTCATTATCTTCTCCACAAATCTAAGTATCAATTTCTCTCATAACTGACTCTCCAATTACAAGAATATCTTTTCTGACCAGATCTGAATAATCTTTGACTTTTGATTCAGTGGTATTTGCTCTACCAGTTGCTACAAAAGAACAATCTTCTTTTGTAACAACTTCCATTAACGGAAAGATCAAAGGTGTGATCTTCATCACCGTTAGTCTTATTAATCCCACTGTTTTCCAGACCAAAATAAATCAAGTAAAAATAAGTCAAAAGCGCCAAACCAAACATACCAATCATGTTTTACGTATGTACTTATTAATTATTATTATTGTCATTGCAAAGAATCTGTTAAGCAACTATTGATCATTTATCACGCACTTTAAAGCTATATAATCTATGTTTGAAGGCAGATGAGCTTTCACTGTCGGACAGAATAAATTCAATTCTGAAGGAGATATATGCCATTGAAGGATTCAATCTCTGACCTCAGCTTGCAGTCATTGGCAAGCTTTGTCATTCAGAGGCATTCCACATCAGCATTGACTTCAGAGACATTTATTCCAAACAGGAGTTGTCCCAGCACTGAGCCCTGTGGCACCAATAGTAACTGATCTCTTGCTGGAGCTAGATTCACCCACTTTAACAACGTGTCCTGTCCATGAGCCAATTGGCTTTCTATCTAGTGACATTGGGATTTATGTCCAGTTTTGTGAGTTTATTTATAATACCTGACAGGGGACTTGATTCAAATGCTTTGGCCAGGTCATGGTAGGCAGTGTGCATTGTTTTACCCTCATCCATGGCCCTAGTGACTTTCTCAAAGAAGTCCACCAGATTTAGTAGGTATGACCTGCCCTTGACAAAGCAGAATTAGGTTTGGTCCAGTGTTTGGCGGTTTCCTATCTCGTTATTTATAAGTTCCATCATTAGTCTTTTCATGGCCTTACATATAGGACCAGTCAAACCTATAGGTCTGTAACTTCCCAGGTTAGTAAATGGTCCCCCTTTATGCAGAGGGATGACTCTCTCTGTCCTTCGCTCTACCAGGACAAAGCCTGTCTGGAGGCTGTGGTCAAATAGAGTTCATAGTGGGCCTGATAGGTCCTGATTCAAGTTGTTTAACAGGCATCCTGGTATATCATCAAGACCCAACAAAGCCATGTTTTTAGTTTTAGAAAGTACAGATGTGACCTGTTCTTTGGTGATAACTGCAAGAGAAATGTTGGAGGATATTTCTTGGAGGGACACCTGGGGGGTGATTTGCTCTATCTTCTGGCAGAGTATGGGTGATGCAGTCCTCAGCTAATTCCACACATTGTTGGGTGCTACTTAAGAATGTGGACATAACTGAAAAGTGCCTTATGGGTATGCTTAGCTTGGGAGGCTATTCTTGCCTCAAAATCTGCTTTTGAAGACTTGACTAGTTCCCTGATTTTCTAATTTAAATTAATGGGGGATTTTTTGCTTTCCTAGCTCATCCTCTCTTACGTTTTGATAGGATTTCTTTTTTTCTGTTGTACAATATATTTATACTGGGATATACAGGGTGGCTTGTTTTCACAGTTTGACCTAGGCTTATATTGGTCTGGTACTGACATTTTTTATGTGGTTATTTATATGATCTTACAGGGCTTTTGTGTATGCCTCTGCATAGGCTTCTGTGGTTTCTGGGTTTAAGTTTGGAACTAGATATGCCATCACTTAATAAAAGGTAGTTTGTCTTAGAAAAGTTGTTAACATTTTATGGTTAGGTGCGGGAACTGTTCTGTACTGTACTGTTCTGTAATGTTCTATTCCGTTCTGTACTGAGTTGGGACTAAAGGTGCTATACTATACTTTGAAGCTGCTAACATTTTCAAGCTACCTGTCTACACCATCACAGTCGTCTTCAGGTATAAGGGTGTGAAGGTATGTGCCAACATCAGCTAATTCATTGTCCTTTCTGAGATGCCCTGCCCCACAGCCGTAAATCTATTACTGAATAAATATGGCATGTGAATCAGCAGTTATGCCTCTAAAGTGTGACCTCTAATAATAATAAAATAAGTAATATTCTGTGTCTTTAACTACAAGTTGGGATGATACTAAGACATCTGCATATATTAAAAATGCAATACCTTATCGCCAGATATAAATCTACTTATTCGTGTGTTTATTTATTTATTTATTGACATTTGGTTATGGAAAAAGTCCGAATAGGTAGGTGCCCATTTTCAGCTAAGGACCAGGGAGAATAGCTCCAAAGTATTACAAAAACATTTTAAGATAATATTTTCAAAATCTTCAAAAGTAATACAAAAGCATCTACAGTTTAAATAATTATACCAAATTAGACATAATGTGACAACATTGGTTAAAATAGATACAACTTACATGACAATGATTTAATATTTAGATACATTTTAGCTAGTTTATAGAAATTCAAGATAAGTTAATATAATACAAACAGAATGTGTAATATGAAGTGAGAGAAAAAACAGGGCTATGGCCTATTTATTCAGAGAGTCAGGGGAAAGAAACTGATTGAAGCAAGGAAGTGTGCGAAGAAGGGGGAGTAAGGAGGTGCGAGGTATGAACAGGTATTTGTCAACATTTAGGGATATAGTTTATCCTGGGGTTGAGAAAAAACAGAGACAGCATTTGGCTTTGAAGTCTCTCTGAAAGCTTTTAAAGGACTGGAAGGAGGGTATTGACCTGATGGATACAGGTAAGGAGTTCCAGGTCTTCACATCATGGTACGAGTATAGACCATGCCCAGCAGATTTGATAGGTTTGTGGACAGAGAGGAGTTTTTGGTCATTGGAGAGTAATGACTGACTGGGAACACAGTTGTGTAAACTGTTTTTTTAGTGCTGGATAAGCAGATGGATGCTGGATAATTCTACAGGTGGTAAGAAGCTATGTATATGTTAGTTGATGGGGTAGTTCGAACCAATTTAGGCTTTTTAGTGGTATACAGTGGTGGGTTTTGAAAGGGGTATTTACTGCAGATTTAGCAACTTTGTTACAACATTGTTCATGTTTTAATTTTTGTGATGCCTGGAGGCTAGTAAGGATGGCAGTGCCATAAAAAAGTGCAGGGAGGAGATAAGTAGTGGCAAGTGTAGTTTTAGTTGCCTCAGTGAGAAAGCTTTTGACTTTGTAAAGCACCCCTAGTTTTTGATAAGTTTTTCTCATACAATTTTGTAAATGCAAGGAAACAAAAAGCCTCCACATATCACTAATGGTCGCCTCGAGCAGCAAACAAGTAAGCACACAGGAATATTTTCAGGTGAACCACCACGGAACCATTAAAAACTCCTTTTAATAAAATCTGCAGATCTGAAGCAGGCTACAAGCTAAAAGTGCTTATCTGTTTATCCATTTTTTTAAGTTAGAATACTTAGTGTTGTGATGCCCATGCACTGGCTCAGCAATCAAGGAGCCTCAGTCCTCACCACTAACATGAGTGAGGGGCATCCATATAAGGAAAGGATAATAAAAACACACACAGTAAAGTACAATTTCCCTTAAGAGCACACAGAGATCAGTCAGTCTCGGGTTGGTTTCTCCCTTTCTCTCCAGGTCCCCAGTAAGACTCCCCACTGGCACATTTATAGGGTCCAGATCTCAGCCTAGTGAGCAAGTTAAAACCTCCAGCATCCTCTCTATCCAATCAGTGCTTTGTGTCCCTGCCCAAGTAGCTGAGACACACACACACACATATTGAGATAAGAGTTTATACAACCACACAGACACTCGTGGGGAAGGCTGGCACAGATTATCCAGCTGTGCCCCCTTTTACCCAGACTATACAGTAGTACCACTTGCCACCACCCACTAATATTTATCAGCTACTAAAAGGCCCTTATGAAAGGGTGTCCAATTATACTGTGCAATATTATTATCCAAATGGTAAGTGTGACTGAACAGCAAGGGTATTGGAGTGGCTTTGTACAATATCACTAAATACATTCAATGTACTCTTAGAGCTTAACTTATCTCTGCACAAGCAGCTACAGTTGAAAGGTTTAAAAATATTTAATAATAAATAATAAAAACACAAGACAATACTTCTTACTGCACAGTGCTAGTAAAGAGTCCCGAGATCACAGAGAAATACTTACAATAATACAGTAGAAAAGTTTTGACAGCAATACAGAAAAAAATAATCTAATCTTCCTAGTTCCTAGCTATATCTAAGAGGAAACACAGTTCTAAAACAAACTTACATATAAAACACAGGCAGAGTGCTGGTGAGTTGGATATTCTCAAGACAAATGCTAAATGCTCTCTGACTCTCTCTCCTTAAATTGATAACACAGTGCTGCTTCACATTACATCATTCTTAACAATTTTCTGGTTTTCCCAGGCTAACAGAAAACTCAAGGTTAATAGCCCTTTTGATCTTGCAGCAATAAAAGAAATTATACATGCAAATTCTAGCCATTAACTCTGGCCTCAAAACAATAGGCAGAATGCCTTTATCTAGACATCTCAACTCCGGGTTTTGACATCAAACAATTACATAATGCTTGACTTATCAGCTTTCCTACAGCAGAGTGCACTGTTGTTACATTTTTGAAGTTCAACATTTAACAGTATTTTCTTCTATTTAAGAGAATAAGCCAGTGGGTTATATTGTTTGTGTCTTTCAGCTTTTCCCGGTTAGGGGTCGCCACAGCGGAACTCCGGTCCGCTAATGATTGGCAGTAGAGTTTTACGTGCTGGCTTGCCAGGTCTAACTCACAACCTTCAACAAAGGAACGCCCGTTCACACATGTCGACACACAGAAAACGCTCTAACTGAGAATCGAACGGGCAACGTCTAACTGTGTGTGGGTTATATTAATATTTACAAATAACAGAATTATCTACAAAATTCTATCTGGCTAGGCTGGCAGCCTTCACCTATCTTCACAAGTGTGTTCTGTGTTTTTAAAGATTTTATTAAAAAGAATTTTTAATGGTTCCGTGGTGGTTCATCTGAACATATTCCTGCATGCTATTTTGTATATACGGGTTGACTTTATGATTGTCATCCACAATCATCCTTAATAATTTGCTATCAGAAGTGACTTCAATGGTTGTATTATCAACAGAGAAGTTTAAATTTTGTTTTTTCATGAGAGAGACGTTTGTGGAAAAAGGCAGTAGTTTTGTTTTTTAGGGCTGAGCAAGAGTTGTGAGCTACAAAGCCATGTTTCAGTGGCTATTAAAGCTTCCTGAGTAATTTTTTGAAGGTGTGCCACATTGTCAGATGTGCAGATGAGTGCAGAGTCATCTGCGTATTGTATTGGGGAAGCTTGTTGTGTGGATGTGTGCAGGGTGTTAGTGAGAATTTTAAAAAGGAGGGGACCAAGGACAGAGCCTTGTGGTACAATGGTGGTGACTGATTGATATGAAGAGAGGATGGAGTGCCATTTTACTGTCTGATACCCACTGGACAGGTAGCTTTTTAAACATAGAGGGATGGGGTGCTATGAGAGACCTATTGAAGGCATTTGAAGTAGAAATTTGCTGTGACAAATTGTGCCAGAGGTTTTAGACAAGTCTAGAAATAAGAAGGAGACTAGTTTGCCATTACCTCTAGCTTTATTGACAACATCTATGTAGGTTAGAAGGGCAGTGCTAGTACTATGGGAAGGATGGAAGCCATGTTGTGTGGGGGGCAGGAGTTCCTCCTGCATGAGATAGTCTAGCAATTGTTTTTGAATACATTTTTCAAGTATTTTAGAGAGGGGGGATAAGATTGCTATAGGTTTAAAGTTAGTAATGTCTGTTGAATTTGCTCCTTTGTGCAGAGAGATAATTTATAACTTTCTCCACAGAGAGAGAATGTGGGATTCCTGGACTGACCTACTTATAAGAATTGAGACAGGATAAGTAATGCTGTTGGCTGCTATTTTAAGGTGTCCAAACATACAAACCAACAGCAGCAGTCAACGTATATGGCAAACTTAAAAAATCACGAAATGGAAAGTATAAATAAAAACTAGTTTATTGCGAATGGTAAGTGCTTTCACTAAATAGCTTCATCAGACCAAACATAATGGTAAAAAACCCACACTTAAGAAGTTTAAAACAACCAATCAAAAGAAATCAAAAAATGACATCAGATCCTGAAAAGCACTACTAAGTAGCTAAGCACCCCTAGCGGAAATATTTGTAACAAAAAATAACATCTCAGAACTATGTAAGTAGACATAATGTCTCCATAAAAACATGTTTAGAAAGTTTTAAAAGTTCTACTTATTCATTTGTTAACAAGATTAAAACATTTATCTAGTTAATGAACTGTTTTTTCCCTGTGCATAACAGCTACAAAGACGAGGAAAACATATAAATTATATAATACTGTTAAAAGCATTAACTATTCAAAGAAACATTAACAATTACAAAGTATGTTACTATAATATTCCAATAATTTTTCTGACGTATACAGAGCCATTCACTTTTGAACTGCACATCTTCATTTGTAACAATTAAAAACTAACTGGAATGAATTCTATCTAAGCCAATAACTACATAATATCAGAGGCAACTTAAACGAATAAATCTCATAGCTGAATAGAAATGCGTCCAAAAAACTGAACATCATAACATTCATTATTCTTAAATACAAATACAGCTGCCAAATATATCGTCATGGCATATGTGTAATAAATATTTGTCTTCTACAAAAACGTTTGCTTTTAAAATACACATATGGCAGATAAAATGTCTTTATAGTAATAGCTGTCTAAAACGATAAAATAAATAAATACCACCACCTTTCCTCTTTAAATGAACAATATGCATGATATTATAGCTAGGAGGTATAATTTCAGAGCCATTTATGCTGGGTTTAAGCCAAGCTTCAGTTACAGCAAGAATATCAGGCTGATGTTGGGTAATCCAGGCATGTAGTTCAGTAATTTTATTTCTTATGCTTCTAACATTTATGGCAGCAACACTTAGATTACCAAGGTTGAGGGTTGACCACTGTAGGGTTAGACTAGTGTGTGGAAGAGAATTGTCTTGATGTTCATTGAGACAGATGGGCCCAGGTTTAGGGTGAAGATCTCCTCCTAGAAGGATTTTTTTAGTATATTGAAGCATTATTGATGCTTGTTTTTGGAGAGTATTTTTCCATTTAATTTTATTTGGATTTGAGTTGGAATGGAGTTAATAAATCTATATTTGGAGTAAAGGTGAGGAGTGTCATTAATTAGGTTTGGTGAGATATGTGAAGAGTTTAGGGAGGAACAAAGGATCAGTGGTTGGGACAGAGTTGGAGATGTAATTATTGACTTGTGCTAGGATGATTAAGTAAAGTACTGAATGCAGAAACAAGGAATCTACGTAGAGCAAGCAACTAGCATATAGAGTGTAATTGACTGTTTAAGAGGAAGGACATTGGCCAGCTTAGTAAGTGGTCCTAAGAACGTAAGGGCTACTTCTTTGGGGAATATCACAGCCACCTTCCAGCACATGGTAGGCACATATCTGACTAGCTCAAGTTAATACACAGCAAGGATTTTCATTTTAATCTTGCTTACATTGTACAATGGCAATCTTTTCAGTGAAAACATTAAAAAAGGTGGACCTTGGGACAAAGATCTTGCAGTTTTGGGGTCAGGGATGGATATAGTGACCACAAGATATTACAAAATGACAAAATTCTTAGTGAAAACTTTGCAGTTTTGGGGTCAGGGATGGCTGTAGTGACCACAGGTTGTTGCACAACGACAGTATTCTTAGTGAAAACTTTGCAGTTTTAGAGTCAGGGATGGCTGTAGTGAACACAGGCTGTTGCAAAATGACAATATAATCAGTGAACATTCAGAGACTTGGGCCTCGTGGCAGAGCTCCTGCAGTTTCAGTGGTAGGGATGGATGTAGTGACCCCCATGCTTGCACTGTGAAGTAAATGGTGATTGTAAATGTATCCAATAAAATGTGACGTGTAAATCACTTATTCATTTGGATACCAGAATTCTGCCATCAAGTGTTTCAGGTTCCTGCCACCACCCAGTTTAAGACTGGAAATTGATTTCCTTTTTTTCCCCCTGGATACACTGGCTTGACATATTCTCACTGCACCTGATTAGCCTGTCCATATATTCCTCATTGGGATGAGAGTCAGGCTTCACTAGCCTGCCCATATATTCCTCATTGGGATGAGAGTCAGGCTTCACTAGCCTGCCCATATATTCCTCATTGGGATGAGAGTCAGGCTTCACTAGCCTGCCCATATATTCCTCATTGGGATGAGAGTCAGGCTTCACTAGCCTGCATAGCTCTCAACTTTTACCAGCAGAATTTAGAACAAAGTAAAAGACCACAAATTAGGGATGCATTTTAAATGCTGGCACTATTTTCTCAGAAATTCTCAAAATGATTTCCAATTTTAGGAGGAATGCAACAAAACTTTGAGAAACATCAGGGGTGTCCCTAGAAAATAGGGACAGTTGAGAGGTCTGGTCTGGTCCTGATCTTCTGGCCTATTAATTCCTGGGCCTTGTTGGCCTTATAAACCCATTCACCCCCCCAAAAAATAAACATGAGAAAGTCAGGTGCTAGGGAGTGGTACAGTCTACATATCCTGTGAACTCTCCTAACTCCTCCTCCTTGGCTTGTGTGCTGCCTGAATGCTTTTTCCAGGGCAGCTTATCCTATCATGCATGCAGGAGCGGCCTTAGGTCAACTGGTGCCCTAGGCAAAGAGGCTCCATGGCACCCCCCACCACACTACCCGGTGCCCCCATCCTAGTCTACCTAAGACTGGCCATGCATGCATGCCACCTCCTGCTCAAACGGTACATTACCTGCAGCATGCATACACCAGCTTTCTTCCTAGAAGTGATACACCTGCACTCCTAAAGCAATTAGTAATACAGAGGACTGAGCTTCTCCCCCTTCCAGGATGGGTGAGGCGGCATCAGTCACTCACTCCCGTTCTCCTTTGCCTGGTTCCCCCAGGTCCCCCCGCACCAATCCTGTTAATTGAACACAGATCAGGTGGTGTGCAGTCATGGCTTTACTGAGTTACACCACTGGGACAGGCCTCTGATTTCCTTTTGTAATAGACATATCATTTAATATTCCTGTCCTGGATTTCACACAATATACTAAACAAAACCCTCGTCCTGGGCGATGTTAACATCGACTGGATGAAACTTACTAATGACTCTCTACAACATAGCATCAACCTATACAGTTTCAACCAACTGATAACATCCCCCACTCGCCTGCACACTACCTCTTCTAACAACTTGACCATAGACTGGATCCTCACTAACTCTCCTAGCTTTACCACAATCCAACTACCTTACCAAACTCATTAAGTGACCATCTACCTACTTCCATCCTCTGACACTCAACCCAAGTACCTAAACTTCACTCTTATAGGGACTGTTGCAAACTCTACAACTTTAATACCAGCCAATTCAATTCACTTCTCACTAGGATTGACTGGTCCATCTTCAAACAGATTCCTCTCAATGAAGCAGTGCTTAAATTTAATAAAATATTCATAGACACCCTTAACTCCTTTACCCCTACCAGGAGAATTAGAATCAAATCGAATTTTGCTCCCTGGCTTTCTAAGGAAACAAGATCCCTCATGCATAAACGTGATAGTACTTGGAAATCCTGGACTAAGACCAAAGAACCTCCCCTGTTACAAAAGTACAAAGAGCTTCATAACCTCATCAAAAAGCATCTCACCAGCAACAAGAAATCATATTTTAACTCTCCACAGATTAACTGCAAAACCAACCCACAGAACTTCTGGATTACCATAAATAAACATCTCAGTCCTGGATGCCCTTCCAATCCCACCCCTTTCCCAAATAATACTCCTCTAGAAACTGCTACCCTTCTGAATAGACACTTCATAGACACTGTCCAAAAACTTACACCCCTCCAACACAAATACCCCCTCTATCCCTCCTAAACCTCACAACAACCTTTTCACCTTTCAGCCTCTTCCTTCCTCTTATATTAAATCACTGCTACTGAAGCTTAAACCCAGATTTCCCTCCTCAGACAATCTCTCACCCACTTTCCTCAAACTTGCTGCTGAATCCATAGCCTATCCAGTATCCCTATTAATCAATAGATCTATTATAGCCTACCCAGTATCCCTATTAATCAATAGATCTATTATAGCCTACCCGGTATCCCTATTAATCAATAGATCTATTATAGCCTACCCAGTATCCCTATTAATCAATAGATCTATTATAGCCTACCCAGTATCCCTATTAATCAATAGATCTATTATAGCCTACCCGGTATCCCTATTAATCAACAGATCTGTTATAGCCTACCCAGTATCCCTATTAATCAACAGATCTATTATAGCCTATCCGGTATCCCTATTAATCAACAGATCTATTATAGCCTACCCGGTATCCCTATTAATCAACAGATCTATTATAGCCTACCCAGTATCCCTATTAATCAACAGATCTATTATAGCCTACCCGGTATCCCTATTAATCAACAGATCTATTATAGCCTACCCGGTATCCCTATTAATCAACAGATCTATTATAGCCTACCCGGTATCCCTATTAATCAATAGATCTATTATAGCCTACCCGGTATCCCTATTAATCAATAGATCTATTATAGCCTACCCGGTATCCTTATTAATCAATAGATCTATTATAGCCTACCCGGTATCCCTATTAATCAACAGATCTATTATAGCCTACCCGGTATCCCTATTAATCAACAGATCTATTATAGCCTACCCGGTATCCCTATTAATCAACAGATCTATTATAGCCTACCCGGTATCCCTATTAATCAACAGATCTATTATAGCCTACGCAGTATCCCTATTAATCAACAGATCTATTATAGCCTACCCGGTATCCCTATTAATCAACAGATCTATTATAGCCTACCCGGTATCCCTATTAATCAATAGATCTATTATAGCCTACCCGGTATCCCTATTAATCAATAGATCTATTATAGCCTACCCGGTATCCCTATTAATCAATAGATCTATTATAGCCTACCCGGTATCCCTATTAATCAATAGATCTATTATAGCCTACCCAGTATCCCTATTAATCAATAGATCTATTATAGCCTACCCAGTATCCCTATTAATCAATAGATCTATTATAGCCTACCCAGTACCTCTATTAATCAATAGATCTATTATAGCCTACCCATATCCCTATTAATCAATAGATCTATTATAGCCTACCCAGTACCCCTATTAATCAATAGATCTATTATAGCCTACCCAGTACCCCTATTAATCAATAGATCTATTATAGCCTACCCAGTACCCCTATTAATCAATAGATCTATTATAGCATACCCAGATTCCCTATTAATCAATAGATCTATTCAGGAAGCATCAGTGCCAGAGATTTGGAAGTCCTTCTTCACCACCCCACTTCATAAAGGGGGAAACTCGACTGACCCATCTAATTTCCAACCTATTGCCATCCTCTCCCCTTTCTCCAAAATACTGGAAAAATGTATACATACACAGCTCCTAAACTATCTTCTCCAGCAGAACCTTTCTACACCCAATCAACATGGCTTCCATGCTTACCACAGCACTGCTACAGCCCTCCTAACATTTACACATGCTGTAGCTGAAATCTGTGATAACAACAGCAGTTTTCTTTAGCTACCTGTCTGATAGACAACAATCTGTTCGATGGCTCTCCTCCTGCTCATCCTGCCTTCCAGTGACTACAGGGGTACCCCAAGCCTCCATCCTGGGTCCCCTCCTGTTTAATGACCTTCATACTTCCTGCAAACAATCTACTCTAATTCAATACGCTGATGACACAACTATTATCTGCAGTTCCAGCAATATCTCTGACCTTCACACTCTTACCCAAGTTACTTTTCTATCTATTGAAAAGTGTCTGTCTGATACTTTTCTCATCCTAAACCCCAAAAAAACAAACTCCTACTATTCTTTCCTTGTTCTCTGTCTCACCTTAACTCTACATTTCTCATTACATCCTCCGACAACACTACCATACAACCCGACTCCCACACTAAGCTTCTAGGTGCCATCATTGACGATGAACTTAAATTCAACTTACATGTCCTCCAAGGCATAAAAAAAGTCAACATAACTGGGCTTGCTTTATTGCAACCGAACATTTTTGACTTCTAGTGCTAGGCTCTACCTGGCACAGGTTCTTCTTCTCCCCTCCCTTCTCTATGCCACCCCAGTCCTAACTAACATTCAGTCTTCTACCCTGGCCAAACTCCAACAAACATACCACAAGATAGCAAGATTTGTCACCAACTCCCCATTTAACTGACACCATTGCTTTGCACTCAACTCCCTACAATGGCTAGAATTTCCACAATAACTCCTTCTATCGCAACCTCAAATCACTCACTGCATACTACACAAATCATCCTCCTGCCCTGCTTACTCCTCCTTAGTCTCAACCTATACTCCCCAACCGTACACTCCGCACCTCAAACAAAAAGCTCCTAGACACTTACCAACTGAGGAAAACTATCGGTAAACTACTGTGCAAATCCTCTATATTCCAAGCATGAAATAAACTTCCAAAACACATACGCTCCATTACCCACCCCATACACTTTAAAAAAGAAGTCAGACTTCAGTTACTTAACACCAAAGCTTGTTTATGTCATGACCCCACCTAATTCCATTACAATCTCATACCATTATTTTTTTTCCAATTTCTTCCCTCAGGCCTTAGCATCTAAATCTACCTTCTGCCACCCCTTCCATCTTATACAAAGCATTCTCATCTCTCTCATCTCACAGTTATACTTCACATCAAACTTTGATTAACTGCTCTGACAGTATTATTTCTCTGAGGATGCATCACACAAAAAATAAATAAATAAATAAATATTGTTGTTTATACATCTTCTTATATGATTTACCTTATTTATTGTGTTCTTATCCCACACAGTGTATTTATATGTATTTATACTGTGTACATAGTAAATTTATATGTAATTGCATTCCAAACTTCACTTTTATGTATTATTAACTGAATTGTTATGTAATGCAAATTGAATTTCATTGTATTTTAAGCTATTTGTAACTGGAGGTTTTCTCTTCAGGTCTCCACTGAAAATGGGTCTCTGGCCCAGCTGAACTAACCCGGTTAACAAATGTCAATAAATAAATTTAGGAGCCCATCCAAGAAATAGTAAGAACAACACTAAGGAAAATGAAGCTAGGGACAGCACCACGCTCTGATGAGGTAATTGCAGATTTGATCAAGATATTGGGTGAGTAAGGGAGAAATGTCTCCAGGGGGATACACATAACAGTATGCAGAGATGAGGGGACAATAAGCATATTAGTGCCAGCGTATAAGGACAAAGGGGTATTCACAACTGTGGGCAGTACAGAGGTATAAAACTCCTGTCACAGTGTGTTAAAGTTCTAGAAAGGGTGATTGATAAACAAATATGCAGAGCAGCAGAAAGTAAAATGGGGGATGAGCAGTTCAGTTTCAGATCAGTATGCAGCACAGTCCATCTGATGTTTGCAGTAAGACAGACAGTTGAGAAGAAACTAGACATGAGCAAACATTCCAACTGGGCATTCCTAGACATGGAAAAAGCATATGACAAGGTCCTAAAAAAGCTGGTTTTGGCAGTCCTGTGATGGTTCAAAGTCCCAGAAATTTAGTGCAGCCTATGTACAAAGACCCATGACACAAGTGCTAACAGCATTCCGACTCACAGAGAGGTTCTCAGTGGAAGTCACTGTGCATCAGGGTTCAGCTCTGAGCCCACTGCTGTTCATATTGGTGGTGGACTGTATTAGCAAAGAGTTTGGAAAGAGACAGCTCGACAAAGTTGTATATGGATAATGTGGAATTACAGACAGATTCTGAACAAGAACTTCAGCAAAGGATAGGGGAACATAAAGCAAACGTGAAAGCACATGGGATGAAACTAACATCAGATAAGATAGTTGGAATAGTAGCAAAAGGGGGGAATCCAAAAAAGCTGAGGACTGAGATAGAGGGAAAACAGTGCAGCAGGTTAACAGCTTCAGGTATCTGGGAGAGGTGCTTGAGGAAAAGGCAGTATGACTGAGGAGGTCAAAGGTAGATTTAGAGGGAATGCAGCCACCTGGTACAGACTGTCATGGATATTGTGTGTCAGAAGAAGCTGAAAAGTAAGGCGTAGAAAACAGTGGTGAGACTAGTACTAATGTACTAATGTATTAGTAATGTATAATGTACGATGCAGGAACGTGGGCAGTAAAGGTGTAGAAAACAGTGGTGAGACTAGCACTAATGTACTAATGTATTAGTAATGTATAATGTACGGCGCAGGAACCTGGGCAGTAAAGGTGTAGAAAACAGTGATGAGACTAGTACTAATGTACTAATGTATTAGTAATGTATAATGTACAGCGCAGGAACCTGGGCAGTAAAGGTGTAGAAAACAGTGGTGAGAATAGTACTAATGTACTAATGTATTAGTAATGTATAATGTATGGCGCAGGAACCTGGGCAGTAAAGGTGCAGAAAACAGTGGTGAGACTAGTACTAATGTACTAATGTATTAGTAATGTATAATGTACGGCGCAGGAGCCTGGGCAGTAAAGGTGTAGAAAACAATGGTGAGACTAGTACTAATGTACTAATGTATTAGTAATGTATAATGTGGGCGAGAACCTGGGCAGTAAAGGTGTAGAAAACAGTGGTGAGACTAGTACTAATGTACTAATGTATTAGTAATGTATAATGTACGGCGCAGGAACCTGGGCAGTAAAGGTGTAGAAAACAGTGGTGAGACTAGTACTGATGTACTAATGTATTAGTAATGTATAATGTACGGCGCAGGAACCTGGGCAGTAAAGGTATAATAAACAGTGGTGAGACTTGTACTAATGTATTAGTAATGTATAATGTACAGTGCAGGAACCTGGGCAGTAAAGGTGTAGAAAACAGTGGTGAGACTAGTACTAAATGTACTAATGTATTAGTAATGTATAATGTACGGCGCAGAAACCTGGGCAGTAAAGGTGCAGAAAACAGTGGTGAGAATAGTACTAATGTACTAATGTATTAGTAATGTATAATGTACGGCGCAGGAACCTGGGCAGTAAAGGTGTAGAAAACAGTGGTGAGACTAGTACTAATGTACTAATGTATTAGTAATGTATAATGTACGGTGCAGGAACCTGGGCAGCAAAGGTGTAGAAAACAGTGGTGAGACTAGTACTAATGTACTAATGTATTAGTAATGTATAATGTACGGCTCAGGAACCTGGGCAGTAAAGGTGTAGAAAACAGTGGTGAGACTAGTACTAATGTACTAATGTATTAGTAATGTATAATGTACGGCGCAGGAACCTGGGCAGTAAAGGTGTAGAAAACAGTGGTGAGACTAGTACTAATGTACTAATGTATTAGTAATATATAATGTACGGTGCAGAAACCTGGGCAGTAAAGGTGGAGAAAACAGTGGTGAGACTAGTACTAATGTACTAATGTATTAGTAATGTATAATGTACGGCGCAGGAACCTGGGCAGTAAAGGTGTAGAAAACAGTGGTGAGACTAGTACTAATGTACTAATGTATTAGTAATGTATAATGTACGGCACAGGAACCTAAGCAGTAAAGGTGTAGAAAACAGTGGTGAGACTAGTACTAATGTACTAATGTATTAGTAATGTATAATGTACTGTGCAGGAACCTGGGCAGTAAAGGTGTAGAAAACAGTGGTGAGACTAGTACTAATGTACTAATGTATTAGTAATGTATAATGTACGGCGCAGGAACCTGGGCAGTAAAGGTGTAGAAAACAGTGGTGAGACTAGTACTAATGTACTAATGTATTAGTAATGTATAATGTACGGCGCAGGAACCTGGGCAGTAAAGTCAGAGCAGATGAGGAAGCAAGAGATCATGCAGATGAAGTGCCTGAGATGTGTGGTAGGATGCATACTGAGGGGCAGATGAAGGAATGATGACATCAGAGCAGAGAATTGCCTGAGATGTGTGGTAGGATGTACACTGACGGACAGTTGAAGGAATGAGGGTATCAGCGCAGAGAGGTGCCTGAGATGTGTGGTAGGATGCACACTGAGGGACAGATGAAGGAATGATGATATCAGAGCAGAGAAGCGCCTGAGATGTGTGGTAGGATGCACACTGAGGGACAGATGAAGGAATGATGATATCAGAGCAGAGAAGTGCCTGAGATGTGTGGTAGGATGCACACTGATGGACAGTTGAAGGAATGATGATATCAGAGCAGAGAAGTGCCTGAGATGTGTGGTAGGATGCACACTGATGGACAGTTGAAGAAATGAGGGTATCAGAGCAGAGAGGAGCCTGAGGTGTGTGGTGGGATGCACACTGAGGGACAGATGAAGGAATGATGATATCAGAGCAGAGAAATGCCTGAGATGTGTGGTAGGATGCACTATGAGGGACAGATGAAGGACTGATGATATCAGAGCAGAGAAGTGCCTGAGATGTGTGGTAGGATGCACACTGTGGGACAGTTGAAGGAATGATGATATCAGAGCAGAGAAGTGCCTGACATGTGTGGTAGGATGCAGACTGAGGGACAGATGAATGAATGAGGATATCAGAGCAGAGAAGTGCCTGAGATGTGTGGTATGATGCACGCTGAGGGACAGTTGAAAGAATGATGATATCAGAGCAGAGAAGTGCCTGAGATGTGTGGTAGGATGCACACTGAGGGACAGTTGAAGGAATGATGATATCAGAGCAGAGAAAGGCCTGAGATGTGTGGTAGGATGCACACTGAGGGACAGTTGAAGGAATGAGGATATCAGAGCAGAGAAGTGTCTGAGATGTGTGGTAGGATGCACACTGAGAGACAGTTAAAGGAATGATAATATCAGAACAGAGAAGTGCCTGAGATGTGTGGTAGGACGCACCCAGAGGGACAGTTGAAGGAATGAGGATATCAGAGCACAGAAGTGCCTGAGATGTGTGGTAGGCTGCACACTGAGGGACAGTTGAAGGAATGATGATATCAGAGCTGAAAAGTGCCTGTGATGTGTGGTAGGCTGCACACTGAGGGACAGTTGAAGGAATGATGATCATAGAGCAGAGAAGTGCCTGAGATGTGCGGTAGTATGCACACTGATGGACAGTTGAAGGAATGATAATATCAGATCAGAGAAGTGCCTGAGATGTGTGGTAGGATGCAGACTGAGGGATAGTTGAAGGAATGATATCAGAGCAGAGAAGTGCCTTAGATGTGAGGTAGGACGCACACTGAGGGACAGATGAAGGAATGATAATATCAGAGCAGAGAAGTGCCTGACATGTGTGGTAGGATGCACACTGAGGGACAGTTGAAGGAATGAGGATATCAGAGCAGAGAAGTGCCTGAGATGTGTGGTAGGATGCACACTGAGGGAGAGATGAAGGAATGATGATTTCAGAGCAGAGAAGTGTCTGAGATGTGTGGTAGGATGCACACTGAGGGACAGTTGAAGGAATGATGATATCAGAGCAGAGAAGTTCCTGACATGTGTGGTAGGATGCACACTGAGGGACAGTTGAAGGAATTATGATATCAGAGCAGAAGCCAAAGTAGCTCCAATTGCAAAGAAAGTAAAAAAGAATAGATTATAGTGGTTCAGGCACGTGTGCATTAACTTCAAAGAAAATCTGGTGAGGAAGATTTGGGACAGACAAGAAGAAGGCAAGAGGGGAATATACAAATAAATAAGACAAAAATTATTAGAGACCAGGCTTCCAGTTTCTAGAAAGCAGGTTTAATTCTGTCAGACTGACACACACAAGTGCTTTCACATTTAGCTTCTTCAGGTAAATAAAGTGCAGTTACAAAAAATACAAGAATGGACTTATTTTCTATACAGTGGAGATCCCTGAATTTTGTTGGTTTGTGCTCAGTTGCTGTTATGATTTTTTTGTTATTTCTACCAACGAATTTAGGACTATGGCTACCGAAATTGAAGATATAGAATTGGAATACAATCCCGCTGGTAAGCAAGCCTGTATAGACTTTACTGTGGAACATTTCATTTCCAGGATAAGTGAGAATGCTAACCCTCTACTAAACAGTGTCCTACATGAAGAGAGGACAGACTTACCCAGCGTTGATTTTTTAATGCTTAAAACTGAAATACTGTCATTAGAGAGAAATCTCTTTAAACTTAAAAGGTTGCATTATGAGAAATTTCATCTTGAAATATGTGTATGAGAGAATATCGTTCCCCGAGGGCTTAGAATTTTGAAAATGTCCACCCAAACTAACTGTGATGAAATTCTGCTTACTGAATGGCAGAAGCTGAACTTAGCCACATGCATGAGCTACCTTATGTTGCTAATACAATCAGCAACCAGGGAAGCTGAGGCAATGATCAATATTATTAAGAATAAATTTAATACTTTAAATGAAAAATATGGGGTTGACATGATGCAACAACATTTGAAATTATTGATAATGCCCAAACATATGCCAGGAAACTTATTCAGATTAAACTGAAGAAACTACAGAGGGATCGTCAAGATTTCCAGGGTGGCAATGTGTTCACTTGGCCACGTGACTTGCTTCAATCCATTAATAATGTTAACTCCAGCTTGATGCAGGAGGAAGCTACAAGAACCAATGACGATGTGAATGCCGAAGGACCATCCAATAAGGGAGCTGGTCAACATCAAGGAGGAGTGACCCAACGACTACAGAGTGATGTGATGACATCATCTACTTTGGAGAATACTGTGCATCCTGGAGCCAGATGGAAGACATTTTTTACCACAGCAGAGGTACACAGAGTGGAAGATGAAGCTGATACCATGATTCATTCCTCAATTAATGGAATTTCCACAGAACTACCACCTTTTCGACATGCACCCTAACCCCTTACTTTGACTTTTCCACTCCTCACCAGGCAGAGGTCGACGAGCCAAGAAGGGGGAGTTCAGCACAGGGACTCACAGGGAGGAAGGAACATCACCAGAGGGAAGAGGAAGCACGATGCAGGTGTGGTGAGCCCTTAAACCATAAAAAAGGCTTTTATGAATGTAAAAAGCTAGTTGTCAATTTATCGTCATATGCTTTAACTGCGAATGAGCTTAATGTGTTAAACAAGGGATTATCTTTCATTCCAACCTCAGACTCGGACATTATGGATGTCATTCTTGACATCAAGCAATTTACATGAAATTTAATGTTAAAAATTATGTTTAATAATGATATGAATATGCATAGTAACATCAATGCATTTAGAAAACCTAGTCTGTTTGCTCCGAAGCTGAATTCCCTGGTGCATGCATTCAAAAAATGTGTATAGATGAGGCATATAGAGTGTATTATTCACATAAGGGAAGGAAATATCCCAGTAATAGGTGTAATTTAACTAAACGAGAATACCAAGCGCTATGTGATTTACAAACAAATTCTGAAATTATGATTAGACCAGCAGACAACGGAGGACAGATTCTAGTCATGAACAAGGATGATTATGATATCATCATCATCTTCTTTCGGCTGTTCTCATTAGGGGTCACCACAGCAGATCACCTGTTTCCATTTCTTCCTGTCCTCTGGTAGCTTCATCCTTAGCATCTTTTTCCCAGTATACTCAGCATCCCTCCTCAGCACATGTCCAAACCAGCATAATCTTGCCTCTCTGGCTTTGTCTCCAAACCTTCCAACCTGGGCTGACCGTCTAATATACTTATTCCTAATCATGTCCACCCTCATCACACCCAGTGCAAATCTTAACATCTTTAACTCTGCCACATCCAGCTCAAACGCCTTCTTTTTTGTCAATGACACTGTCTCCAACCCATATAACATAGCTGGTCTCACTACCCTCTTGTAGACCTTCCCTTTCACTCTTACAGGAACTCATCTGTCAAAATCACTCCTGACAGTCTTCTCCACCCACGCCATCCTGCCTGTACTCTCTTCTTCACCTCTCTTCCACACTCACCGTTACTCTGAACCATAGACCCCAAGTATTTAAACTCATCCACCTTCACCACCTCTACTCCTTGCATCCTCACCATTCCTCTATCCTCCCTCTCATTCACACACATATATTCTGTCTTAGTCCTGCTGACCTTCTTTCCTCTTCTCTCTAGAGCATATTTCCATCTCTCCAAGGTCTCCTCCACCTGTTCCCTACTCTCACTACAGATCACAATGTCATCTGCAAACATAGTCCACGGGGACTCCTGTCTGATCTCGTCTGTTAACCTGTCCATCACCACTGCAAATAAGAAAGGGCTCAGAGATGATCCTTGATGTAACCCCACCTCCACCTTAAACCATCCATCACTCCCACAGCAGGCCTCACCGCTGTCACACTACCCTCGTATATATCCTGTACCACTCTTACATACATCTCTGATACTCCTGACTTCCTCATACAGTACCACAACTCCTCTCTGGCACCCTGTCATATGCTTTCTCTAAGTCTACAAAAACACAATGCAACTCCTTCTGCCATTCTCTGTACTTCTCCATCAACAATCTCAGAGCAAACATCACATCTGTAGTGCTCTTTCCCAGCATGAAACCATACTGCTGATCCCTAATCATCATGTCCCTTCTTAACCTTGCTTCCACTACTCTTTCCCATAACTTCATGCTGTGATTGATCAATTTAATCCCTCTGTAGTTACTACAGCTCTGCACATCACCCTTATTCTTAAAAATCGGTACCAAAACACTTTTTTCTCCATTCCTCAGGCATCCTCTCACTTTCCAAGATTTCATTAAACAATCTGGTTCAAAACTCCACTGCCATTTCACCTAAACACCTCCATGCTTCCACAGGTATGTCATCTGGGCCAACAGCCTTTCCGTTCTTCATCCTCTTCATAGCTATCCTTACTTCCTCCTTGCTAATCCATTGTACTTCATGATTCACTATCCCTACATCATCCAACCTTCTCTCCCTCTCATTCTCTTCATTCATCAACCCCTCAAAGTACTCTTTCCATCTCCTCAACACACTCTCCTCACTTGTGAGTATGTTTCCCTCATTATCCTTTATCACCTTTACCTGCTGCACATCTTTCCTAGCTCGGTCCCTCTGTTTAGCCAATTGGTACAGGTCCTTTTTTCCCCTCCTTAGTGTCCAACCTTTCATACAACTCTTCATATGCCTTATCCTTAGCCTTCACCACCTCTCTCTTTGCCATGCACCTCATCTGCTTATACTCCTGTCTACTTTCTTCATCTCTCTGACAATCCCACTTCTTCTTTGCCAACCTCTTTCTCTGTATACTCTCCTGTACTTTCTCATTCCACCACCATGTCTCCTTGTCGTCCTTCCTCTGTCCAGATGTCATACCAAGCACCTTTCTAGCTGTCTCCCTTGCTAGCTCTGCTGTAGTTACCCAGCTATTTGCTAACCCTCACTGCCACAAAGTGCCTGTCTTAACTCATCCCTGAACTCCACCTCACAATTGCCCTTTTTCAATTTCCACCATTTGATCCTTGGTGCTGCCCTCACACTCCTCCTCCTCTTCTTGATAACCAACGTCATCCTACAAACCACCATCCTATACTGCCTAACTACAGTTTCCCTGGTCATCACTTTACAGTCTCCAATCTCCTTCAGACTGGCCCTTCTACATAAGATATAATCCACATGTGTGCATCTTCCTTCACTCTTGTATGTCACCCTATGCTCCTCCCTCTTGTTAAAATACGTATTCACCACAGCCATGTCCATCCTTTTCGCAAAATCCACTACCATCTGACCTTCTGTATTCCTTTGTTTAACACCATCCCCACCCATCACGTCCTCATCCCCTCTGTTCCCTTCACCAACATGCCCATTGAAATCTGCTCCAATCACCACTCTCTCACCCTTGGGGACAGTCATCACCACTTCATCCAATTTACTCCAAACTTTTTCTTTCTCATCCATTGCACACCCAACTTGTGGAGCATATGCACTAACAACATTCATCATTACACCATCAATTTTCAGCTTCACAAACATCACTCTATCCGACACTCTTTTCACCTCCAAAACACTCTTAGAATACTGTTCTTTCAGAATAACTCCTACACCATTTCTCCTGCCATCCACACCATGGTAAAACAATTTGAACCCACCTCCGATACACCTAGCTTTACTCCCCTTCCATCTGGTCTTTTGCACACACAATATACCAACCTTTTTTCTGTCCATCATATCAGCTAGCTCTCTCCCTATACCAGTCATACTGCCAACATTCAAAGTTCCGACCCTCACTGCCACAGTCCTAGCCTTTCTCCTCCCTTCCTGCCTTAAGCCATGCCTTCCACCTCTTCTCCTCCTTCGACCAACAGTAGCCCAATTTCTGCCAGTACCCTGTTGGCTAACTGTACTGGTGGCAGTCATTGTTAACCCGGGCCTCGATCAATCCGGTATGGAAATATTTACTGGTGTCCACATGAAATTATTTGGCGAAGTTTTACTCTGGATGCCCTTCCTGACACAACCCTCCCCATTTATCCGGGCTTGGGACCAGCACAAAGAAATGCACTGGCTTGTGCAACCCCAGTGGCTGAGTTAAGGATGATTAATATCTTGAATAACAGTAATTTTTATAGTAGCATTACTCAGTATGATGTTAATAAAATGATTAAGAAAATAGAACATGGATTATATGAGTTAAAGAGAGCACAGAAAATAGATGAAGAACTATTTAAATATTTCAACATAATGAAACCCACAATACCCATCATCCAAGGACTTCCTAAACTTGAGACCAATAGTAGCAGGCAGGAATTAGTGCACAGAAACAATCTCTATCTATTTAGAGAAGAGTTTACGCTGTCTTATAGATAGCTCTAAGTACATTTTAAAAGATACTGAGCACTTTGTAAGAGATTTATACAAAGAAACTAATGGAGGTCAAATTCCTCCAGCATATTTATTGGTTACTCTCGATGTGATGTCACCTTTTACAGTTCCTCCAGAATATTTATTGGTTACTCTCGATGTGATGTCACTTTTTACAGTTCCTCCAGAATATTTATTGGTTACTCTTGATGTGATGTCACATTTTACAGTTCCTCCAGAATATTTATTGGTTACTCTCGATGTGGTGTCACTTTTTACAGTTCCTCCAGAATATTTATTGGTTACTCTCGATGTGGTGTCACTTTTTACAGTTCCTCCAGAATATTTATTGGTTACTCTTGATGTGATGTCACCTTTTACAGTTCCTCCAGAATATTTATTGGTTACTCTCGATGTGGTGTCACTTTTTACAGTGATACCAAATGGAATAGGTATAGATAGCATTATTAGACAATTATAAGCCTTGGATTTTGATGTTAATAAAGTGGGATTGATTAGAAAATTACTTAATCTACTGTGAGGAAAATAATGTATTCTTATTTAGAAAACAGATTTACAGGCACCGCAATGGGGTAGCTATGGGTACCTCACGCGCTAACACTTATGCAAATGCAGTTCTGGCAGAATGGGAAGCCAGAACTTTAGTTCAAGGTCCATATATATATAATATTGTGTTCTTTCACAGATTTGTGGACATCCTCTTCCTTATTTGGAGAGAGTCAGTCGAATTGCTGATGGAATTTCATCATTTCATTGATCAGACTACCTCATATTTAAAGTTTACTTTGAATTTGTCCTATGTAGAAATTAACTTCCTAGATATCTCAATTTTTAGGGATCAGAATCCCAAGCTTGGCACTAAACTTTATAGAAAAGAATGCTATGTCAATAGCATCCTCAGTCGAGAAAGCATGCAACCTAATTTTCCGAGCGTATACAGGCATATTCAATAGATACTGGGATATCTTAATGATGGATGAACAAGTTAGTAGACACTTGGACACTAGACCACAGTTTACATTTAAAAATAAGAAATCTTTAAAGAGAAGGCTATGTACCACTAGAGATGCTAATAAAGTGCAGCACATGGAACGGACGAAGGCTTGTTAAAATTGTCAATATTGTAGATACATTCTAGAAGAGACTAAATTTGTGCACCCAGATACAGGTGAGATATTTTATTTTAGGACATCTGCAACATGTGATAGCATACATTTAGTATATTTAGCTATTTGTCAAGTTTATCATAAATTTTATGTAGGGAAAACAGATAAGCAATTTAAATTTAGGATTAGAGAGCACTTATACCGTATTAAGAAACAGAGTTCACATAATGCTTTGGCTAAACATGTCAAAGAGACTGATATACAGCACAATTTTAAGTTTTTAACATTAGGTAGATGTTATGAAAATAGTAGGAGAGGTGATAGAACAAGAACTGAAACACTCGAAGCAGAGTGGATCATTAGACTTAGGGCAGATACGGGACATGGCCTTAATGACCATGTCCCCATCAGACCTTTACTTAAGGCACGACCCCTATGAAAATGATTTTAAAGTATGTTTTTTAGCTAATATGTATAATGTGTATGAAATGATACATTTATGTGAAAAACTTATTATATATATTTTTTTTATATATTTTTTATATGAACTTGATTGTTTATATTTATATCACGTTTATGAAGCTTCGTGCATGTATATTGTAGGTTTCATGAAATGAGGAGGTTACTTTAAGATTAATTACTATTAGTCATGTGATCTTAATTAACTGCTATATAATAGGTATTCTTGTAACTGCACTTTATTTACCTGAAGAAGCTAAATGTGAAAGCGCTTGTGTGTGTCAGTCTGACAGAATTAAACCTGCTTTTTAGAAATTGGAAGCCTGGTCTCTACTAATTGTTTGCCTTATTGGATTTCTTGGACTTATTTTCTATATAGTGGAGATTCCTGAATTTTGTTGGTTTGTGTTCAGTTGCTGTTAAAATAAATAAATAAATAAAAAGAAGAAAGCAGGAGGAAACAAGACCATCTAGCAAAGATACGGATGGATTGTGTGAGAGAAGATCTGTGACAGTCAGGCAGGAGTGCTGAAGAAGGCAGGAGAGTGACATCGAACAGAGAGAAATGGCGACAAGTCACATGACACACCAACCCCATGTAGAAAATGGAATAAAAGGAGGTTGATGGTGCTGATGATGATTTTGGAGCCTAACTCAGTTTTCTGGGAGCAGAGAGGAGGTCCTTTAATGTGCTATATGGTCTGCTAGTTGGTCCTGTTTAGACTGATTTGAATCTCAGTCAGTTCAGTTTTTGGGTCTGTAGGGATCTGCCTTGCAGTGGTAAATCAAGACTGAAAATAGGTGTGTTCCTCCAAAAAAAAGGTATGACTGCTTTCAAAGGACTTTATGTAATTCTTTCTCCTTTTTACCACTCACAGTTTTGTTTATTCTGCCATTTGTCCATCCATTTTACCAGTTTCTAATCCAGTATCATCTCTCTAAGTTCTCTTAGGAGTTTTCAGTGTGTGGAGCAGAGCCGATGGCATTGCTGAAATCCATATTTTCAAAACATGATGGTTCGACTGCATGAATGCCCAGCAGGTAAGGAAAACTAGTCAAAACAAGAGATTTTGGGGGATGAGCTATTCAGGGTTTGAAGCATGTGTGTTAAGAAAGACCAGTATAAAACAGCTTTACTAATGCATTCAGGTACATTATGGAGACAGGTCCCTTTAGGCCAGCATACCTGAATTTACAGGTGTGATGTCAGCAAAAATCCTGTGCTTATTTAAAGCCAGCATAATTTAACACAGAAGTAATTTGGGAAAATTTAGAGGATTCTGGAGTATTTGTGTATGGAGTTTGTTGGAAAAAAGAGACTGTATATGCCTGTAGCAATCATCTCTGTGACAGGAGTCCAGCAAGAGGTCCATATTTGCCAATGAAAGTCCTCATAGAGGAAAACACAAAAATTACTTGTATTTAACTTGAGGAATTTTTGCTAAGAGAGGTTCTTTTGTTTACACCAAAATAAATCTTCGCAGTGAAGGACTATGACGTTATAAAACTGTGATTTGTACATCACTGAACATTCCTTCAAAATTTTGAACTGCTGTTTTTATTTGTGGAAGAGACTTTTGCATGAAAGACTTCCTTTTAGTGGGCTTACAGGGAATGCAGCTCTGAAAGCCTGTCAGTTCTAATTAAGCCTCTGTGCGACTGTAGTATATAGACTGAAGTAACTGTTTTATCTTATCATAAGCTTTTGTAGCTTGTTGACATTTGCAGATTTGGTTACGTTTCTGACAAAACAAAGTCCATGTTGTGTTAAGGCATTGCTTTTGAAGAAACGGGATATGTTCCCTTCCAGAGAACTTTAAACCACTACATGGAGGCCACTAATGTTACCATCTCATTATGAGCAGGGTTGCTTCGTGCAATGGATTTGAGTTATGCCTTCTTTAAATAAACTATCGGCACACTTCAATGCACAACCATTGTGCTTTATGAAATTTATGCTGTGCAGTGGATATCCTTTCAGGGAGTGCACTAACCTTGTTTACACTAGAAAGTGCTTTAGAATCAGAGTCCTTCTTGTTTCTTGTCCTGAAAAGAATAACTGGCTTTGGTAACTCAGTCCCACTTGCTGCAATCTCTGCTTAAATGACCTGACCCTACTTGTAGGACCCAGGTCACTGTTGTCATACTCTGGGCTGGCACAACTACATTAGCATTCTCTATCACCTGCATAAAAACGCCCATTTCAGATAAAGCCGCATGTAGCCTGTTGTAATCCTGAGAAGGTGACTTTGTGAATCGGCATTCTGGATAAGAAGATGTCACTGATTTTGGAAACATTCAAATGATTGCAGCTTGTGAGCTTTGTTTTACTTCTAGTCTTATAATGATGGCAGTATGTTAGGGTGTTGTACACCTCAGGTTGGCAAAGGATTAGCACACGTAGTGTGTTTGTTGGCTGGGCTGCTTAGTTCTGCTTTGGACTCTTACAGAGGGTCAGCTGGGGGTGCTGCTGATTTGAAATTGACCTACTTCCATACTTTCTATGTTTAATGCTAGTTTCTGTCATAAAATCTGATTATCTCTTAGAACAGTTTCCTCTTTGCTTTTCTTTTTTTCCCTACAAGTTGCTTGTTCTTAGAACTTAAATGAATATTGCTTTTAGTATTTATATGATGGCACATTTGTATAGAAAAAGGTAGTCATGCCTCTAATAAAATGTAGGAGTGGGTGAAAAGACTGCACAATTTTGTTCATCATTTAAACAAATTCCATACAGAGTCTCATTGGTTCATAGGTAGGTACTAGGCTATCGGCCTTAGGGCCTATACAAGCCTAGCAAAAAGGTGCCCTGGCTTTCAACACCCAAGAAAATTATTTTCCTGTGCCCCTGTTGAGCAGAGCCACAGAAGTGATCCCCAGGGTGAATTTCCTATTTCCCATCCAATCATCAAGATTCTTCTTGAAGAGTGCTAATGAGGAGCTTTGTTTAATATACATGGGTAGTTTGTTCCAGAGTATGCGAAGTGTCAGGACCATTTCTTAAGACTTCAGCATTGGGTTGCAGTGTGAGCAAATATCAACATAAAGGCAGCAATTAGTCAAAACACAGTGTTTAGCAGTCATTGCTAAACTGTCTTGCAGATGGACAGGATTTGTTACAGTGGTTTATTTCTGCATCACCTCTGGTAAACCATTATACAAAAATATAAAGAATTTTTATACACTGCTGAACTAAGCAGCTGAAATAAGCACTTTTACTATTTTGGCTTGTGAGAAGAAATACTAAAAATAAAAGGAAAAAGTCCAAGTGTGCATGTGTGTGTGTGTGTGTGTGTGTGTGTGTGTGTGTGTGTGTGTGTGTGTGTGTGTGTGTGTGTGTGTGTGTGTGTGTGTGTGTCAGCAGAGGCACACACATACTCAGAAAGAGTGTGCGTGAGGGCACGTACATGCATGTTTGGTTTCAGGCTACCCCTGACTCATCCTGTGAAGGTCTAAAAGCAGCTTTAATTCATTACTAAGGCTACTTCTTTGCAGGGGGCATTACACTTAGCTTTACTGCAAAATGATAAAGTGCTGCTGCAGTGTTTTCTTCACAGGGTGCTTTCCTGTGGTCGTACTACTGCTGGAAATAATTACTGCTGTTCTCCTGACTTTTAATCAGGCAAATTACAACCATAGTGTTGATATTTAACTAGAATTTTACGTATTCTGTCCATTTATATAAAACTGAATAATGGTGAATGTTCTACTTATAGCTGTTTGAGCAAGACCCAAAGGAAACAAATTTCTGGGAAAATGTTAAGAGAAATTCGTTATTAACAAGTTCTCAGTTTATGTTACCAATTTTATGAAACTAATGTCCAGATTTCATCTGAAGACTTTCTAATCAACATATTAGGAAATTATGTAGCAGTTAAAACCATTCATGGCCTGCAACCGACATCAGCATCTGTGTGCCTGTATGTGTACACATAGATGGTTTCAAATAAAGAATCACTGAGTTTTGTCAGTTATTTTCAATAATACTTTAGTAGCAAATACAATGCATGAAATGAAATATAGCCTTGTTTGCTAGGCTACAATGCTAAGCAAAATTCTAAGTAAAATTAGTAAATTTAAATTAAAAAAATGCATCTTTTAAGAATAGTATGTTTTGTGCTTTTAACAACGGATTCGTCAAAAATTCCACATCAAGTAAGGTGATGAAAAGATTATGTTCAAAGACATGCATCTGGAGCGTTTCTCTTCAGGTCTCTGCTAAAATGAGCTCTGTCCCAGTCAGACTCTCCTGGTAAACAAACTTTAAACAAATAAATAAATAAAATTATTTTACAAAATTAAGTATCACACTTTTATTCCATTCCACTTAGAATTCATGAATGAAAGCACATTTTAGCCACTATTTCTGAGACTTGCTTATTTGGAGATGGGGGAGTTATAAAATGTACAAGTTGTTTTACCATAGAGGGATTACTGCTTTATAAGGACCAATTCAAAAAATCAGTTATCTCTGTTGCTAGCTCTCCAGCACCAAACATATTGACTGTGCTGAGCCAAAGTGCAGACGACTACTTCATGCATACATTTACTTAGACAAATATGCACTATTACATAAACTGAGTTCTGTAGAATCCACATGGAGTTAAATAAATAACATCTCTGATATCCTAGAATGTAACTTGGCAGTCAACATACAGGAATACTCTACCCAGTGACTCCATTTGGAGTGTTATCAGTTTAAAATGAATTTCATAATGTCATCCTTGGTAACAGAGCTACAATCTCATCTTATCAGGCTAGGTATAAGCAAATATTAGGCTGTCATAACCAATAATAAGAAGTCAGAATCAAACCCCGTAGCTTGTATCTGGGAAGATAAGACCGTATCCATTAAGCCCTCTGCCATCAATCAAACTGCTATGGAGATCCTGGGGATTAAACCCAGGTTCTCAAACATGCTGCCCATGCACTCTACCACTGAGCTACATCCGCTCACGTGTTTCAAAATTTGTTGTCATTTCCTGTCTTTGCTGTTGTTTCCTTTTGAAAATTCTATACAATGTGCAGTAAAACTAGTTCAGTTTAATTTTTGTTTGCACATCTACAACAGCAGCTTTGCTCAGGAGAGCATTGTCTTTTCATCAGTGTTTGCTTCAAGGTCCAGAGTTCTGGTTTATGTTTACAGATCAAACGGAAGGCTCCTCGAACGGCCGTTCATCATACATAGACCATCAAAAGTTCCTTCCCTTGAAAGGCCAAATGATCGTAAATAAGTTCATCAAATGATCTTAGTTGGCCAACATAAACAGAATGGAAATAAAATCTACTTACTGGTAACGTAGGGATAATGAAACCTGCCCTTTCCCCACTATAGTGCTATCTCGGAGCTGGTATAGATAATTACTGGGAGGTGTGGGGGGCACAGCCCCCCAGAAGAGGAGGATTCAGTGAACAGTGAACACTGGACACTCATGTCAAATGATCAGAGTGTAAACCACTTTATTAGATGGACCTGATGAAGCTCAGGCAAAAGTGTTTTCTTAAATCTAGCTCTGTAGTACTAGCTCATAATGTGTTGTCATGTTTTATTTGTTAAAAATGAAAATAAAAACCTTTTAATTAAGAGTGGGGTTCCACAGGCTAACCCCCACAGGTCTTTCAGGAATATTCAAATAAGGGACTAAACTCTATGCTTTGGGATTGGCTCTTTGTTTTTCCATTTCCCAGATTTTCCTCCAGTCAGGTCCCCTGGACCCTGACATCATTGTCTGTAACAGCCTTTAAATAACTGACCTGCTGAATGTACTGCATTAGAACAAAAATACTCATTCATCTACCTATTTAATTAAATAAACTACTTGAAACTTAAACAAGGCCTCTTTATTCCTCCCACAGGGAGGGTATCACAGACAGAGTTTGCTAGCTAAAGAGATTTTATCTGGCCTAATCCTTTCTACTCTGTTTCTATTTAGTTATTTCACCCTTTGGGTCACAGGTGGTATACCACACTTGAGTTGAACCTTTGGGATTACCTCTATTAACATTTCATCAGTAGGTAGTTCTCTTTCCAAATACTTATCTTTTGTGAGAATGACCAATGTTTATAGAGACTAGGACTTCATTAAAATGTTTACTCCCCGTTTTGAAATTATTTCAGCAATAGATAAGGCAGTAAGTCTGGGGTGTTGCTTTAGAATTCAGGGTCTAGACATTTTGACCATGTTATAGTCACATTGTGTCCTGAAGTTTCATCGAATAATTCCTCCTGCCACTTGAGATTGCATGCATACTAATATTGGCATAATGATTTTAAGGAATGGCCACCCACTGCAGAATTACTGAATCCACATGGGCCTGAGCCTATACCAGACCAAAGGGAGAGTTTTAACAGACTGTCAGCATTATATGCTAGACAAATGGATAGACAGCCACATGGGCTTGATGAACTCTCTACTAGAATCTTTACAGACCCAGTTAGGCTCCTTGAGTTGTATTGGGTTGTGGCTGATCATAGAGCTCAGATGGAAGAACTGCTACACAGCAAATAAGATTCCCCTAAAATACCCATAATGTTAATTTCTGTGATAATTCACCCACATGTCAACAATCTTTGGCCATTAGATTATATCAACAGTCAATGGATAGGTTAACTGCTAATGTTAGAAACTTCTACAGACTTCTCAGAACTAAATTGTAGCCACCTTCATACACAATTGCATTATGCTGTATGCAGCATCTTTTTTTACACAAGCATTAAATTATCTTGAATAGCTTAATATAACCTGTTTAATCCCTGAATAGGCCCTTGTAGTGGTCTTTCTAGGTATAGTAATGGAGGCTCTGATGGCTTCCCTTTTCATTTTTTTTAACAATATCAGATATATTTTTCCTCCCCAACTGGCAAAATTGAATGATTCTATTAATAAGACTGGGATGTGTCCTTTGAAGTGGAAGGAATCCACTGTACATTTGTTTCAGTTTTACTAAAGCCAAGTAAAGACTCCTGATATCCTGCATTCTTACAGACCTGTCTTGGTAGGTATTTGTCATTAAAAGCTATTTATATCCTTAACAGACTGGCTTCTTTTATAGCATCCAAGGTATTGATCAAACACAGCCTAGTAAAGCTGTCAGACTTGTAAATAACAGTTTGAAAGCTTTAAGTAAAAGTTAAAGTAAACTATATTGTCATTTAAAACTACAGATGTGTAGCCTAAATGAAATTTTGTGCATCAGCTCAATTCTTAAGATTACAAAGGAAAGTGAAACAATACATACAAGTAGAGGAATAAACATAACTAACAAATACAATACTATCCCACTACATGCAAGAATGAGCAGACACATTTACCAACACTGATATGCAAAAAGAATACCCTCCCCAAGTTAAATTAAATACCCTATTTAAAGTAATACAAAACACACTGCAGATTGAAATGCCTAAGTTATTTGTCTAATATTGCACTTGAGTGAGTTAAATAATACTGACAATGGATATAATTAATAAATATTGCACTTACTTGGAATATATGTAAGTACTGTATATATTGCACAAATAAATAAAAAATGACCTATTATGTGTTCATACCCCTGGGACTAGTGCTCAAGTTCAGAAGTCTAATCACTGTAGGGTAGAAACTGTTACTAAATTCTGTAGTCCTGCAGCAGATGCTGTGATATCTCCTGCCCGATGCCAGATGGTTAAACAGTCCATGCGCAGGTTGCGTGTGTTGTTGTATATTATTTTGGTAGCCTTTCGGATGCTTCTTGCAGAATAAAGATGTATCAGTGAAGACTGGAACCTCTAACTGTGCAGCTTCCAAACCACACTGTGAAGTGGATGCTCTCTATTGCACCTCTATAGAGGGTGGAGAGAATATGCGTAGGAAGCTTAGCTTTTTTCAGCCTTTTTAAAAAGTGGAGGTGTTGGTGCACTTTCTTGACCAGTTGGCTGGTGTTTCCTGACCACAAGAGATCCCCTGATATGTGTACACCCAGGAATTTCGTACTCTTAACCATTTCCACACTCTCACCATTCCTAGGATCATAGGAGGTTACTAGACTAATGGCCCTGTGGCCCTTCCAAACCAAGCCAAGAGTTTATCCCCAAAAATAAACCTCAGTCAGCACCTGTTGCCCCTGTCAATGAGGGTCATGGGTGGAACCCCTGGGAATAATTGTGGTTTCCCATTCACTCATCAAGGTTGTGTTGAAGAGGGTCAGTGAGGTTTTCTGTTTGACATGTATGGGAAGTCTATTCCAGAGACAGAACAGCCTCTGGGAGACAAACCTCTCTCTCCAGCAGGTTTTGTGGATGTCGCATATTAGATTCAGGCCTTTTGAGCAGGTAGTGCATGAGGAGTTAGACTTATGGATATGGAGCATCTCTAGTAGGGCAGGGTCTGAGATTGCCTTGTAGGCGAGACACAGATCACCCCTGAGCAATCTGTATAATACCAAGTAGAGTGATAGTGATTTGAGCCTGTCTGCATAGCACAGGTGTTGGAGGCCATGGATTCTCTTTGCGAGGTTTTTCAATGGCCTTTCCAGTTGGTGTAAAGGTTTAGAGAGGTACATCCCAAACAGGGCATTATACTCAATTATTGGTCTAATGAGGGCGGAGTATAGATAGGTGTTTTTCTGGATGCAAACCCTTTACTTATGAGATAAGCCAAGTAAAAGGCTTTTCTGACCACTGCCGCTACATGATGGTCAAATGTGAGATCGTTATCAACCTGAGTACCTAGGTCTCTCAATACAGGTTGTGTTCTTAGGGGGTTGCCGTTGATGTGGTAGTCAATAGGGGTCGTGATTTTGCTGAATGGTATGATGATACATTTTTTGCATTTAGCTTGAGGCCATGAATTTGGCACCAGCCATTAATTGCTGTGAGACCCTCTTGCAGTATGTTAACATCATTTGGGGAGTCAATGACAGCACCCAACTTACAGTTGTGCGCAAACTTGGTCAGCCACAGGCCCTTTGTTTTCCTGGACGTTTGAGAAGTAGATACCTTGATCCTGAGCACTGGGTGGTTTGTTCTCCTTTTCCTGAAGTCGACGATAATCTCTTTGTTCTTGCTTATATTCAGACCAAGGTTGTTCCCCTCGCACTAACTGATCAGAGATGCCATCTCCTCTCTGTACACCCTTTCATCCTCCTTTGTGATGAGCCCCATGACTGTGGTGTCATTAGGAAACCTGATGATATGGGTGGACCTGAGCTTAACTTAGCAGTCATCAGGATGGTGATTAACGGAGGGCTGAGAACACATCCCTGTGGAACCCTGGTGTTAATCGTGATGCACTTCAATGTGTTCTTACCTGAACACACCCTCTGTGATCTCTCAATCAGGAAGTCCAGGATCCAGTTAGAGATGTTTACTGATTCCCAAGTGTGCCAGTTTTTCTATCAGCTGCATTGGTACCACGGTATTAAATGCTGAGCCTAAATCTGTGAACAGCATCCTCAAATAGTTGTCTCTGCCGTTTAAATGCTCAAGTGAGATATGTAGTTTAGTCCTATTTATTGATAGTATGTTAAAAAGAATGCTGGGAGTATCATTTAACCATGATACTCAGAAAGCATTTCCTCACGTTAATCTGGACTTTCTTCATTGATGCTGTCAGGGTCTTGACTTCCCACAAGTATTTATTTACCATCTATCTGAACCGTATAATGTTCACTTGCTATCTGAACCTTATGTTTGCACGGCACAGTGGAGCAGTGGTTTACATTGTCACCTCACAGCAAGAGGTTCTCCGGTTCAATTCTCAGCTGAGGGGCCTTCTGTGTGGAGTCTGCATATCCTCCCTGCATTTGTGTGGGTTTCCTCTGGGTGCTCAAGTTTCCTCCCATGTTACAAAGACATGCGTCTGGAGTGTTTCTCTCTGGGCCTCTGCTGAAAATTGGCTCGTTCCAAGTCAGACTTTCCTAGTAAACAAATATTAAATAAATAAAATAAATGTATTCACCGGCTATCAGGACCTTCTATTGCTGCTGCTGTAAGAATTAAAGCTCGAAGTAAATTGTGTATGGTGGTGCAAACCTTGGCTCTAGATGATTGCTGCAACTGAAGTGACACCCCAACCTCATGTGTAAAAAAAATGGGAAAAAGGAGGGTGTGAATGGATAGATTTGGTTCGGCATTAGGAAACTAAGCAAGGTTGCTTAGTGTCACCATTATTATTTCCGTTACAGCTACAACCCATTGAAGTCAATCTCTTTGTTGAGACGCACTTTTGGTGGCATACAGTATGAGATTAGCACTCTTTGCAGATAACCTCATCAGCAGCAGCATCATAATCACCATCACCATCATCATCATCAGCAGCAGCAGCAGCAGCATCATCAGCAGCAGCATCATCAGCAGCAGCAGCAACAGCATCACCATCATCATCATTATCATCATCATCACCATCATCATCATCAGCATCACCATCATCATCATCATCATCACCATCATCATCAGCATCAACAGCAGCAGCATCATCACCATCACCATCATCATCATCATCATCATCATCATCACCATCACCATCAGCAGCAGCATCATCATCACCATCATCACCATCATTATCACCGTCGCCATCATCAGCATCAGCATCATCAGCAGCAGCATCATCATCACAATCATCATCAGCAGCAGCAGCATCACCATCATCATCATCATCACCATCACCATCACCATCATCATCAGCAGCAGCAGCATCAGCATCACCATCATTATCATCATCATCATCACCATCATCATCACCATCATCATCATCACCATCACCATCATCAGCATCATCATCAGCAGCAGCATCATCATCACCATCATCATCAGCAGCAGCAGCATCACCATCATCATCATCACCATCACCATCAGCATCATCATCATCAGCAGCAGCATCATCATCACCATCATCAGCATCATCATCATCAGCAGCAGCATCATCATCACAATCATCAGCAGCATCACCATCATCATCATCACCATCACCATCACCATCAGCATCATCATCATCAGCAGCAGCATCATCATCACCATCACCATCATCATCACCATCACCATCACTATCACCATCACCATCACCATCGTCATCATCATCATCATCATCACCATCAGCATCACCATCATTATCATCATCATCATCACCATCACCATCAGCATCAGCAGCATCATCATCATCACCATCATCATCATCACCATCACCATCATCAGCATCAGCATCATCAGCAGCAGCAGCATCATCATCACCATCATCATCATCAGCAGCAGCATCACCATCATCATCATCACCATCACCATCAGCATCATCATCAGCAGCAGCAGCATCATCACCATCATCATCACCATCACCATCACCATCGTCATCATCATCATCATCACAATCACCATCATCAACATCATCATCATCACCATCAGCAGCAGCAGCATCACCATCATCATCATCACCATCACCATCATCATCATCATCAGCAGCAGCATCATCATCACCATCACCATCATCATCAGCAGCATCACCACCATCACCATCATCATCACCATCATCATCATCATCATCACCATCATCATCATCATCATCATCATCACCATCACCATCACCATCATCAACATCATCATCATCACCATCATCATCATCATCATCATCACCATCAACCCCCTTTTTCCCATTTTTTGTACATGGGGTCAGGGTTTCATGTTAACTGTCACCATCTCTCTCGATTCAGTGCCACACTCCTGCCTTCTTCAGCACTCATGCCTGACTGTCACAGATCTTCTTTCACACAATCCATCCACCTCTTTGCTGGATGTCCTCACTTCCTCTTACCTTCTTCCTGTCTGTCCCAAATCTTCCTCATCAGATTGTCTTCTGCTTTACTGCATGTGCCCAAACCACCGTAATCTGTTCTCTTTGATATTTTCTGCAAATGGAGCTACTTTGGCTTCTGCTCTTATGTCCTCATTTCTTCACCTGCCTACAGTGTGCATCCTATCACCCTTCTCAGGCACTTCATTTCCATCACCTGTAGCTTCTTCATCTGTTCTGCCTTTACTGCTCAGGTTTCTGTACCATACAGTAGTACTGGTTGCACCACTGTTTTGTACACATTACTTTTCATCTTCTTTGGCATTCTTCTGTCATAGACTACACCTGAGTCTCTATGTCAGTTGGCTGCAGCCCCTCTGATTCTAGCTTTGACCTCTTCATTCAGATTTCCTTTCTCCTCAACCACCCCTCCCAGATACTTGAAGCTATTAACATTTTCCACTATCTTCCCTTCTATCTCAGTTCTCAGCTTCTTCTGATTTCCCCAATTTGCTGACATTATCACTGTCTTATATGTGTTTAATTTCATCCCATGTGCCTTCAGTTTTACAATCCATTCTTCTATCCTTTGCAGAATTTCTTGCTCAGAGTCTGTCTGTAATATGACATCGTCTGCGTACAGCAAATTTGTTTATCTATCCCCTCCGACCAATTTACTAATGTGGTCCATCACCAGTATGAATTGTAGTGGGATCAGAGCTGAACCCTGGTGCAGATCCACTCCCACTAGGAACTCCTCTGTGAGACCAAACACTGTTCAGACTTGAGTCACTGGGTCCTTGGGCATAGCCTGCACTAATTCGACCAATGTTTCTTGGACTTC
>NC_056733.1:962433584-962436084 GCF_019279795.1 Protopterus annectens | reverse complement strand
CATACAAGAGTGGAGGAAGATGCACACAGGTGGATTATATCTTATGTAGAAGGGCCAGCCTGAAGGAGATTGGAGACTGTAAAGTGGTGGCAGGGGAAAGTGTAGTTAGGCAGTATAGGATGGTGGTTTTTAGGATGACATTGGTGATCAAGAAGAGGATGAGTGTGAGGGCAGCACCAATGATCAAATGGTGGAAACTGAAAAATGTTAATTGTGAGGTGATGTTCAGGGAAGAGTTAAGACAGGCACTGGGTGGCAGTGAAGAATTACCGAATAGCTGGGTAACTACAGCAGAGCTAGTAAGAGAGATGGCTAGAAGGGTGCTTGGTGTGACATCTGGAAAGAGGAAGGAGGACAAGGAGACCTGGTGGTGAAATGAAGAAGTACAGGAGAGTATACAGAGAAAGAGGTTGGCGAAGAAGAAATGGGATTGTCAAAGAGATGAAGAAAGTAGACAAGAGTATAAGGAGATGAGGTGCATGGCAAAGAGAGAGGTAGTGAAGGCTAAGGATAAGGCGTATGATGAGCTGTATAAAAGGTTGAACACTAAGGAGGGGGAAAAGGACCTGTACCGATTGGCTAGACAGAGGGACCGAGATAGTAAAGATGTGCAGCAGGTAAGGGTGATAAATGATAATGAGGGGAAACATACTCACAAGCAAGGAGAGTGTGTTGATCAGATGGAAAGAGTACTTTGAGGGGCTGATGAATGAAGAGAATGAGAGGGAGAGAAGGTTGGATGATGTGCGGATAGTGAATCATGAAGTGCAGTGGATTAACAAGAAGGAAGTAAGGATAGCTATGAAGACGATGAAGAATGGAAAGGCTGTTGGTCCAGATGACATACCTGTGGAAGCATGGAGGTGTTTAGGTGAAATGGCAGTGGAGTTTTTAACTAGATTGTTTAATGAAATCTTGGAAAGTGAGAGGATGCCTGAGGAATAGAGAAACAGTGTTTTGGTACCGATTTTTAAGAATAAGGGTGATGTGCAGTGCTGTAGTAACTACAGAGGGATTAAATTGATCAGTCACAGCATGAAGTTATGGCAAAGAGTAGTGGAAGCTAGGTTAAGAAGGGAGGTGATGATTAGTGATCAGCAGTATGGTTTCATGCCAGGAAAAAGCACTTGAAATGCGATGTTTGCTTTGAGAATGTTGATGGAGAAGTACAGAGAATGTCAGAAGGAGTTGCATTGTGTCTTTGTGGATTAAGAGAAAGCATATGACAGGGTGCCTAGAGAGGAGTTGTGGTATTGTATGAGGAAGTCGGGAGGGTAAGAGAAGTATGTAAGAGTGGTACAGGATATGTACGAGGGTAGTGTGACAGCGGTCAGGTCTGTGGTGGGAGTGATGGATGCATTTAAGGTGGAGGTGGGATTACATCAAGGTTCAGCTCTGAGCCCTTTCTTATTTGTAATGATGATGGACAGGTTGACAGACGAGATCAGACAGGAGTCCCCGTGGACTATGATGTTTGCAGATGACATTGTGATCTGTAGTGAGAGTAGGGAACAGGTGGAGGAGACCCTGGAGAGGTGGAGATATGCTCTCGAGAGAAGAGGAATGAAGGCCATCAGGACTAAGACAGAATATATGTGTGTGAATGAGAGGGAGGATAGAGGAATGGTGAGGATGCAGGGAGTAGAGGTGGTGAAGGTGGATGTGTTTAAATACTTGGGATCAACAGTTCAGAGTAATGGTGAGTGGGGAAGAGAGGTGAAGAAGAGAGTACAGGCAGGATGGAGTGGGTGGAGAAGAGTGTCAGGAGTGATTTGTGACAGACGATTACCTGTAAGAGTGAAAGGGAAGGTCTACAAGAGGGTGGTGAGACCAGCTATGTTTTATGGGTTGGAGACAGTAGCATTAACAAAAAGGCAGTAGTGAGAGCTTGACGTGGCAGAGATGAAGATGTTACAATTTGCACTGTGTGTGACGAGGATGGACAGGATTAGGAATAAGTATATTAGAGGGTCAGCCCAGGTTGGAAGGTTTGGAGACAAAGCCAGAGAGGCAAGATTACATTGGTTTGGACATGTGCTGAGGAGGGATGCAGAGTATATTAGGAAAAAGATGCTAAGGATGAAGCTGCCAAGTAACAGGAAAAGAGGAAGGCCTAAGATAAGGTTTATGGATGTGGTGAGAGAGGACATGCAGGTGGTTGGTGTGACAGAGCTAGATGCAGAGGACAGGAAGAAATGTAAACAGTTGATCTGCTGTGGCGACCCCTGATGAGAGCAGCTGAAAGAAGAAGAGGGTCTAATAGACATACTAAGTTCCCACCGATTATTTTAAAAGGGTTCTCTCCTAAACTTCCTGAGGCAGGCACGGGAGTGAGTTCTGTAACTAATAGTACCTACCATATTGAAGATACAGTGACAACACCTTCTTTTTCTACCTATCATGATCCAGCTTCAGTAACCTCCCATTCTGATACTGGTCAGAATACCACCGTAGATAGATTTACATGTTTCCCTATTCCCATTTGTAGAGATGCTACAGC